>NW_028301271.1:0-600000 GCF_061612785.1 Hesperophylax consimilis
ATTGTGAAGAACTCAGACATGCTATAAATACCTAATATAATATTTTAACAAAAATTAAATGCGTAAATGTGTAGGCACTTGAGAAAAAAGATGACACTAAAGTATTGTCGTTATGTTATTATGTATCATTTCTAGCCCAAGTAGACTTTTTTACTATTAATCCGTTTTTTACGACACTTGGCGAGCTGGCTGGCAATCAGCGGCACAGAATGTTATAGAGTGGCCCCTTCACTAGAATCGTTTTCCTTTATTTACGCCCTACTGGGCTTTTACATAAATTTCTAATTATACAGTCATGTTAGTTGTAACAATGGTATATCTAATAAATTATGGTAAAATAAAAGGAGTTTTTTACTAAGGAGTGGTATTCTCTTATATTTCAATTAAGTGTTTGTGAAGAGTTCGTTTCATTACTAATACTCCAGGGCAATTAGCGATTCGCGATCGTAATTATTCCGGTAGTCCCAATTTTTTTTATATGTTTTATAAACTGGTCCCCTGATGTAAAATCTGAATTTCCGACCTTGGCACACCTGTGCTCGCGCCGCCATTTTGAAAAAAACCGGCCGAAATCGCTCCAAAATCTAGTTTTTCCAAAATATCTCATTCCCAATGCAAATTTCGGCTAAATTAGCTAGACAATTAAAGTAGAAAATAAAATTACTTACAACTTTTGAGAAAACAATTTTCTTCAATCTCTAATAGGTACCGAGGTAGAAAATCATAAAGGTGCGTATATTTTTGAAAAAAACAAGTTTTTTGCGCGACTAGCTTTGGTTTTTTGTAAATATCTCGTTTCCAGTACAATTTTGTGAAAAAATTATTGATACTAATTTTGTAGAAAATAAAATTTCATAAAATAAATAGGTATTTAATTTATGTGTTTTAACTCTAATACGTATCCAAGCTCTAATCCACCAAAACCAGTTAAATTACCCAATAACAAATTTTTGAAATTCGAAAGTTTTTTTTCCATAAAACAAAAACTCTACATCGAAAGTTTTTCTCCATACAGAAAATTAGACATATGTCACCTATAAAGTACCTAAAGTCATTCGAATATTAAAAAGAGTCATTAATCTTTTAAGTTTAGATTGTTAGATCATTTGTTGTAGATAGAATTGTGCAATTATCTCCCCAAGTTACTGCACTTACTTACGTTGAAATGAATTTCAAATTTAAGGTAAAATTGAACCAATTTATAATAAATCTCTTGGCTAATATATACTTACGTTTCAGTTAAATATGGGAAAACAGAGGACAAAAGGAGTTTTATCCCGAACAAAATTACGGCACCAAGGAAAATGTTTAGCGGAATGGAGAAGGTACTACTTAAATACACACATAAAAGTAGATCTTTGGGATACATTTTTTACAGAACATAATTGTACAATGTCAGCTTAAATAATTTTATATATTTAGATATATACATATATACGCAGTCGATAAACTTCTGAGCATATTGAATTTGGAGTATAAGAAGTAAATTAATTTTGATTTCCGGTGACATATTTTTATTTTAACCGAAATGCATTTTTTACACCAAATAAGCTCAGGAATCGTCGATGAAAGTTTGTCGGGCATGTCTTAATACATCTCTAAATAATTAGGGAATAGAGACAGTTTAAATAATTAACAAGTATTTCTCATTTTAGGAAAAATTCCGCAAGACTTCATCCAGATAATATTGCAAATAATAAAGAAAATACGAGTATTGTGTTAAACGCTATACCGACACTCAACATGGTAATTTTTTCACAATTTCTGTAAATATAAAGTAAATAATATTAATTTTATATTATTAAATAAGCGCTCTAAAAAAATTAACAAAAACTGACATTATTTTTCAGCACGGACCAGAGATGAATGAACCTGAAAAGTTTTCACTATTTGCTGGCTCTAGTTCTTATGACACTAACGTGCATGCCGTTTCCAGCCCAAACCTTAAAGTAAGAACACTTTATTTTAAAACAAGACTAGCTCAGTTTGTAGAAACCAGCCACCGCAGATTTACCTTGAAGGCAGCCATTTGTTTGTTTTGCCAAATATAATATAATGACCGTACATATTTACATGCAAAGCTTCCAACAAATAGTCTTCTTACAGGATGTACAAGAGACTACACCAGATACAAACGCCTGGGATTCCTCAACTTTCGGGCTTAGCACTCATGATATTGAAGTTGAATCCTTCCCAATTTCATACGAGGTATGTAAAAGCAATATAAAGAGAAACATAGTTGAATAGAAAATTCTATTTTATATGTTTGAATGATGAATCATTTTACGCTGAAGAAGTAATGTGAAAATATACTTTATTTCTTTTAGGTGGAAGTTTGTCAACCGTTCAAGACTGAGATGTTGATTGAAGGCCGTAGATTGGTTAACGTTGATATGTTTCTAAAAAAACTCAAAATATTTAGTCAACATTGCGAAAATTTTGGATGTAGTCTAAGAAATTTGGAAATAGTAAGCGAAAAAAGAACTGGTCTTATTTCTAAATTTACAATAAAATGCAATTTTTGCAATTATCAAAGCTTTCTTTCGACCGATGATGATTGTGCATCTTTGGATCTTAATAGATGTGCGGTGTCTGGGATTATGGCAATTGGTGGGGGACAGTACCAGTTGGAGGAGTTTTTAGCAGCAGTAGACATACCAACAATGTCTCCAAAACTGTATACGAAAATACATTCAGAAGTATCTGAAAAATGGCAGGAAACTTCTATCGATTGTATGGCGTTGGCAGCTGCTGAAGAAAGGGATGCAGCATTAAAAGAAGGAAGAGTCAACAAAAATGGAACCGCCATGATTGACGTGATTGCAGATGGATCCTGGGGTAAGAGATCATACCGAACAAACTATTCCTCTTTGTCAGGAGCAGCGGCAATTATTGGAAAGAAGTTTGGAAAGGTATTGTTTATGTCAGTTCGTAACAAATATTGTTGTATTTGCGCTCGAGCAGAAAAAAAAGCCACTGAACCTAAAGGACATGTATGTTTTAAAAATTACACCGGCTCTTCAAGCGGCATGGAGTCAGATATTCTTCTCGAGGGTTTTAGGGAATCGATTAAAGAATACAACTTAATTTATGCTCGGCTAGTATCAGATGGAGACTCCAGCACGTATTCCAAAATATTGCAGGCCCGACCTTACTTGGACAATACAGTGGAAAAGATCGAATGCAGAAATCACGTGTTACGTAACTTTTGTACAAAACTACGCTCTCTTGTCACTGACACAAAATATCCCAAGAATTTGAGAAAATTATTGAGCATTAGTAATATTATGTCTCTCCGTAAGGCTGTTACCTGTTCAATCAAATACAATAAAATTTCTAACATTCCCTTGTCGAAAAAAATCGAAAATTTGCATAAAGACATTATAAATTCACCCTATCACGTTTTCGGAAACCATGACAAGTGTAGAAATTATTTTTGTTCTGCGGAAAAGACGGGTGACTCCAGTTTATTGAAGATGCTTAAAGGAAGCCCGCTGTGGCTAAGAATCGTTTTGATAACATCTGCTGTCGGTGCACATGCACGCAGTCTCATACACGATGTGGATAGCAATGTCGTTGAACGATTTAATGGCATAATCGCCAAGTTCATAGGTGGAAAGAGGATAAATTTTGCAATGAGGCAGTCCTATGGGGCACAATGCCATGGTGCTGTGGTTTCTTTTAATACAAGAGCCCCACTGTGCAATTTACAAAAATCTTTTTATCATAATCCTAGCACACGTGTGAAAATTCTTGAAGCCAAACGTCAAAAAAGAGTATTAAATACACAACGGTATATGAGGAAAAAAAATCGTGTTCTTCAACAAATGTCTAAAAATGAAGAAATTCATGGTGTCAATGTCAAGCAACCAGATATACTACCAGAATGTTTCCAGAAGAGCAAAGAAGAATTTCTTTTGAATTTAAGAGAAAATATTATAAACCGGGACAAAATCCAAAAAGAAACCATTTTGCAGAGAGATTCTGGTGAATGGTTGCAACTAAGGCGGAATATTTTAACGGCTTCCTTATTCGGAACTGTAGTCAAAAGAAGGGAAGATATTAACTGCGGACCGCTGGTGAAAAACTTGTTAAATCCAAAAAGTCTGTTAAATGTAGCAGCCATTCGGCATGGAATCGACAGTGAAAAGGTGGCTCTTCAACAACTGTCCGTTCAAGAAAATGTGACAATTAGTCCTTGTAGACTGTACATTGATTTGGAGTACCCGTTTTTAGGCGCTTCGCCGGACGGCGTTACCGAGGATATGGTTGTAGAAGTAAAATGTCCAATAACAGCATTTAAAATGGGATTAGACGAAGCTATACGTAAAAGAAAACTAACTTTTTGGAAATTAATTAAAGGCCAGCTGGTCATCAATAAACAACACTCGTGGTATTACCAAATACAAGGACAACTCCGTGTCACAGGCAAAGAAAAGTGTTTGTTCGGCCTTTGGACTGGAAAAGAAAATACAATGAAAGTAGAATATATCAGAAAGGACGATGCATTTTGGAAACAATGTATGGAAACAAAGTTGATAAGATTTTACATGGATTGTCTACTACCGGAACTCCTTGATTCCCGTTTAATGCGAAATATGCCAATCAAAGAACCTCAGTTTATAGTTGAAGCTATGCAATTGCGCCAACTTAAAAAAAGTAGGATAAATACGAAGACATGTAAATTGACTTCCACTACGAAACAAACACAATGCCAACCAAATGACTCTGAAAAGCTATTTGTCAACGCAGAACATTTGATCTTTCCAAACGAAGCAGAAGCAGCATTGTCTACTGGTACTGTACATAATGTAGAAGATTTACAAGCATTGCCTATTAGTCCATATTATAACGATCTCGGTACAATTGATTCAATCGTCGATTTTAGTAATTACTAGCAGTTTTCAGGCAGAAATCTGCTAAATCTGCAAAGATGAACATTTTTTTTATATAAATGTTTGCTCTTTCGAATACTGCTTAAATCACATATATCTTACCGTAATACAAAAGGAGATAGAACGACGTTGATGAATCGATCGCAGTTTGAGCTGTCTGTAAAGTACACAAAAATAGCAGAGTGGTTAAAAAAAAGGAAAAATTCAATATATTGCGTAAAAGTTGAATTTTTACATACTGCCATCATTTAATAAAAATTGTGACGAGATGCCGATATTTTACAACGCATTAGTCAATTAAAATCGATTTATTTAATTAATAAAAAAGCGTATCGGTTCTGAGTAATAACAGTTATTTAGTTACTAAATTTACCGTGTCGAAAATAAAGGTAAGCTCCTTGTTACTTTTGACGATTTGGTGCGTTTTGCCGAGACTAGAAAAATTATTTTAACCATTAAAACTAACTGTTACAATAAAACATACATATTATAATAAAATACATTAGGTATTTAGAAGCTAAATATTGATTTAAAAATAGATTTCCTTATTCTGTAAATAGGAAAAATGTCATTAAGTATAAAATTGTATGTGGGTTCGCACGCTCGACCGACTCGTACAGTGATCGCTGAGACATGATATCTATGGCGACAATCTGACATGTAAAATAACTGTAATGTAAAAACTATTTTTTGTGTAAAAGTTTTATTAGTAAATATATTATATTTTTCTATTTTTGTACTGTTTCGTATGTGCAACTTGTAATTTTGACATCAAAATATCAATGTAAAATTGTAATTATTAACTCCCACCTATGTATTGTAAGTTCCTCCCGTCTTTCAGTGAGTTTTGTAACTCATCGGGATTGCTTTAGCAAGAAATAATTAATAATTAAAAACATGCGAAATTAGACATATTTTTTCTTTAAATGTATTAAATAGAATTTCGCAGCACGACTCTTTTTATGATTGTAATTATCTAACTTAGAGATAGTTGAGCGTATACTTCGAGATGACAAGTTCTGGGAAGAAAAAATGCTTATTAAATTAACTAATTTTTAAATGGATTGCATTCTTGTCGAGCTTATCGATCCTGGAGTCACAAGGTTTATGAATGTTCGTGATCCTCTACATATCTTAGATATTGTATGTAAAGAACGTCAATTTGGAAAGCGTCATTTAGATTTCGAAATGCTAGTTTATTGAATAATTATTTTCGTTTTTTATATAAAATTATTTTTACTATTTCTAACTTATATTATAATAAATTATGGCCTTTATACAAAAAGTTGCATCTTATGCTTTTTACATTACATAATTATTTGTTTTATGTAACTTTTTGTAAACGATAATAATAAATATTGAAAATGACTGATATTTTATTTATCTTGTCATTATATTCAGATATAATTATGATCAGATATTATGAAAATGATTCGTGATTGAATACCGTATTGCTTTGACATCTGTCAATGAAGAACACGTCGGTTACGAGTCATAAGTTACTGCCTACCGTCTAGCAGTATGGTTGATGGTATCGACTAATTCATCAAACAAGTTTGATGAATTAGTCGATAAGAATCATAAAATCATGAGCTCCTTCTGCAATAGGTAACGTTTCTATCGAAATTTACCTAAAACATGCACATTCAACTTAATATTACTATTCACATAGTTTGAAAGACGCCCATTATTAAGCATTTCATGTTCAAACCTTACTCATGGGTACCATCTAGTGGATTTCATCGCTGCTCTGACTTCGAACCGAGTTGACCGCGCTTGGTCAACACAACGTGTCGTGTTCCCCGTTCCAACTTACTTCATTCCTCCACACCCCGAAACATTATAATATTTGTTTCGATGCCGCGGAGCGCAAGTGAAACTTTTTTGGCTTCGCCCACTTAAAGCGCGTTCACGCCCATAACTGATATTTTTTTAGGATCTTATTTCGTCTTAAGAGGGTAGCAGAGATAACGATTTTGTCGAAATTTACTAAAATAGTTCAAAAATTGGTCAATTGTGTCGCCCTCGTCGTATTTTGTAGACAATTCCGCCAAAACGTTACTGAACAAGTGGTTTGATGCTAATATCCGGGCATAAACACCCGAGGTCTCCCGATCGACAACAACGAACATTCCCGATGACAAATTAAAAATAGCGTGTTTTATCTTAGCCGTTTATGTGGTAGCTGGCTTTCAATTTTTCCCTACAATATGGGAATTTTCCCTTGAGTTTCCCTAATGTGTTGATAAACATTATATGAACGGCTTTTTAAAAACTGGCGGATATCCACGATTAAAATAATTTGATTTTATAAGTAAACTATGAGCTTTTTACTGGGTTTAACCACTACTATTTATGCTTATTTTAGTTTCAAAATACATAAATGTCGAAAGAGATCTCAAAGTTTTATGTAAATCTGCATCTTCTCCATATGAAATAATTATTAGAGAGGTATTGATTTAATTAACATGTAAACTAAAATTCCCTATAAAATTGTAAGAATTTAGGAAAAAATATTTTTTCCCCAAATATTGGAAATATTTCAATTCAATGAGCACACTCCCCAACGGCCGGCTCTTCCGACTTGCGACTGATGAGGGCTGTCACAACATTGAAATATAAAACACCGTTGAGAATACTTTTATTTATTTAAAAGTTTAGGTTTTTACAGTGAGTAGGCTGTCACAACATTGAAATATAAAACACAGTTGAGAGTACATTTATTTAATTAAAAGTTTTGGTTTTGACAGTGAGTAGGCATATAAAAAACAGTTTTTATAATTTTTTTATGCTTCCGATTTTGTTGTCCGGGTTAAATTTTCCCCATAATCTTCTCCCCCGCCCTTGAGGTGTTTTTGCACAAAAACGGCGCTATACAAGTCATCCAAGTATTATTATTATTATTTATTATAGGAAAAACTAAACCCTTCCACTCACTTTTCCACAAATGATCAGCTAGTCAATCAACACTATGCAAGTGCATTATATAAGTAAAATAAATACAAAACAATACAAGAACAACAACACGTCAACTCATCAGAGATCAAATGGGAAAAAAAATCACCGACTCCAGATATTTTCATATCAGAGGGTTCGGCTCGGTAAAACTTCTAACAGGGCCTATAAATCCTACTGATTCCTCAACATAAATATTTAAAAAATCTTTCGTTATCCTACATGTATTCAAAATGACCGACTTTTGCATCTTTATATATAAATTTTTTGATAGATCTAATACGCCTAAATTTTTAATGAGAGAGCTAGGTATGATGCCAGTAGCCGAAATAACGAATGATAATATTTTTATAGTCTGAGAATGCCAAATTCTTTTTATTTCGTTTCCTAAATCTGTGTATTTTCTTATTTTTTCATTAACACATTTTTGAATGTTACAGGAATTTGGAATAGCGACATCAATGATATAAGTTATTTTATAATATTGTCATGTAAAACTATACCGGGTCTATTATGACTAATCGTTCGGTCTGTTAGTATAGTGTTATCATAATATATTTTATAAAATTCAATAATATTTTATTATTATTGTTATGCATTTTTATTAATATTATTATTGTTTTTTGTATTTCTTTGGCATTCACTTTGTAACAATATCTAGACATTTTTTGTAATAGCTAGTTAATGACACGGACGTGTCGAAACCGGTCGCTAATTTAATAAAATTTATACGTAACAAATGTACATTGTGAATAATAAAACTCGTTAAAAACAAAAAATGACTATTATAGTTTCCTATGAAATATTGATATTTTCATATAAATACTAATGATTCCACTTTTACGTTAAAAATTTTTAGGCTTATAAATAAATACACATTTAAGATTCTTCCAAAATTTGGTATGGTAACAATCACTTTAAAAATATACTAGAATAATGTCTTTCCCTTATTGGAATAAGTGGATATTGATATTTTTATTGTAAGTAAGGTTCTCGAGTTCGATTGCAGAGGTTGCGGGTTCAAATCCCGGCATGTGCGAATAATTTTTTTTTGGGAAATCAAATAATTGAGGTCAGTTTTGTGTTGTTTGCTTTATCTGGTGTTTCTGATGGGGGAAAATTAATTTAAGGGATATTTACAGATTGGAATATTCCAAATAATAGAACTTTTGTGCTATTTTTTTTGCCTAGATCGTGATAGTGAAAAAGTTTGGCAGTAAAATGATTTACGAATTTTTTACAATATTTATGTATTTTTATATATGTATTTTTATAACGTCCTGATAAACCATTTTTCGGCAGATTGACTAACGGGTTCAAACAGTTATATATAATCTTTTACAAAAAAAAAATATATATATACATATATTATATTATATAATTATATTTTATTTTCATTTGTTCAATTCACGAAGAGCTATAATAGCCAAATTAAATAATCAAATTATTATTATAATTAAAAATCTATTTGCACAGCCCTAACACTAGTCACATGAAATACGATACGTCTGTTCGTCTATACTGCTGGAAGCAATTATAATACTGCTGTCTCGTTCGTACATATCCACAGCGGGCGCAAGCAAATGAGATGAGTTGACAATAATTAAGACCTGCTACATATTGTTCAGCTGGAAGGTAATATATAACAAGGTACAATCATCTCAACAACGTTCGCCTCAACGCTATTCAAATTCTTGTTCACCTTTGACACGCTCCCTTCAAATTACATGAACAAAGTCTACGTTTTGATTTTATGTCTACAATATATACGTATATCGAAAATAAACTATTACCCTTACGTTTTTTAACACTACTTTACAGAAGAGAGCGTCGCGAACGACCGCTTGTGGCGAACGATCTTCGCGTTATGATTGAATATGTAAAATGCAATCATTTATATGTGTTTAGAGTTTAAATGAATATAGAATATCACCAATTAAATCTTTAAATTAATTTAATTTATTTATCAATTAAGATAGAATAAATACTGTTTAATTATACGGTTTTTTTTTTTTTCAAATTGCTGTTTTTTAATACATAAAATTGACTTCAAAGTAAGTGTATTTACATAGTTTTTCAAAATAATATCACACAGTTACTTAGCTATTATATAAAAATATAGAAAGTGGGTCCTATAGGTTGAGATATGTTCTATTAAAAAATATTTTTTATATATTTTTGTCATGTTGTATGTAGTAGCAGATGAAAGTAATCTTGAGGTCGATTGGCGATTTATTGAAAACTACTATTTTATAAACAGCTGTAAAGTAAGAAAAATATTTTTTTAGATTATTTATTTTTAACAGGTTGTATATAACATACATTTATCTAAAAAACATACACGATAAATATTTTTTTGAATATGCTGTTACGGACACAAGTGACTTCGAAAATACGAAAAAAACCGCAAAAATAGAAAAAGCCCTCTTGGACTGTTAAGTGCATCAACAATTTCAGATTCTGAGAGATCGGTTGGTATACCTCTCACTCGGCCCATTCTAGTTTAGAACTTGCTAGAATATCTACGCTTACCTTTCTCGGAGATATTCTAGTTTCTCTAAATGAACAGTCGCGGAATTTAGCTTGAGAATTATAACACTGATTGATTGTTAGAGTTATATTTTATTAAAGTTGAGATAATACAAAGATTCAGTTCGCGACAATTATTTGCGTAATTTACAATTAATAGCTTGCTGATGGGAGAAGCGCTCGAGGCAGAATGGTGACAAAATTCGTTCCACGCGCGAGGTCGGTTCGACCGTCCGCGCATCTTGCTGCGCAGGCAAGTGTTGCCATAGGCAAGGTGGCACTCAAAAAAACAATAATAATTGCGGTGCCTACATACCTCCTCCCCAGCATTTCATGCGACAAACGCACATATGTAGAAAACTTAAAATTAAACAAAAATTACATATAGTGTTCGATGCCCATTGGTTATTTTAAATTAACACAGTCAGATAAATTGGAATACTGGATCAACCAGTTTGTTGTAAGAGCGATGAAAAAAAAAAATAAAAGTAATAAACTTTACCTATGTTTCTAAAAAATAATCAAGTGGGCTTGACAAACAATGCTGATTATAGCAACTCAGTTTGGGTGCAATAGGAACTTACTATTTAAAAAAGATAAGTGTTAATTAAATTATTAATTAATTAAATTATTGATTAATTAATAAATTTTATAAGTCTCATAAGCTACGGAAAGGGGAAACCACATCGTGCTAATATAAAAAATGTGACCTGTTGGTTAAGTTAAATTACTTCAAATCTATTATAGATGAGTGACAAGTGTCAACATTATAAACATGTAATCCAGAAATAAAAAATACATATGTGAAAACTTCACACGACTTATAAGTCAAGAAAGTAAATAGGTACATAACGGGTATCACACTTCGTAGAGATAAGGAAAGGGGGCAACCACATCATATCTAAACGAGGTATGATATTCACCGCATAAGTGGAATGGTATCATATACTTGAGTACTTAAAATTAATAAAGTTCATTTTATATGTGTAGAACATCAGAAACGTATATAAAAATAAGGTGAACTATATTCAGAAATGTGTTTATACATATGTCCCGTAGAGTCATGGGATATCATAATGATAAGTTGTATCCTATATGATCAAAATTTATGTGTAAATAAAATTAACAAACCTACATCATGCTTTTATTAGCATGGAAAAACGAATACAATTGCTTGTATTATTTTTAGATCATATTCCTAATATTATATACATCATGCCTTTATCAGCATGGAATAAAGGATACATTTCAAGAAAAATCTTGGAAAGTTACTTCATGTTATAACATGGTATATCATCTTATGAAAATATTTGAAAAGATTTTTCATGATTACATTTTGAACAAAAAAAATAATAAGCAGTTGAAAAGTTTTTTCATGTTTTGACATTTTGAAAAAATAGATGAAAAAAATTTTTTAATGCTTTAACAGGTGTACATGGGTGGTCTACGTCATACAGTAATAAGTACGGAAAGAGCAGTACAAAATTTACCTATAAGTACATGATAACAATATGCTTCACGTTTTGACAGGTGTGAGAAAGGTAGGCAGTAGTCATCACACATCTATCAAAACATGGTAATATAATAAGAAAATGGAGAAGGCAGTGCATCATACCTTCTACACATATTTGAATTTTCATACAGAAAACGTATGGCAAACTACTTCATGTTTTCCCAGGTATTGTGGAATGATACATCACATACCTACAAAAACATGGAAAACACACATCACACTTTTGTAAGTGTGTGGAAAAATACATCATACACTTAAAAAAAACGTGGGAAAAACGAAATGACACATATTACATGGTATTTTGTTATGTATAAATATACATGTTTACATATATCAATTATGATGATGGTTAAACAAACCTAGAGTTCAATTTCTGTCAAAAATTGTAGTCTCTAATTATTTTCATTATATAGTGAAATCATGTTCTATGAACATGGAGATTTAAAAATAACCCTTCCTTAAGACGAGGTTATCAAATATGTAAAAGAATAACATAGTTAATTAAACTTAGAGTTCCAACTTCCATCAAAAGTTGATGTCTCTAGTTATTTGTAGTTACAGTAATCTTTACCCAAATTTATGTCAATAATGTGGATTTACTAATGAGATATATATATCTGTGAATCGAATTTGGGAGTGTATAGTGATTTTATATCGGAAAAAAAATTTATACGGGAAAACTATGTCTCCGTCAGCCTTTTTTCTAAAGGGCCTGGTACCTGTCTGGAAAATGCACTCTTCTACCGAACCTTGTAGTAGTAATTTTGTCCGGGGTCTGTTCTGCGACAGGTTCTTCGATAGTCAACTTCTCTTCGGAAGGAACGAAGGCTGGTTTCAAGCGATCAATAGAGACGCGCTTTGGTTTTCCGTTGATGATTATGACGTATGTCTTTTCGTTACGATCTTCGACTTTGTAAGGTCCATCATAGGGGAGTTGAAGCGATTTTCGTGCGGAATCAGTTCTCAGAAAAACGTGAGTAGAAGAAGGTAAATCCTTATGTATGAAAAACTTTCCTGAACCGTGATTACTGGCAGGAGTAGGTTTTATATTTTCAAATCTTCTTTGTAGTCGACCGACGTAAGTGTCTGGCTCTTCGCGAGGCGTAGGGGTGAAGAAATCACATGGTAACCTCAGCGTTCTACCATAGGTAAGTTCAGCAGGCGAGCATTTTAAATCATCACGAACTGTTGACCTCAATCCAAGTAATATAATAGGGAGAGTCTCCAACCAGTTCGGGTCGCCGTTAGCCATAAGTGCCGACTTGAGGGTTCTATGCCACCTTTCTATCATGCCATTAGCTTGAGGGTGGTAGGCGGTTGTCCGCGTATGCTTGATTCCGAATTTCTCCGTGAGTTTCTTGAAAAGACATGACTCAAACTGACGTCCCTGGTCTGTCGTAATAGTTTCGGGGACACCATGCCTCGAAATCCAATGTGTTGTCAGTGCTGTGGCTACTGTGTCTGCTGACATATTCTTTAAGGGGACTGCTTCAGGCCAGCGAGTGAATCTGTCAATCATGGTGAGCAGATATTGATAATCACTACAAGCGGGCAGGGGTCCAACCAAGTCGATGTGGACGTTCCGGAAACGGTCTTCAGGCAGAACATACGTGGCTCTTGGCGCGACTGTATGTCTGGAGATTTTGGCTTTTTGACAATTTATGCAATGTTTGACAAAGAACTTTATATCCTTCGCCATGTTGGGCCAAACAAATCTCAATTTAATACTGCTGACAGTCCCATTAATGCCTGGATGACAAACATTATGCACATTTTCTATGACCTCTTTCCTCATATTAGATGGTACGAAGAGTCTTACATGACCGGTAGAGATATCACACCACAGTGAAGAATTAGTTCCAGGAATCACCATTTGACGTAGGGAGAGGGAGGAGTCCTCAAGTGCCTTAGTAATTTCGTCGTCGTGACTCTGCTCTTGTCCCATTCTCTCATAGTCAATTGCAGAAGGGCTATTTATCTCTTCAATGCGAGAAAGAGTATCTGCAACTGTATTCTGGTGTCCGGAAATATGTTTGATGTTGGTGGTAAATTGAGATATATAATCTAGTTGTCTCTCTTGACGCGGAGAACTTGAGGCACGTTTCTTGTCGAAAGCGAAAGTAATGGGCTTGTGGTCCGTGTAAATAGTGAAATTTCGACCTTCTAAGTTGCTCCTAAAATACTTTACTGCCTCGTAAACACTGGTTAATTCACGGTCAAACGTACTGTATTTACGTTGTGCCGGGGTAAATTTTCTTGAAAAAAATCTTAAAGGTTGCCAAGCTGTACCTTTATTTTGTTGTAATGAAGCTCCCATAGCCAGGTCGGATGCGTCCACCATAACTGCTAATTCAGCGTTTGGGTCTGGGTGCGCTAACAATGCGGCAGAAGCGAGATGTCGCTTGCATTGGTTAAAATCCTCCGTTAATTCTGGGGTCCAAGTAAGGATACGTTTGTCATTCTTTTTATATCCAGAAATGCAGTCAAAAAGTGTTGTTTGGGCGCTGATGGTGTTGGGTAAAAATCTCCTATAATAATTGAGCATTCCCAAAAAACGTCTCAATCCTTTGGCTGTTTTGGGGAGAGGAAAATCAATAATAGTTTTCACTTTCTCTTTAATTGGAGTCATCCCTTCCGGTGAAATAGTATGACCTAGAAAATTAATTGTAGGGAGTCCGAATTGACATTTTTTAATGTTAATTACTAATCCATTATCTGCTAATCTTTTAAATAGAATATCCAAATGCTTTTTATGCTCCTCTTCATTGCTGGAGGCTATAAGGATATCATCAAGATAAGCAAAGCAAAAATCCAGATCTCTGGTTACGGCATGCATGAAACGTTGGAAGCTTTGGGCAGCGTTGCATAATCCAAATTGCATAGTCGTAAATTCAAAAAGGCCAAATGGTGTTATAATAGCAGTTTTGGGTATATCTTCTGGTTCCACAGGGATCTGGTGGTATGCCCTCAGCATATCTATTGTTGTGAAGATTTTTGCTTTTGTTAGTTTATGGGAGAAGTCCTGGAGCTGTGGAATGCTGTATTTGTCGGGAGTCGTTTTGGCGTTGAGACGACGATAATCTCCGCAGGGTCGCCATTCCCCATTAGGCTTCTTCACCATGTGCAAAGGGCTCGCCCAGTTACTCTTGGACGGCCTGCAAATGCCTTGCTCCATAAGGTAATTAAACTCTTTTTTGGCTGCTTCTAACAGTTTTGGTGCGAGTCTGCGAGCTCGTTCGGTTACAGGTGGACCCTTGGTCTCTATGCAGTGCGTCACTGTATGTTTCTTGCTATTTAGAGCTTGCATATTCGGTCGCGTCAGGCTTGGATACTCATACCCACCCACGATCATACTCATACCCACCCAGTCTAGTGTTGACGTCTCTCTATGTCCACATTAAACAAATACAAAATCAACAAACAAAAAAATAGTGTACATACTAAGTTTAAAGTTTTAATTTATAATAAATTGAGGATCGCGCATCACACCTGTGTATTCTTATCTCACGGAGTTGCGTTTTTTACTGTTTTTACCCCAAGTACAAAACTGTCACCAAGTGTCAATCTTTTCGAAAAAAAAACTCTGCCGTTATAAAATAAACAAGTGTCAACTAAAGTGATTACTACCATTTAATTTATAATAAATTGAGGATCGCGCATCACACCTGTGTATTCTTATCTCACGGAGTTGCGTTTTTTACTGTTTTTACCCCAAGTACAAAACTGTCACCAAGTGTCAATCTTTTCGGAAAAAAAAACTCTGCCATTATAAAGTAAACAAGTGTCAACTAAATTGATTACCATCTTATATTGAAAGTTATCATCTAAAAATCATTTTTACATAGATTTCGCTTATAACAACATCCAAAATGAATACTCAGTGCATAATATGTCAACAAAATATTGACACCCCATCAGACTTTGTATGCTGTTGTCTCTGTGAAAGCAATTATCATCTCGGCTGTGCGGAAATTGTGGAATCTTCCCGTCGAAGTGCAAGAAATACACAATGGAAGTGTAAAAAATGCATTCAACATCAAAAAAATAAACTGAAGCAGACGACAAAAAATGATTTATTATTATTAAGTGATGAACTGCCATCTATCGTCAAACAAGGTAAACATATGAGTGAATCACCAAAAACTGCACCAGTCCAGCCAAAAGGCACAGATAGTTTATCAATTACAACCACAGATGGCAATGGGCTTCTTACTTCAGAATTATTTATTAATGAACTATCCAATTTTAAAACGGCTATAATGGAATTTGTTGAAAAAAAACTAGACTCATATGCCCAAAAATATGAATCGATTATCTTACAAAATCAAGAAATTATTAAATCCATACAATTCATATCGGAACAACACGATGAATTAAAAAAACGCATAATTGACATTGAACAATCACAGAAAACAGTCAATACTGATATGATGGAATTAAATAAGCGTAATTCTATCCTACAAAATACCATATCCCAACAAGAAGACAAAATTGACCGACTGGAGTACCTTAACCAAATATGCAATATCGATATAAGAGGTATTCCAGAATCAAACACTGAAAATCATATTGAAACACTAAAAAAAATATCAAAAATTATTAATTATGGAGATACCGCACTACCCTTACAATCTGAAATTACGAAAATATATAGGCTAGGACCGAAACTGTCCGAGAAGAATCCCAGATCA
Source organism: Hesperophylax consimilis (assembly GCF_061612785.1). Classification (NCBI taxonomy): domain Eukaryota; kingdom Metazoa; phylum Arthropoda; class Insecta; order Trichoptera; family Limnephilidae; genus Hesperophylax; species Hesperophylax consimilis. The sequence goes on from NW_028301271.1 coordinate 16,584, forward strand.
TTAATAGTGTCTTTCAATAATATTAAATCATGTGATGATTTTCTAAACAAAATTAAAGCATATAAAAAATCCACTGCGACCACCACAAATAAACTAAACACAGCGGACCTAGGACTGTCACAAGAAGCCAAACGTATTTATGTGTCCGAACACCTGACACAAAAAGGAAAATATCTACTTTCGCAAGCAAAAAAATTTTCCAAAGAAAACGATTATAAACACTCCTGGACGGCTTCGGGCCGTATTCTGCTGAGACAAACAGACACCTCCAAAATCATCACAATAAAAAATCTCCTTGATCTCGATCGACAAAAACGTCAATCACTGTGACGGTTGATAAAAGGTATTTCATTCTTTACTGTGCTGCATAATAATAATAATCATTCGGCTGACATCTTTTTTTTCGTAAGTTTTTATATGTGCCGGATCTCTAGTAACAAAGTATATACCCAAAATAATGCCTTTTTACTGTCTTTAGTATTTTTATCTTATAACAGAACGATTATTGTAATAATTACTAATCTTGCTACTTACTATTCTTACTATATTTTATCTCTTTTGTTTGAAACTCGAGTTTTTTCAGTACCCTTTAAGCAAAAATTTGTTCATTCCGTAAATATTATTTTCCTTGCAAGTTTCTATTTGTCTCGTATCACTCTTAACAATTTAAATTCTCAAAATAATGTATTCTTACCTTCTTTAGTAGATTTCTCTTGTACGAACATAATTTTTATAATAACTGCTAATATTGTTGTTAAACATTTTTACCATATTTTACTTCTTATCATCCAAACACATCATTTTTTAACATTATTTAAGAAAAAAATAGATCTTTCTGTAAATATTTTTCTCCTAGCATGTTTTTGTATGATCCATACAACTATTTTCCATTTATTAACCATTCAAATTAACATATTCGTACTTTCTTGTAACAGCATAACTATTGCAAAAATTGCTAATCTATCTTGTAATTACTCTTACCATAGTTTATTAATTTTGGTAAAAAGTAAAGCCTCTTTAATATTCTATAAGAAAACAGTAGATCATTCCATACGTATTGTCCTACTCACATGTTTTTATATGATTTACACCACCATCAATAATGTATTTACCCAAAATAATGTGTTCATACCTTCCTTAACAGATTCCTCTAGTTTTGACATAACTACTGTCACAAATTCTAATGCTTTACCCTATTTTTCGATATTCTCACCATATAAACAAATAATACCACTTTTATTAACACGAATATTTCTCACCAGTATTAATATTTGCGGTTGTTTCTTGACAACACTTAATACATTTACCTCAATACTATTATCTTGGAAAGAAAGTTACTGGAAATGCTCTAACTCTGTTCTAATTACATCTTTGTTCACTAACCTTGTTCTTATCTATTTATCACACTTTCTCATACTCTTCATACATGCTCGTGATACAATTAGGTGGTACTAGTCAAACGAAATGATTGATATTAATCTACAAATAGAAAACCACGGTAACGTGATTTCTACTGAAACCAATGATGCCTCAAAGTGCATAAATATTCTAAAACCCTATAAACGATTAAAAATATTCTCAACAAACATTCGAAGCATTGATAAGAACTATAACGACCTACTTGTAACACTTGCCGATTTGAATAATATTTTTGACATAATTATTTTAACTGAATGTTGGATCAAATCAAATTACACTCACAAAAACATTACAGGATTTACAGTTTTCAATACACAAAATAATAAGACACAGTCAGATGGAGTAATTGTCTATGTAAAATCTGAGCTGGACCCGATTATCTCTGAATTATTCATTGATAATGCCAACTGCCTTAAAATAAAAACCATCCAAACCACAATTCTTGCACTATACAGGTCACCTAAACACCAAAATATTTCATCCTTCCTTAAATCCTTAGACTTGGCCTTATTTAACTGTACACCAAATGAAGAGCTAATGGTGATCGGTGACATTAACATAGATTTACTTAAACCAAAAGCATCACAAACACTCGACTATAAAAATCTCATGACTCAACACGGGCTTATTTCTTATATTAATGCTCCTACTAGAGTAACTGATACTAGTAACTCATGTATTGATCACATATTTCTACGATCAAAAAAAAATGCAAAGGGAATTATATATCAATCAACCATAACGGACCATTTCTCAATAGCAATTGGTTTTATGCATAATAAACCCACTACCGAAACGTCACGTAGTAATATAAAAAAGAAACACATTAATCTCGAGAAACTAACTTCTAAAATTATTTTAGAAAATTGGCTCTCCACTCTAAACTCCACAGACGTAGACATTGCTTTTAATACCTTCTCTGAAACTCTCTTGCAACATATTGAGGATGTCACTGAAGAATCCCATGTGAATAATTCAAAAAATAAAAAACTGAAACCATGGATAACAGATGGCCTAATTTTTTGTATTAAAAAACGGGACAAGCTTCACAAAAACTTACTCAATAATCCAGACATTCAAGCCCAAATATTTTATAAAAAGTACAGAAATATATGTAATAATATCATTAAAACCACAAAAGAAAACTACTACAAAGAAAAACTGTCCAGAGTCGGTAATAATAACAAACAAATTTGGAATATCGTCAAAGAAATATCTAACACTGACCACCCAGTACAACCAATCAATAAATTAAACATCAACGGCCAAGACACCTCCCTAAATGACCATCCAGACACTGTGACCAATCACATAAATGAATACTTTTGCAATATCGGTAAAAATCTAGCATCAAAGATTTTAAATAAGACATCAACCGATGAAAATGCCCTTGCCGACATTATCAATCAATGTGCCAGTGAAACAGAAAATATACTCACCTTAAACCCGACCAACTACGATGAAATTTCTCAAACTATTAGACAGTTAAAGCCCTCTCATTCGTGCAATCATGACAAAATTTCCTCAACTATACTAAAAACAGTTGAACCCTTTATAATCCATCCATTAGTACATATCATTAACCTCAGTCTCACTAAAGGTGAATTCCCAAACAAACTCAAACTTGCCCTAGTTCAACCAATTTTTAAGTCCGGAAATCCTACTGACATAACAAACTACAGACCAATTTCTATATTATCATCACTATCAAAAATTATTGAAAAAATAGTAAAAAAAAGACTTATCGACCATCTTACAAAATATAACATACTCTCGTCAAACCAGTATGGCTTTAGAGAAGGACTAAATACAGATTCAGCTATTTTAGAACTAACATCACATATAACACAAGCCTTAGACAAAGGTGATAAATGTTTGGCAGTATTTCTGGATTTAGCTAAGGCATTTGATACAGTATCTCATCCAATCCTTCTAGCCAAGCTCAAAAAAATCGGAATAAAGAATAAGGCATTTGATTGGTTCAAATCGTACCTCACAGACAGAAAGCAATGTGTTAAGCTACCATCGCATAAACCATCCCACTCAACTAGCATTAACTTTGGTGTGCCACAGGGCAGTGTACTCGGTCCCACACTTTTTCTCATTTATATCAATGACTTATGTAAACTATCTATTATTGATGGCAATATAATCACTTTCGCCGATGACACTGCCCTAGTACTAAAAAGTAAGACATGGGAAGAAACATTCCATAGAGCGGATCTAACATTGCAAATTATTAAACAGTGGTTGGATGATAATCTACTCACCCTAAACATAACTAAAACGAAATATATAACGTTTAGTCTTAATATTCCGAGTCAGCCTTCAATCAATCGTACACTAAAAATACATTCTTGTACAGATAACTCTAGTTGTCTGTGCAATCCACTAGAACGAGTAGATTCCATTAAATATTTGGGTGTAATAATTGACAATAAACTACGGTGGGAAGATCACGTAATAAATGTTACAAACCGTATACGGAAACTGGCATATATCTTCAGGTCATTACGAAATATTCTAAATAAAAATACACTAAAAACGGTATACTTTTCTTTATGCCAATCAATTATATCTTACGGTATAGTAGTCTGGGGAGGATGCTCTAACACGATATTAGATCCATTAATTAAAGCTCAAAAATTGATAATGCGGACTATTTACAAAGTACACTATATTCACCCCACGAAGGACTTATTTAACGACTTCAAAGTACTCAACATAAAATCCTTATACGTCAAAAACATATCCTCCTACTATAAATTCAAACATACGAAAAAAAATATTTTTGAATCGACCCATAATACAAGATATTCCAACAAATCCAATTATACTATTCCCCCAATAAAAACCTCAATGGCACAAAGACAATTTAACTTTCTTGCTCCAAAAATATTCAATAATTTAACGTTAGAAATAAAATCAATAGCCAAATACGACAGTTTCAGGAAAGCGCTCGGGAATTTTTTGATGTGCGATTGTTATAGTGTTAGTAGCCTATTCCAAGTACTCAGATAGAGGTGTATATATTGTTTATATGCGTGAGGATGCGTCATATGGGTGTATGTATACATGTGTTGTTATATGTATATAGGTATGTCTGCTGCTATATACACATGTGTGCTTGCATGCACACATATTAAAAATTATATATATAATTATGTACATTTTTACAATCTAATGCTAATTTACTTATTTCTCCTTTCTAACTTCTATCTTCTACTTTTTATTACAATTTTTCCAAAATTTTAGCTTCATCTATAGTTACTTATTTCATATGTTTACACTAGATTTCATATTTCATACAAAGTAATTACACTCAATTGGTCACCATGAAACAGGCAGCCGCCTAGTATGGTGATTCATTATATCTACTTTATGTAAATTTCGAAACAATGTAACATGTATTAAATAAATAAATAAAATAAAAATATTTACTTAAAATCTCTCTGTATTTTTGTGATGAGGAAATACTGGAGATACCGGATGAGGGTCCATTGGATGTTGCGCCTCGAATCCGTAAGCCTGTAGACTGGTCTGTAAGTGTACCCTTTTTTAGGTTGACTGACAAGTTAAAATGATGGAGAAAATCAGCACCAAGTATGGCTCTATTCACGTCAGCCACTATGAAACGCCATTTCATTGTTCTCCGTAGGCCGAACTTAAGTTCAATCGTCCTTGTGCCATAGGTTCGGATGGAATTCCCATTAGCTCCGTATAAAGTTGTGGGGCACTTGTCGGAAGTTATATAATTCTTCGCTATTTTTGAAGTCTTCGGGATCACAGAAATATCTGCGCCTGTGTCTACTAAAAACTTCTGGCTTGTTACTTGGTCATAAAGGAAGAGACGACGAGTTTGAGTAGGAATTTCGCATGTCTCTAATTGTGGAATTCCTCCGTCGTTTCCCGACCTCTTCGAGCGGAAGGTGCACGGTTGTTGGCATCGGTAGGCATTTTCACCAAACTTGGCATGTAATCTGCAGTACCCATTCGGTGCTCTGTTGGGTGATCTACCGCTGGACCTGGAACGTGGTCTTCTGGCGGGATTCTGATGATTACTCTGTCGACGTGGGCTCTGGCTTCTGTGCTCGCTATAGGTAGATGGGCGGTCACGATTATGGACCTGCGACATCTTCAAAAGCTTTATCTCTCGGGTAAGGGCTGCGACCTGCTCTTTAATGTCTTGCAATGATGTATCATTATGTTCGGATCTTGAAGTTCCGGGTTTGGTGGCGTGGTCAACTGCGCCACATTCGGTTGTCTGATACACATCAACTATCTTATCGGCAGCTAGTGCTAGTTGGTTTAGGTTATTGTCCGGAAGTGCTGAAAGTATAGCTTGTACTTGCTGCGGAAGACGTTGGAGCCATAATGTTTTTACGATAGCGCGCTCACATATTTATATGGAGTATTCTCAGAGGCGGATTAACTGTTGAGAGCGCCCTAGGCAAGCACCTCATCGGCGCCCCTCTAGCGACCACATATTATAAATTTTAACAAGTACCTAAAGTAGCCGAATTTGTAGTTAGGTGGGTTTTACGTGAAAATAAAAATTTTCGTGGGAGGGGGGGGGGGTGGCTAGAGAATTTCAAGAAAATAAAATTTGTCCCGAAAAAAAAAATTCATGGGGGGGGGGGTGGCTAGAGAATTGTTTAAAATTGATGTTTTTACGTGAAAATTATGTTTTTAACTTGACTCTGAAGTAGCCCGACCAGTCGCCTATTAGATTTTTTCAGCGCCGATTCTCGTTCTGAGTAGCCTAAATGGCGATATATCGCCCTCGTTGGCAACACTGCCAGCTATCTTTTTTTTACATACCAAGTTTCATCACAATCGGTTCAGTAGTTTTTTTGCATGAAGAAGTAACATATCGTCGCTGCGCTTGCAAAATCCGCTATGTAAAAAAACGTTACTTTTCAGGAGAAGGAAAAAACTGATTAATTCAACAATGGATCGCATTTTTTAACATCAAAATATACAGAAAATTAGATATTTACGCCATATTTTGTATAAATGATAATTTACAATTAAATATTTAGTTCTTTGGCGGTTATATTTAATTTTGTGAATAAATGACACATAGCTGATTTTATATGGGTCTTTAAATCCGCTTTGTGTTAGAGGTAGCATATAGCGGATTTTGATGTACGTACATTTCAGACATGACGGATTTTGCATTCAGTTAGAAATGATAGTGATTCTTAAATTGCGTATAATTTAAATGTATTAACGTATGCGCAAAGCATTTATAACAAACCAATAACCTATTTCTAACGAATCTTTATCTTTCCCAGCTGAAAGTTTACTTTTAAATAAGTAATTATCGAGTGAAGGTGAACTAAAAATATTTTGAGTAAGATAGAAAAACAAGTTTATTACACATTAAATTTTATTTATTGAAAGAAAAAAAACAAGTACCTAAGTTATCAACAAAATCAGTATTTGAGATTATTACATTTTATTTATCAAAAGAAGAAAAACAAGAAGATAATCATTAGTATTACACCTATTACAACAATATTCAGCAATAATGCAATCATGATAAATACAACTTTCAACAAAACAAATAACTTCTCAGTTATGTAAATAAACAAACTGCTGGTCTAATAACTATTGAGATCTTTAAAATTTTATAAAAAAAACAGAAGGTACGTAAGTAATCTACCAAATCACTATTCGAGATTACTACATTTTATTTATTGAAAGAATAAAATCAAGTAGATTGTAGTAACTAGTATTATATCTATTACGTATTATTCAACATTAAAACAATCATAATAATTACAACATTTTAACAAAACAAATAACATATGAGTTATGTAAATAAACAATGATAACTCCTGCTGGTCTTATAACTATTGAGATCTTAAATTTTTTTATAAAAAATAGAAGGCACATAATGTAATCTACCAAACCACTATTCGAGATTATTACAATTTATTTATTAAAAGAATAAAATCAAGTAGATAGTTATTATACCTATTACAAATCAAACATTATGGAACAATAATACAATCATAATAATTAAAACTTTTAAACAAAATAAATAACTTCTCAGTTATGTAAATAAACAATGAGAACGCCTGCTAGTAAACTAAACATTCATCTAATAACTATTGAGATCTTTAAAATGTTATAAAAATAGAAGGTACGACAGTAATCAACAAAATCAATATTTAAGATTATCATAAAATGAATGATAATCTCGATGCATATATAACTTTAAGGATTGTAATTGCTCAAACTTAGACTTATCAATTTTTTTTTGTTCTGTGTACAATGGTTGTAGTGTTGTGTATAAATCTTGCCTTCTCCTTTGAGGCAGAAGTGTCCAGTTATCAATGTGTCGGAGTTTGTACATAACCTCACCGTGCTTGTAGAGCAGCCCTCTGATCTGGGTAACTGTAGGATCTCCAACCTTTTTGCCTGGACGAATAGTGCAGTAATTACTGGAGAGTGTATCGTAAGCCTTAAAAAAATTGTAATCGAGATACTTAATAAAGTAAGGTTTGGATGGTCTAGCTTTCCTCATTCGGTCCACATAATCCATTGGGGAGTATAATGGAGGAGTACAAAGCTTTTCCAATGTTGAGTGGGCGCTATCCACCTCCATCATTGTGTGTCCTTTTTCTAATATGAGTTGCTCTATTTCTATATTCATATGTTTCGATATATTAGGGCGTTAATAAATAATAAATAAAAAAAAATATCTGCCAGAGCACTGCTGAGGAATTTATTTTTATTTTGGTGAGCACAGCCGTCCGATATCAAAGTAATTTTTTTGAACCTTTTCTAATTTCTCCCTCTATAAAATCTATAATACAAGAAACAAACTCATTTGCTGAAACACCTCCATCGCCTTCATGCCAAACGTACAAAAAAACATCTTTCGTATTGTTTTTATAAATGGTAAAGTCGTGTAACTGAAGTTTTTGCTTATAATATTGAGAGGAAACTAAAAGTTTCGGACAAAGCTGTGTGCTTTGAAGGTCCATTGTTACTACTAAATGTTGATCAGAGCAGGATGCAATAGCCAACTTCTTTGCATCTCTTGCTTCATTTTTCTTTTTAATGTGAATTTGATATTCTTCTTCATTTAGATTTCCTTGATTGTAGGATACGCATGTGTCGCATTGATCCTTGCGTGGTTTAAATATAGATATTTTATTACTTTCTAAAATTTCACAGAATTTCTTTCTTTGGACGCTAGTTATGCCGTTTTCTGAACACCACGACATGTAAATTTTATGCATTTCGGATTTGGATTTAAAACCATCCTCCACGTATGTTCTCGAACTAGTCGAGCGGCAATAATGACTCAAAACTTTAGGCAATAGGTCCAACCATTTTTTAACGGAATCTGACTTCAAAGACTGAGGAACTCTGGTCTTTCGTTTCGTAGTTGCTTGATTCTCATCATCGTTATCAATCTGTGTTGATGATATCCATTGAGCAAACGTATCTTTTGTAATACATAATGTGGCGTTAAAAAACTCTCTGCAAACTCTAACTTTTTCACCATTAAGCTTGGGTAAGGAGCAGTCGACCCCAATGTTGCGCTTCCAAGCACTTCTACCTTCTAATTGCTGTCGCCGTTGTCGCCTCTTGAGTACTTTTCGGATATTTACAAGTCCGAAAATATAGGCTTTCTTAGCTTTCCATGTTGACAAGCTCCAGAAATAGTTAAACACGTCTAGGCGAGCTTGTTCATTAACCAATCCGCATAAAAAAGATCTATTGGATAAATTCAAGCCATGATGATTGCATGGTGTTTCTTTTATTTTTCTTTGAGCCCTTTTAACGTAAACTGTACGTCCACTTACTCTTTTAATACCGCTGTATTTTTTCCCCAGGACTCGTAAATTTTTATTCAACTTTCGTTTATCCTTTATGTCCGGTACATTAGTTAACAGATCGTCTTCAGAATTAGAGTTAGCATCAAAGCATTCGAATTGTCCCGTTTCGTGATTCAAAATAAACCTATGATTATTTGTGCCCAGTTGATCCTCATCATATTTCTCGTTAAAATTTGAAAGTGTAACTCGTTCAAACAGACCCGAAGTGAGTTCAGGGTTGAGTGTGCTCTCAGCATCATTACTCATGGTCAAGATTTCAACTGGGGATACATTCCCCACGTCTTTCTCCAAAACTGTTTCAGAAATGTCCAAATTATGTGAGAAGTTCGGGTCCATATTTTCTTTATCGTAGAAATCAGTAAAATCAGAACTATTTATGGCTAGTGGAATTGGTATATCATTTATGAAGTCCATATCAATTATTTGTTGTTGTGTTTCAACAGGTTGGGTGTTACTAATTATGCTATCATTTGTGACGTCCATATCAATTATTATTGGTTTTTGCTTTTCAACAGGTTGGATGTTACTAATACTTGCTTGGTTTTCTTTGAGTTCAACATGGTGATGATTGTTTAGAACCATATTCACCAATCGTTGAGCTCTAGAGTTACTAATACTTCCTTGATTGTCTTTGACTTCAGCTGGACGATGATTGTTCAGAACCATGTTAACCAATCGTCGAGCTCTAGAGGATCTCATCTTCGGTGTGGGCGGGTATTACCTGTTATAATGAAAATAAATTAGTTAATTAGGTATTATACACAAGTCAAAAATGTGTACATTTTTGGTGCGACTTATATCACCATGATTAGAGCTAATAGGCAAACATTTACTTGGCAAACGGAGTCTTAAAGTATACCGATAATAATTAGCTAATAGGTAATTAAGCTCAAATAATTACTTTATTAAAAATATAATTAAATAATACTGCACGAAAATCGGTATACTTTAAGACTCCGTTTGCCAAGTAAATGTTTGCCTATTAGCTTAACTTATGAGAGCTAATAGGCAAACATTTACTTGGCAAACGGAGTCTTAAAGTATACCGATTTTCGTGCAGTATTATTTAATTATATTTTTAATAAAGTAATTATTTGAATTCTACTCAAGCCTAACGATAGGAAAATCTTCAACATATCCAAAACATATTCTGTAGTTTTCATTATGTAAAACCATTTGCAGTAAAGATTAATCGAAAATACTGATTTCATATTAAGCTTGCCTTCCTCAATCGCAAATATAGGTGAGAAATATTAAAACATTTTTAAAACTTACATAAATATTTAAATTATGTATTATGCTAGATTATATTAAGCAGGCTATTGTTATTTTGTAATTAATGTTAATAAAAGAAGTGTGTTCATTCAATATCCGATTTAAGGCAAATGTTTAAGAAATAATTACCCTATAATAATATGTCAGCGAAACTTATGTATTAATTATTTATAAATATGATAAACAGATATATTCTGCATTTAAGTAGGTACCTAGTTGTAAGTAAGTTTGCTAAAAAAACATTTAAAATTTTTTATTAGATTATAACAGTTGTATTACTTACCGGCTTTGAAAAATTAACACTCTTCTACGTAAACGTAAATTATTGTGCACTGTAATGTAATTTCACACTATTTTAAAGCTGAAATATTATTTTTTGACGAACGTAAATAATCCGCAGGCACGTGCACCAAGACTGACTATCATAACAAGACTGTCCAAGTGTCCACTGTCCAGTCACGTGACTTGTAACATGCGCGTTCTGAACCAAGATTCAGTGCAAAATCCGCCATGTGTCTTAACTGGCGCAATATTAAGTGTTTTACTTTAGTCCAAAATGCGATATGTGAAGGAATCTTCATAGAGTATTTTGAAAGCCATTTTTTAAGCGAAAATACATAGCTGATTTTGCATTTTTCTAAACTAGCTTTAATATTAGAAAACGTGTTTCATAGGCCTATCCGCCACGTCTCGCTCTATCACAAAGCGTAAAAAACCGATATTCGCAAAAAAAACGTTTGTCGGATTTTGCAGGCGCAACGACGATATACCTATACAAACACACACATATACACTTTCGCAGTTATAATATTAATAGGGATAATTAATAAAACATAAAAAATTTAAATGATAAATTATTTATGTAAAGTAATAAGTACTCACTAATAAGTACCTACCTAGAAATGCCTAGGATCCCTTTGTGTTTAAATTACGAATTTTATTTTATGCACTTTTCAAATGTCACTTATGTATTGTCTTGGTTACACTTAAACAGCATTTATTTATGAACAGCATTGTGTACTCGCTATGTGGCTGACTGAGTGACTAATAAAAATAATGTAATTTTTTAATATAAAAAAGGACGACAAATAAACTTTAAATGTCGTTTCTTTGTACTTCAGAGCAACGCATTGTTTTATTTGTCTTTTTTTTTTTTTTTTTTTTTTTTTTTTCCATTATTTCTGGCTTTCACCCTTCAAGGGTGTTCTTGGCCATCATTTAAAATTATTGAGAAAGGTGTATTGAAAGTTGAATTTAAATATTAATTTTATTTAAATAGGCAAATTTCAAAATTATAATGAAAATTGGAGTCGAGTTCAGACTTAAAAGAGATGAAATGTTGAATGGAGGGGAGGCAATTTTAGTTAAGGCTTGATAGAAGAGAGGATATTTGTTTAGAGAGGGACAGCCAAAAAATATGTGATCTAAAGTTCCCACTTCTAGACCACAGAATGTACAATCTGGGGAGTCAAGGACGTGAATTTTAAAAAGATGGGAAGGAACGGAACAATGACCGATCCTCATTCGAATGAGTGAAGAAATTTCTTTTTTGGAAAAATGAGGGAATTGCTGAAACCACGGTTTTGATGGTATAGTCCTTTGTATTGAGGCATAGCGGGCTCCCTTGGATTGACTAGCAATGTGCCAATACTCTGACCAAACATTGCGGGATCTTTCTTTGATGATGGAAAAAATGTCAGATAAGGGAATGTGGTTTACGAGGGTAACAACAGGGTTGGACGCTCCTTGTTTTGCCAAGGCATCCGCAATATCATTACCCATGATACCAACATGTCCAGGAATCCAAATCAGAGTTACAGATTTACCAGAGCTTTGAATGGATGCTATCATCTCTCGAATAAGGCATACAAAATGATCATCAGGATGAAGAAGAGGACTGGATTTAAGTTTTTGGAGGGAACTGAGAGAGTCAGAGAGAACGAGGGAATGTTCAAAATTATTTTTGATTATATATTTGAGAGATTCTATTATTGCAATGCACTCAGCTGAAAATATTGAAAATTGATTTGAAATTGAATGAAATATTCTATCATTAGAATTATTGTGGTAAACGTTAATACCTATACCACAGTTAGGAGAGTCGGGAGATTTGGATCCATCAGTAAATAAAAGAGAAAAGTTGGGCCATTTAGATAAAATAATGTCATTGAACATATTATTGACAGTTCGGGCCGGGAGATTGGAATGACTTTTAAAGATTCCGATCCCTTCTAATATTGTTGGGGATAGGGTGACGTGACTATATTTTAGTTTGTATAAGGGAAGTAGATCATTTTGGATGATGTGGAGCTCTGAGAGAGACTTAAAATTTTTACAGATGTCAGGAATAGGTTTAGTTGAAGCTCTGATTGTAGATGAATGGTTTGAGTCAATGAACAACGAGACGCTGGGGATAACCTGATGACATTTAGAATTTAAACATTTAAGAACAAATTTGTCAGCAAATAGTTGACGCCTTAAATAAAGAGGAGGATCAGAACATTCTACTTGAAGGGAATTGATGGGTGACGATTGCATCGCTCCAGTTATTATTCGCAAAGATTTAGATTGAATTTTGTCTAATTTATTAAGTACATTTTTTGAGGCGGTACTAAAAAGTGGGCAGGCATAGTCGAGATGGCTTCGAATAAGTGCATTGTAAAGCAACTTAATGCAAGTAGGGTGAGCTCCCCACCAAACGCCAGATAATGATCTGATGATATTTAAATTTTTTTCGCATTTAGTAACTAAATTATTAATATGGGAAGACCATTTAAGTTTCCTATCAAATGTTACTCCCAAAAATTTTACTTCAGAAGCGTTGGAGATTGGAGAATTTTTAAATAAAATTTGAACGGGGGGGTTTTTATGGCGGTTTGAGAAGGTGACACACTGAGTTTTTTGGATTGAAAGTTCAAGACCATGTAACGTGAGCCATGTGCAAAGGGCATTCATGGCTTCGTTAAGATATTTGACGGCAAGAGGGATGATTTTGGATGATAAGAAGAAAGCTATGTCATCTGCGAACTCGATAATTTTTATTTGTGGGGGAATAGTGACATGCATATCATATGTGTATATATTATACAGTAAGGGGGACAATACATCGCCTTGTGGTAAACCCTTCCAAATAGACCTACTTTGAGGAGAAATATCTGGAAGTTCAATGAAAATTTTTCTATCTAGAAATAGATTAATAATTGATTGGACAAACATGGGGGGAAGGCCAAGGCCTAGAAGTTTTTTTTTCAGGATTGGGATGGAAACATTGTCAAAGGCGCCTTCTATATCTATAAAGACGGCAAGACAAACTTCCTGTTTAGAAATTGATAAATTAATATCAGTGCTGATGATGGCAAGGTTATCCTGAGTGGATTTTTTTTTCCTAAATCCAAATTGAGATGGAGAGAGAAGCTGTTTACTCTCGACAAAAAATTCTAATCGGTTTTTAATTAATTTTTCATAAAGTTTACTGAGGGTGGATGAAAGAGCGATTGGCCTGTAGTTGGATCCAAAATTTGGAGATTTGTTTGTTTTTAAAATAGGGATGATTATTTGAGAACTCCAGTCATCAGGCATTATACCAGTCTGGAAGATTTTATTTAAGATGCTTAAGAAGTGGTTTAGAACATTATCATTACTATTTTTGATTATGCTGTAAGGTATACCATCTCTGCCTGGAGATGAGTCCATGACTGTTGATAAACAATTTTTTAGCTCAATTAAGGTGAATGGAGAGTCTAGCCAATGATTAGACATGGGAGTATTATAGATGGGCGTTATTTCATCTAAATTAGGAACAGAAGGGGGGGCAATTTTGTCCAAGAATTCATCTATCCATTTAGAATGGGACGCTCGAGGAGATGGTGAACTGAAGGAGGATCGAAATCTTCGGATCATAGACCAAACTTCCGAAATTGGAGTGTTCGGAGATACTGAACTGCAAAAGTTGTACCACCCGGATCTTTTTTTTGACCTCAATACCCTTTTGGCATTGGATTCAGCGTTTTTGTATATAAGATAGTTCTCCATAGTCATATTGTAACCATAGGAAAGAGATTTAGCTTTCCGAATTCTTACTACTTTGGAACATTCCTCATCCCACCAGGGAGTTGGAGGGAGTTTTTTGAGAGATTTAGTTTTAGGGGGAGGATTTGATTTATATATTGCAGTTATGAGCATTGATTTGAAGTTATTATAATCATCTTTGACGGAAAATATATCGGTGGCGGGTGAATTTAGTAGGAACTTGTCCATATGAGAGTTAAATTCATCCCATTTGGTGTGTTTCGTTTTAATCTTTGTCGAAATATGAGACTTGTCCGATTGGAAAGAAGTTTGATAAGTAATGATGATCGGGAAATGATCACTGGAGCAAGGGTCGGGGGACACCACCCACGAGGAGAGAGAAGCCAGACTAGTAGAACATATCGAGAGATCCACTGCACTGGGGTTTGTGCTGGGGCGTGAGATCCTAGTAGGAGATCCGTCATTCAAAAGGAAAAGGTTGGATTGATCTAGGAAATCCATCACACTTCGACCATCTCGGTCGGAGAAAGCAGAACCCCAGACGGGGGAATGGGCATTAAAATCGCCTAATATAAAGAAAGGAGGGCTTAGTTGACTTACAATTTGCAACCAAGTTTGTTTATTGAAGTGGGCTGTTGGGGGAAGATAGACTGAAATAAAGGATGTGTCCTTTATTTTAGCTGCAACCATTTGGAAGTCAGCATTGGGGGGTTTGATATTATTTATTGGGGAAAATGATATGGATTTTTTAATAAAAAGGGCAGCACCGCCGCCCGAACCTTCCGGGCGATCGTCGCGGAGACAGGAATACCCTCCCACATTAAAGTGGGTGGATGGAGTAAACCAAGTCTCCGAGATAGCAGCCAAAGAAATAAAGTTGGAATTTAATAGGTTAAGGAGATCAGATTTGTTAGAAATAGCACTTCGGCTATTCCACTGAAGTATTCTGACATCCTGAAGAGCCATTTTGAATAAATGATTTTAATGTGGAAATAATAGTAGCAGCGTTGGACGGTAGATTAGTTTGAGAAGAAATAAGGTCAATTAGAAGCATAATAAGAGTTTGGATAAATGAAGAATTGTCTTGGGAGAGTTTTTCAGAAAGTTTAAGAGAGTTCATTGAGGACGGATTATAATTATTTGCACACCCATTTGTGGCATTTGAAAGAGGTGAACCATTGGGATTTAAGAGCAGTGAGTTGTGTTGTTGCTGATCGTATCCAGGAGCCGGTTTAGAGATAGCGTTTTTGTATGTGAATTTAGTTGAACGAGAAGAAGTTGTTGTAGTGGAGGGAAGAGGGTTGGATGAGGAGTTGCTGGATAAAGCCTCAGCAAATGATTTTTTGACAGGCGGGAATAATTTAGAAGCATGCAGAAAAGACAAGTTCTGAGAGGCCATTGAAATTTTAATATTTTTTTGGCGAGATTGTTCTGGGCAAGATGTGTTGATAGCTGTATGTGAGCCTGAGCAGTTAAAACATTTAGGTGAGGAGGAAGAAGGACATTGGTCAGCTGCGTGGTTTTCTCCACATTTAAAACATCTGGGTTGAGATCTGCATGCAGCTTTGGTATGACCAAAACGGCAGCAATTGAAACATTGAGTGGTGGGATATGTATACATTTCAACTGGTAATGAGTTGAAGAATAAATATATATATGGGAGGGAAGAGATTGACCTTCAAAGGTGATAACAACAGATTGGGAGGGCTTCCAGGTAATTATACCCTCAGAGGAGTCCTTGTAATTTAGCCTCCTGGCTTTTATGGGATTGCCAATATGTTGGGGGGTTGAAAGTGAAGACAGAATTTCTTCGATGGACAGATCGGTCGAGATACCTCTGACCAGGCCCATGCGAGTGACATTGAAAGTAGGGATATATGCCTTGAACTTTGAATTAGATGAAATGAAGATATTTTTGATGAAACTGTTGGCAGCTGGCCCTGAGAGGAATTCGACGGAGATTCGGAAGCGACCCTCGGCTTTTACACCTCCAGGTTTGATTGAAAGATTCTTGCTATTTGATAGGAATTTGCCAAATTCAAGAGGGTGGATGGTTTTTCCTTGCTCAGTTTTTTGGGCGTATGCTATGAATGGGCCACGGGAATGAGGAGAATAAAAGTTTGTTGGAGGAAGTTGAGAAAGTGCTGGTGGGGACAGTGAAGTCGAAGGCAAGTCAAGTTTTATTGGGGAAGAAGGAGTAAATTTTCTTTTTTTGGTAGAAGTCAAGATGACAGAATCACTGTCAGAAATTTCTACATTTTCCCCGTCTGGGGGGTCTGGAGAGGGATCTGGGGGCTTTGTAGGGGGTCCAGGAGGGAAATCTTCCTCCATTATTCACAACAGTAAACAACTACAATAATTGTATGAAAAATGACAGAAGTAAAAAAGTTTATAAATATCTGGAAATCAGCAGCGAAAAGTGACTCCTGGAAGATCAGGAGGGAGAAGAAACCTCAAGGCACAACACACTACACTTTTTTTTTTGCCAGAAAACAAAAAAGAATGGTAAAAAATTAATTTTTTTCTTTATTTGTCTTATAAAACGATATTTTTAGTGAAGAAAAATGGAAAAGTTACGATTCACATTTACAGTGTTAGCAGCATTGGGTGGAAAAACCGGTGTGAACTGCATAACTTCAATCGAGTCACCCGATGAACATTTATTTGATATTCCTGATGATTTTAAACTTGCAAGAAAACACACCGCCATAACAACTACGGACGTTTTTACTAAAATTCAGAATTCTCTAAAGAAAAAACATCAAACACGGAAAATATTTATTAACCGGTATTTCAATGGAAGATGCTCCAAGGAACTAGCATCATTGATCCCCTCGGCACCGGTGCATAGTCGGGAAACACACCAAACGCGCGCCCAACATATGTACACGGTTGACATTTGTCATGTGATAAATGTCAAACGGGTTGCTTCTACGACTCGTTATTGTGTTCAACAGCTCGGCTGTGGAACGATTTTCCGGGCTCTGTGTTTCCTCCTTCCTACAACATGGGTCTCTTCAAGACCCACGTTCACTCCTTCCTAGTAATGAACTAAAACGCAATGTACTAATTAATTCACACAAATACCGCTGCAAGTACGTAATCAATAGAAGCGCGCGTAACCGGCGACATCCAAGCTGAAAGTGATGAGTGTGACTGTCACCCCGTCATCCGTTCGGAAGTCCGGTGCCGGCCGCTTAGCCCCTGCCCCCGCTGCGCCCTTTGCCCTGCAATCTAGCAACGCCCGCGAACGAATCCACGAGCGAGCGGTCTTCTATTAAAAAATCATGCGATGGAGGCATGGAGGAATAATCAAGAAGGCGAGTATGCTTTGGAAGCTCTGCATCTCTACAGAAGTAAATAATCTTTTATATTGTGTAAGCAGGTGCATACTTACTTACAAATTTAAGTTTATATATATATTTTTTTTAATTCTAGGGGCGCCCGCCGGCGCCCCTTTGTAACTGGCGCCCCTAGGCACGTGCCTACTTTGCCTTAGGGTTAATCCGCCACTGAGTATTCTCTAGGGGCAGTTCTAGACTTTTCGTGAGCTACAGAGGTAAAATTGAAAAATACAACATTATGTACTGCCGTTCCTCATCCAGAACATATATATTATGTGAGAGACGACATGTCGATTCTTGTCATAGTGGTCTGATCCTACTTCCTTTTTCCTGTTTTGGTAATCCTGGGATGACATCATCTACTCGCTCTGTGATTGGTTGTTTGTTTTGTCACCGGCAGTTGGCGTCTCGCGTCGTTTCATTTGTCAATTGACATCGAAATTCTTTCGAATGTGGTCGAATTATCTCGCGCTAAGTTTTTTTCAAATACATAAGTGCTGAGATAACTCAAAAACGAGTGAAATAACTTCCTTGAAAGTGTTTCCTTTTCGTGAAAAGAAAAAATAGTGCTTTGTGTAGATTACGCGTTGTGCATTTGGCGGGAAGAACGCAGTATAACGGTCAGATTTGTTGCGTCATAATGTCTACCGTAGTTCCGACGAAATCTACGCACAAACGCCGTAGCGAGGATATCGATTCCTCCTCTACACACAGACGTCGCAGCGAGAATTCGGATTCGTCTTCGAGTTCGGGTTGTTCGCGGCCTAAAAACAAAAGGCGCAAAAAGAGATCGCAAAAGAAGATGCTCAAGAAATTGACGCGCCAGTTAAGCGATCTGCAGCGTTTCGTGTTCAGGCGAGATGCCGCGGCCGCCGGCAATTCTGACGCGAGTGAATTTGAGGGTTCCGAAATTGACGGCGAGTCTTTGTCAACCCCTATAGACGCGCCAGGCACCAGTGCTTGTGGTACATCCGCTGCTCCGATTTTTCGTGTGCCGGATCCCACAGTTGCGTTAAAGGAACCGTTAATGGGAGCACCGACAGATGCTATGTTAAAGATGGTGGAGCGCCTGCAAAATTTTGATACTCCCGGTTGGTGTAACGTACGCTACGCAAAGGCATTAAAAGAATATGCAGCAGACCCGGGATTCAAAGAGTTGGAAGTAAATTGCGAGCTCAATTCCCTCACGCCGGCATGTGCTCAACTCACAGGAATGGAAAGGGCCTTTGCAGCAATCACTCACGTGGCGCTCCAACAAAGGCAGGTCATCCAGGACTCTATACAGAGCGTCCTAACCTGGAGCTGTCAGCCTGACACCGAACTTTCGCCGAAGACCCTAGCGGAGAAATTTCAGGATGTCCTTGGGGGAAGTATTGCAAAAAACGATGCAATCCTTCAGATAGCTTGTGGGAAGCGGGCGGAAATCGTTGAGCGGCGACGCCATCGTATCCTGGAGTTGTGCAAAACTCCATCGGAGAAATCAGCCCTGGATAAAATTCCTCCAACGGTATCGCACCTTTTTAATGAAGACAAGCTTGTCTCCCAGTTGCAGAGACTTGGTGGGGCAAGCAAAGTCTTCAGGGCTCAGATCTCGCAGACCCCAAGGGTTGCGAGGCAACCCTTGGGGTCTGCGAGATCTGACTTGGAATCTGTGTCAAGGCCAAATAACAGAACACAGACTCAATGTGCTTCTGCAGGAAATCTGGGTTTCACCCAATTTCCATATCAGTACCGGCGGGCAGACCCCGGTCACCACTCTGGCCCTTCCTCCTCTTCCAGCAGAGGACGGAAATTTCGGAGGCCGACGGGGCGTGGGCAGACCTCGCACCGTCGTCCCCGAAACAATTGACAATCAGCCCAGGCGATTTCAGGGAGGGCAATTGCGAAGTTCTTTAGAACAATGGCGTATCGCAAATGCCCCCGACTTCGCCCTAAAAATCCTCAATGGCTATCGGATCCCATTTTGGTTGAGACCTCCATTGTCCAGACCCACTCAGGTGAGGTTGCACAATTTCACCACAAGACAAACACCCGAAATGGACATACAAATAAAGGAGTTGCTGAAGATGGGAGTGCTGGAACCAGCACCCATGAATCGGGGTTTTCTCTCCCAGATGTTTCTGGTGCAGAAGAGCGACGGGACCAATCGTCCCATCATCAATCTGAAAGTGTTGAACGATTTTGTGCGAGGGAAAAAGTTTTCCCTGATCTCCCACTTCAAAGTACCCGATTTTTTGCAACCCGGAGACTATATGACAAAAGTAGATCTGGCGCATGCGTACTTTCATATACCAGTGGCAAAGACCCATCGACGTTTTCTGCGTGTCGTGTACAGAGGTCAATGTCTGCAGATGACATGTTTGCCCCAGGGCTTGAGCAGTTCCCCTCAAATTTTCGCAGCAATAACCAATTGGATCGCAGAGATCCTTCGAAAAAAGGGCATTCGAGTTATTGTGTACTTGGACGATTTTCTCCTGGCTCATCAGAGTCAAGAAACTCTCCGACTGCAGACACTAGTAGTGTTGGATTTCTTACAGTCGCTCGGCTGGACCATCAACATAAAGAAATGTGTTCACCTACCGACACAGGCGATAGAATATCTGGGAGTGTTATGGAACACTGGCCTCAATCAGAAGATGCTAACCAGGAACAAGTGCCGGGCAATATGGAAGTCGTTGCAAAAGGTTATGACAAGGAAGGAATGGTCCCTGAGGGAGGCGCAGAGCATCCTAGGACAACTGAACTTTGCAGCGTTTGTGGTTCCCAGGGGTCGCTTGCACTGCAGGCAGATGCAGCTCCAGTCACTTGCCATGACAAAGCTCCCACTCCGGAAGAAGGTACCTGTAAACCTTGCAGTACTGGAGGATCTAGATTGGTGGAGGCACAACGTGAGTACGCATTCCCTTATCCATTTCCCCAAAGCATGCCACTTCATTGCGACAGACGCAGCAGACAGCGGGTGGGGGGCGCAGGTAGACGACATCCCACTCTCAGGCTGTTGGACACAACAACAAACCAAATGGCACAGCAACCTAAAAGAAATGTTTGCTATTCTCCATGCATTGAAGTACCAGAGAGCCAGTTTGAGCAATTCTACTTGTCTCATTCAATCGGACAACAGAACGGTACTAGCATATCTACGCAACGAAGGAGGTACGAAATCAGTGAACCTCCTTCAGTTAACGTATCAGATTCTGGAAGTAGCGGACGCGCACAACATAAGGATGGAAGTGTATTACCTCCCGGGACGATACAATGGACTCGCCGATCATCTTTCCCGAGGGACCTTGTTACCAGAATGGCACCTTCTACCTACAGCGACCGACCAGATATTCTGCCTTTGGGGCAGACCCATGGTGGACCTATTTGCATCCAAGAGAGCTCATGTTGTAAACAGTTATGTATGCATAGACCCCACCGACACAGCAGCCCTATATCACAATGCTTTCAGCAGGATTTGGTGCTTCCCACTGGCATGGGTATTTCCACCGCCTTGCTTGATACCGAGAGTCCTGGAACATCTAAACAAGTGTGTCGGTATTTACCTATTGGTAGTACCGAGGTGGCCCAAGGTGTTCTGGCTGCCAGATCTCCAGTCGAGAGCACTAGCTCCACCTTTACAAATAACCAACCTACTCGACAACCTGGTGGATATCTCGACAGGTCTTCATCCTCCTCAGATTCAAAAACTGGAGATGGAAGTATGGAAGATTGGGGCTGGAGAGGAGCGCTCAATGAATGGTCAGAACACGAGAGAGGCCTCCTCAATGCTGGATGGCGATCTTCAACGGTCACCGCATATAAATTAGCATGGAAGAGGTGGGGCCAATGGTGTGTCAAGAATAAGGTGGATATAGCTGATCCTTCAGGTTCCCAGTTGGCAAGATTTTTAGCCAATTTAAAACTTAAAGAAGGCTTGGCTCCTAATACCATTGCTCTTCATAAGTCAGCCATTTCAACATTAACCAACCCAGAGTGTGAATCGCTAAGCAGCCATACCTTAGTTAAACAAGTAATGAAAGGTATAGTTAATACTTCTAGAAAGAAGAAAGCATTGCCTATCTGGGACCCTAGACAAGTTACTGTATGGTTGAAAGAAAACCTTACAGAAACAGTTACTCTGTTTGAGGCTTCTCGAAGATGCGCTGTCATTCTTTTACTCGCATCTGGACGAAGAGTGCACGATCTTACTCTGTTACTATACACACCAGACAGTTTCGTGGACAATGGGGACCATATTATACTTTGGCCAGCTTTTGGATCTAAAACTGATTCTACTACTCGTCAGCAGTCGGGATGGAAGCTTAAAGCTTCCTCAGACCGAGCTACAGATCCAGTATATTGGCTCCGTAAAGTATGCACCTTATCTAGAGTAAGAAGACAAGAATCAAATTCCATACCAAATTTATTTATTTCAACGACGGGCCCGCCAAAACCTGCCTCAAGAACAATAATTGGAGGATGGGTGAAAACAGTACTAAAAAGTGCTGGCATTGATAAATCAGCAGGGAGTACAAGGTCTGCTGTAGCATCACTGAGCTGGTTAGAAAATTGCCCCATTGAAAAGATCCTGGAAAGAGGAAATTGGAAGAGCGAGAACACTTTTGCAAAACATTACAGAAGGGAGGTAATGGAAGGAGGTAACTCTTTGACATTGCCATCTCTCACAAATCTGTTTGAACCTATAACCTCTCACAATTGACATCAGTTCTGTCACCAAGGCGATAACAAACACTTCTCACATAATATATATGTTCTGGATGAGGAACGGCAGTACATAATGATGGAGTTTTACCTACCATTAAAACTCTTATTATGTTGCCTTCCTCATCCAGAACATATATTTAATCACTGCTTGGTGAGATTATAATTGACAAATGAAACGACGCGAGACGCCAACTGCCGGTGACAAAACAAACAACCAATCACAGAGCGAGTAGATGATGTCATCCCAGGATTACCAAAACAGGAAAAAGGAAGTAGGATCAGACCACTATGACAAGAATCGACATGTCGTCTCTCACATAATATATATGTTCTGGATGAGGAAGGCAACATAATAAGAGTTTTAATGGTAGGTAAAACTCCATCATTATTGATGTTTTTGCGGATATTTTTGTTATTCTCCCCAAACTGAAAAATCTTCATGCAAAAAATTAAAATAAAAATAAACATGTTTTAATGTTTCATGTCAATATTACTGTTTTAACACATTTCTGGCGAGTATTTTTTGCGTTGGCGCTACGCTGTTTCCGGGCAAAAATAAATGTACCGTGCGAATTTCTTTAATTTGTTTTAAATCGTTAAATCTTGGAAAATAATTGAAATATTTCAATAAAAATTTCTAGGTAGTAACTAACACGCATACCCAAGCTACAAAAGTACTAAACGAAAATCGAATATTATTTTAAATTGCAACTCAATTAAACTTGTAATATGGTAAGTTTTTAGATTCTCACGGCCAAAAGCATTTTTGTTGTTTGTTTTTGGGGTGTTATGCCGTGTTGCGCTAACTCCTTCTTTAGCCGACGTTTCGGACAGCGTTGCAGTGTCCATCATCAGGGCAGATCCGGTAGATCCGAAGATGTGTGATGATGGACACTGATGATGGACACTGCAACGATCCTGATGATGGACACTGCAACGCTGTCCGAAACGTCGGCTAAAGAAGGAGTTAGCGCAACACGGCATAACACCCCAAAAACAAACAACAAAAAAAACTTGTAATATGTTTATTATAGTCCGCCTATCGGTATTTGCCCATACCTGTTTTCTTTAAATACACCCGACATCTCTCGCTCCCTTGCACATAGGAGTTGAATGGGGCGGAACAGAAGTAGATTTTCAGGGTCATAAAAACCCTCATTCTAGGAATTGAATTATTACAATAACAAATTACATACTATCCTTTTGTTGAAATACCGATGTAAACGAAAGGCAAAGAAACCCGGCTGAAGTGTGTTAATACTTGCTATGCGAATAAGATGGTACTCTTTAGCTTTTGGTAATTTCACTACACAGAAAAATAATAGCATTTCGTTAAAATTTACTTTAAAGTTTATAAAGCCCATTGATAAAGTAATTACAATTACCGTTTGACTGGTCCCGAAGAATAGCCTCCTGGGAATTGTCACATCTGGTGCTGCTTTCGCCGGAGATCACAGTCAGAGTCTTCGTCAAAATTCTTCGCCAGCTTCTTGGTGGAATTGCGCTTCAGATTCTTCGGTGAGGACTTATTCTCAACGGATGATCGCCGAGGAGTGGCTTTCTTTGGCGTTTTACCGGGAGTCCTCTTGCTGGACTTCTTCGCGGAGGAGCTTCTCCGCCTCCCAGGGGGTTTGTCTTTGTCTGGAGTGTCGGGGAGCGAGGTCAGGTCCATCACTGGGCCGTTGGAGGTGCTGGCTTTGTCAGTCGGGAAGTATCGCAGTACTTTCTTCTTCCTGCAAAATAATTTGTAAATTATAATACAGTTTTGTGTCAGAATCAATATCGACTGTGCTTTGGTAAAAAGCTTCAAGCCACAAAAAGAAAATTTTACAGGAGACGATAAAGACGAATATTTACAGATTCGTAAAACTAATTAAAAGTCTTGAAGTTTATGTTTTTAGCTGCATATTTAAATATTGGCGCCACATTAATTTGGTTCGCTCTTATGTCGCCAGAGGTGCGCTCTGTCGGCCAACAGGGAAACTACTCCAGCTGTCATGCATATCGGCAGGTAAAGAGTGGATTAGCTGGACCTGCTGGACACGCGAGAAGTGGCAGCCCACGGTCCGAACTGCCAGAGCCAACGGCTGGGATTTTAAGCTGCACAATGCACGATATAACCTTACTCCTTATTGGATGTTATTATTGTAATGGACCGTGAAGACAAATTATATTTCATCATAACCATTTACTTGGCGTTTTATTATTGCTAACAATATGAAAGTGGTTATTTTTTTTTCCAAATTTTGATGTAAAATATTGCAATGCTATTTGTAAGTGAGTTATTTGAGGGTTGAGTAATTTCATCTACAGATTTCTCGAAATAACATTTTTTTTTTCTCAACAAATTTAGTTTTTAGTATTAAAAATGCCTTAATCAGCAAAAATTACTCTAAAATGTTGTACTTCGAAGACTATCCTATACGAAACCACTGAAAAGTAACATTCCCAAATAATGTGGCTTTAACCCTTAGGAGCCGGAGCCCTGCATTTGCAGTGTTGAAGAATTGTGCCCACGCACTACACGAAGCACTACAATTGCAGTGTCGACCTTACACCTTCAGTTTGCCTTTGGATATTACTTCTACTGTGTTTGTTAAACACAAACATCAAAATGTAACTATATCAAGTAGAGTCTGTCTTTATGTTGGTCTTAATAAAAATATTTTTTATTTATTGAATATTTAAGGGTTAATGTATTTTGAAAAATTCTGTGGGTAAAATGAAGAATGTGTGGATGAGTCAAAAAGTTTGAGTAGCCAAGTCCAATTACATAGTTACATATTAGGGGTAGGCAGAGAGAGTGGACTGCCAAACAACTTCATCTCAGCACACACTCTTTGCCTAATTCACATCACATCATCTTATAACATATTATGTACTCTTCTGTTATTCTGACTCTTGACGTGGCTGTCCCAAGTTATTAATTAACCATGCCATCGCTTCCATGAGGAACTGTACAATTTTTACTATTCATATGATATGAATAGTAAAAATTGTACAGTATTCATCATACATAACTTAATTGTCTTAGGACGGGTTGTTTCGGAGAACTTGAACAATTCTTCAAATTTCAAAGTTAATTTTCAAGTTCTGTGAATGATATTTTTAAGTTCTGTTTTTATTTCAGTTCTGTCAATCAACTAGCCTATTGTTTCTGCTATCGTGGTACGAGAACACGCCGTCAGATGGAATGCAGGAAAACACTTCTTCTTCTTGACATATAAATTTATTAATTCACAATATAATCGCAGAGGATCTTATTTTCCTCTGCTAAAACTTAAACTGAAAGAAATAAAGGTCTAGTTTCCTCTATTCTTCAGTTTTACCTAGGTTTACATAAACCTAGTGATTATCTCACGACTGACAGCGTAGGTACGTCTGTACCTACCCGTTATAGCAACACTGCAATACTGTCCTTTTTCTGGGAGGTATCTGTATTTAAACTAAATTCTGAAGGACATTTTACCAAAATAAAGATGTTCCACCCGCTCGTTGGCAAACAACATTCTTAACATAAAATAAAATGCATTTAACTATTCTTAATGATACAAACGTGACTTAAACAATAGAAATATTTTAAAGGAATTATTTTGAGGGAGATGAAACTTTATTTGGGGTTTTTATTACTATGGGACAGGGGTGGGAAAGGTATTGGCAAATATTTTTAGGCATAATGGTTTAACTAGGGTCATCATAAAATCGAAGGCGAACAGCTCTATTTGAAAACTGCCGCCGCTTGCAGTAAAATGTCACCAATTCTTAAATCATAAATGATACAAACAAGGCAATATGTTTATAAAAATACCAGGCCAATGAATTGTTTTATTGTAGGGTCGAATGTGCAAATGTGGGAAACTGCACTTACTTTGAAAATACGAACTGTGGGAATGCGCCTGAAGGCTAAATTTTATTGAGCAATAGTAAACGTCGCATTCTGGAAGATACATACCTCCTCCCGTGAAGATACTTCACAAAATAGGAAAAGAATGCGACTGTTATCTTTATTAGGTACCTGCTGCTTGTCTACGAAAATTACCAGTTAAATTTATTAAATTACTAAAATAAAAATATTTATGCTACTCTTAAAACTAAAAATTCCTAAAAGAATATGTAAATCTTATGACTAAAGATTGTGTAGTAGGTAATGTCTTAAAACTAGAAATTCCGTAAAAAATGTAAATCTTATGACTAAAAATTGTGTAGTAGGTAATGTATTAAAACTAGAAATCCCGTAAAAATGTATATCTTATGACTAAATGGTTGTAGTAGGTAATTTCGCATTCACCTCCCCCCGTGAATTCATTTCACCTAGCGGATAAAAAGAATGCGATGGTTGTATCTTCAATACTGCTACTTTAGTAGCCGGTCTGCGAAACGTACCGTGATTCGTTTGAATATCTACAACGCGAACTTGTCCATCGGCTCCGGGGTATACTTTTACTACCATACCCTTTGGCCAGGTATTCCGGGGCAACGTGTTGTCACATAGGATGACTACATCGCCCACCTTTATAGGTGGTATCACGTCATGCCATTTAGAACGTTTTACCAGTGTAGGTAAATATTCTTTTACCCATCGTGACCAAAATTGGTCGGCAAAAAATTGTGCAATACGCCATTGCTTTTTTAGGCATAAATCGCCGTGATTAAAGACCCCTACGATTGGGGTGTCATATTTATAACCTAACAGGAAATGATTTGGTGTTAGACTTTCAAAATCCTTGCTATCGAGAGAAACGTGTGTGAGTTTTTTTTTTTTTTTTTTTTTTTATTGGTTTTCAAGTTACAATCCCGTTAAACTTCAATAAAGCAGTTTGTCAACAGGATGTTAATGATCAATTACATACATACACACATAATATTATTACTATAACCATACAATTAACACAACTAAATTAATATAAACTATCTCTATTTAATAACCATTGTTTCAGCATATATCTCAATCTATTTGTGGAATCGCAATTTTTTATATTAATGGGTAACATGTTAAGCATTTTTGGCACGTTAAATTCTAGGGTTCGCCGTCCGTATTTATTATTATATTTTGGAACAAGCATTCCGTCATTCTTTGTAAACCTTGTATTATATTCATGTTGCACTTTCCTTTTATAATCAGACTCAGATATATGTTGGATCAATATTTTGTACCATAATAAGGCCTGCACCGGTAATATTGTTAAATTTCGATACAACAATGAAATGTTTCGTCTCTGTGAAAAAATATGTTTTTGAGCTAATAACTTCACCATAGAATTTTGTACTGATTGCAGGTGGTTTAAATTAGTTTTACAAGAGTGACCCCAAGTAGTTAAACCATACCGTAAAGTTGATTCTGCGAGTGATAGGTAAATAATTTTTAAAATATTCACCGGAACGAAAACATTTTAGTTTGTATATCCTACCCACTATCGCTCTCAGCCGCTTGCAAGTTTTGTTTATTTGTGAATCCCACTTGAAATGACAATCAACAGTCACCCCCAGTGGTCTACTATTAACTATATTTTCTGCTTCTAACAGCAATGTGTGCAAAGTTTCCGGGCGTGGTGCTTGCTCGCGTAATATGGCGTAAAACGTAGTTTTAATTGATTTTATTAGACTTTCCCAGGAGCCTCCGTGGTGAGGAGATCCTGGCGGATTAAATTTCCAATTTATTTTCCTTACCGACATTTCGTTATTTAATTTGTCCTGGTTTAGAGATGATAATGATTCTGATAATACCTTATCAGTACCTCTAAGGTTTGTTCCATTATCACTCCAAATAGTTAGCGGGTAACCGCGCCTAGCAATAAAACGTCTGATTGCTAGTATGGCGGAATCCGTAGTCAGGGAATCCGCGATTTCAATATGCACGGCTCTTGTTGATAAACATGTAAACAAAACACCGTACCGTTTTTCATTTCTGCGCCCTATTGTTACTTTCATGGGACCAAAGTAATCCATGCCTGTGTGTGTAAAAGGACGTATATGATGTTGTAACCTTTCCATAGGTAAACATCCCATTAGAGGTGCCTGTGGTTGGGCTCTCTTATTTTTGCAAGTTTGACATATATATTTAATTTTTCTAATAGACTGACGCGCATTAAGTATCCAATACTTTTGTCTTATTGCATTTAAGACGTGTTCAACTCCACCGTGGCTAGACATCTCGTGAAACTGTGTAATTAATAATTGAGCTAACTTATCTTTATTGTCGAGAATTATCGGGAAGACTGTACTTAATTGTACGTCTTCAATCGCCGCAATCCTACCCTGTATGCGTATTATTCCATTTACATCTAAATACGCACTTAATTGTCTTAATCTACTATCTTTTGGCAATCTTTCGTTTTTGGATAAAATTATAATTTCTCTATGAAACGTTCTTTTCTGAGACTCTTTTATAAGAAAATGTTCTGCTGAAGTTAAGTCATCAGCAGTAAGAGAATTATTTTCTGCTTGTTTGCCTCTACATTTGTTGATGAATTTAAAAACGTACGCTGTAGCTCTTAATAATCTTGAATATTTGGAGAATTTATTTAAGTCTATGAAACATGCCGCCGATGTGGTGAGTAAGATAGCCGATGGTTTTAACTCTAATAGTTCTTTGTTTATGCTATCACACTGTTTAGCCAAATTCTCTTGCGGCCATACTTCTGGAGGTGATTTTAGGAATTCGGGACCAGAAAACCATCGCCCCTCTAATCCTAAATCTGTCATCCTAGTATCTCTGGTAGCCTCATCTGCTATATTATCTTTAGTTGGAAGCCACCGCCAGCATTCTGAACCAACTGTTTCTTCCAACTCACCTAACCTATGCGCAACAAAAGGCTTAAAATTTCTTGAATCAGATTTTAACCAGCACATTACGGTTTTTGAATCTGTCCAAAATTGTTTCGAGTTAAAGGTGAGCGTGTGTTCACCGATTATACATTTATATAATCTACTACCTAAAAGGGCTGCTTGCAATTCTAAGCGCGGAATTGACATCGGCTTGATTGGGGCTACGCGGGTTTTGCTAGCAATAAAATTTACGAAGACCTGACCATTAGCATTTTGAACACGACTATAAGCTACACAACACATTGCCTTTTCGCTCGCATCACAGAAAATATGAAGTTGTCTGTCTACGGCGTTTTCCCCACCGCATAAAATCTCGTAATACCTAGGAATTTTAACTTTACTTATTGACCTTAAGGCTTCCAACCAATGAAGCCATTCATTAAAATTACGATCATTTAATTTCTTATCCCAGTCAGTACCCGACCTCCATACATTTTGCAGTAGTATTTTAGACCGAACTGTCAGGGGTGCTAAAAACCCGGGCGGATCGAATATTGTCATAATGACTTTCAACATCTGCCTTTTCGTGGGTCTTTGCTTCCCAGAAATAATATCTCCGGGAATTTTTTTGAAGCTTAGATCGAATGACAATGTGTCTGAATTTGGATCCCATTGCAAACCTAATGTTCTCTGTATGTTTTCCTCTTGTTCGAAACAAACAACATTCTTCGACCTGTGGGCTACTGGAATGTTTTCTAGCGCCTCTGGCGCGTTACTTGCCCAGCTGGTGATATTAAACCCGCCTTGAGCATGTATGTATGTAATATCTTGTATTAATTTCTTCGCACTTTCTACTGAATTTACACTATCTAAATAGTCGTCCATGTAATGTTTTGTTTTTATTGCTTCGACGGCCTGGGGATACTGAGATAAAAATTGATCCGCGTTTTTATTTTTTACGAATTGCGCCGAACAAGGTGATGATTTTGCGCCAAAAATCATTGAATTCATAGCGTATACAGACGGGGCTACCTTACGATCTTTTCCTCTCCATAAAAACAACTGAAACGGTGTATCTTCATCAATAATTTTAATTTGTAAAAACATTTCTTGGATATCGGCGGTGAATGCAATTTTATTTTGCCTAAATTTAAAAAGCATTCCTAGCAGAGAATTATACAGATCGGGCCCGGTTAAAAGCCTATCATTCAAAGAAATTCCCTTTGATTTTGCCGCCGCATCAAATACAACCCGAAGCTTTCCTGGCTTACTTGGGTTGTAAACAGCAAAATGTGGTAAATAAAATTTATCCGAGCTATCCGGATACCTACCACTGAAATTGAATTTTTTTGCATATCCTTTCTCTAAATAATGTTGTATTTTGTTGCAGTAGGCTTCCGCAAATTCAGGGTCTTTATCCATTCTCTTTTCTAAAGTTTTTAATCTATTTTCCGCAACCTGAAGACTATCAGGAAAATATCTTTCTTCTTCCTTCCACAGCAAACCCGTCTCCCAATGACACCCCTGACTAGCGCGTTTTGTGGTACTTTCTAACAGGGAATATGCACATTTATCATTTTTGCATATTTTCGGGCTCACTACTCCCATCTCGTCTATCTTAAAACTCTCTTTGATAATTTCATGCAATTCGCTATTTTCATTTTCCTGAACATGAAAATTGAATTCTACACTATTTCCCGTTTTCTTTGCAATATGGCCGAGCGCGACCCAACCAAGCTTTGTATAAGATAATGATACCTTATGTTTATCTCCCTGAACTATTTTTCTGGAAATAATTAATTCCCAGTTGTTTTGCCCGATTAACATTTGGGGTTTTACATTCCTTTCAAAGCGAGGGGCGTTTTTTAAGTGTTTATTACTCGAAATGTAAGAATTAGACAGCGCCATTTGAGCTGGTATCTTTAAATCCCGAACGGTTCGAGCACTAGCTATGTACGATTCTACTTCGTTTTTACCTTTTATTTTTACATTTATTGACATAGAATCCGCGTTGTTGGAGCTCATTTCATTGACTCCATGCAATGAGAGGTCACTAACTGGTCCAGACAAACCGATTTGTTTGGCTACTTCTTGGTCTAACAATGTGACGGTTGACCCATCGTCTAACAGCGCATGAATATCTCGGCTCCCGAGTGGCCCGTATACCGTAATCGGAATAATTTTTAAAAGTACTTGATTACTTTCCCACGTGTTTGTGACAACTTCATCGGTTTCCACCCGATTGTGATTAACCAATAAATCATGAAATTTTTTGTTTGGTGATTTTAAATTTACTTTACAATTAAAACGGGAATGTCCGTACCCTAAGCACTTGTAACAAACATTATTATATTTAGCAATTTCCCATCTTTGCGTTATTGGGACATTTTTAAATTTTTCACATTGCCAAATCTGGTGTTCTCCTTTGCAAACACAGCACGGTGGTTTTCCATTATTAGTGGTGTGATAAAGGAATTTTTTTGACGTATCGTACGGACGTTCGAAATGATTATTTTTGGATGCATAAGGCCTATTAAAATTTTGTTTATTTTGATGTTGATTAGCTTGTCGTGGATGATAATTATTACTATACTGCTTGAAATGGTTATTGGAAGCGAATTTAGTTTCGTTACTGATTTTAGAATTAAAACTTATTCCCGAGTCACGTGAATTAATGACGATTTCTTCCAGCCAAAGTGATAAATAGCAGAGTATTGGCTGTGTTGTGTTCCGCCTATCTTTGTCTGTAAGCCACAACGTTCGTAGTGTACTAGGCAGTTTACCGATTAATGTCGATAACAAATCTGGATTGTGCAAATGTCCGATATTTTTAAATGATTTTAACATAGAAATTAAATTTTTTACTTTACAAGAAAATCGAATTATGGCGTCTGAACTGGTATTCTCATCTAATTTACTTAAATTTCGGATCTCACCAATAGTTTTTTGTATGATGTGATCCGTGTTGCCAAAAATATTTTCTAACGTATTTATTATTTCCTTGACATTGCAAGGAGATAATAGAAGGGAAGAAACCGCGTCACGCGCCTCTCCTTTTAACGCTTTTTGTAATCTATATAAATTTTCGCTGTCAGATACTTTTAAGAAGTCTGTGGTATGATGGTATATTGATTTGAACGCAATCCATTCAATTGGATTGCCGTTAAATGTGGGAAGATCATTAACTTTGGGCCTGGTATTATATAAAGACATTGCCTTACCAATTGATTCCGCGAGACGGTCTTCAGTTATAGCAGGTGTTGGTCCCTGGAATCGGCCCTGCGACTCTGGCCACTGTTGCCCGTCGCGTTGCTCTGCTAAGTTGAATGGCTGCTCTGATGTAGGCAGCTCCCAGTAGCTACTGCTTGGCTGCTGAGGCTGCGTCGACTGCAGCTGAAGAGATTGCCCTACCGAGGGCTGCTGATCCGATGTTCCTCTGGGTGGGAGTAGCTCGTACCGCCCGCCCTGCTGCTGCTGCTCCAACCGCTGTCCCAAGTGCAGCGGAAGAGTCTGCTCTGCCCGAGGCTCCAATTGCGATGGGAGAGTCTGCCCTGCCAAGGGCTGCTGCTCTGAGGATCCTTTTGGTGGGAGTAATGCGTACCGCCCACCCTTGTGCTGCTCCAACCGCTGTTCCAATTGCAGCGGATGAGCCTGCTCTACCCGAGGTTCCATTTGCGACGGGAGAGTCTGCCCTGCCAAGGGCTGTTGCTGTGCAGTTCTTGTGGGCGGTTGTAGTGATAACCGCCCATCATGGAGCAGTTCCTGTTGCTGCTCCATTTGAACTCGAAGAGGCTGTTCATCGTGATCTCCAAGTTCTGATGATGAACTGTGATGTGACTGGTCCACCCAGTCATTGACTCTATCCTCGAGAGTCCGTTGCGAAGTCCTTGATGCAGCTTCTAAAACGAGCGCCGCATGTTGCTCCTCTGCTTCCAAGACTGACATTGCTGCAGTCATCTTTGCTTCGGAAGCCTTTGCTTCGGAAGCCTTTGCTTCCGCGGCCATCTTTGCTTCAGCCATCTCCGTAAGTAGGCGGGCCTTTTGTCTCGTGATGTGCACCTTGGTTGCTGAAGCTTTTATTTGAGCCTCCATCCAGCTGCTGCTGGTTCCCGCCTTGCTGCCGGAGACAGATGACGTCTTTGAGTGTTGTCCCGCTTCCATGATGCTGCTGTTCCCGATGCGGCTCGAAGGACCATATGTTTCTGCTATCGTGGTACGAGAACACGCCGTCAGATGGAATGCAGGAAAACACTTCTTCTTCTTGACATATAAATTTATTAATTCACAATATAATCGCAGAGGATCTTATTTTCCTCTGCTAAAACTTAAACTGAAAGAAATAAAGGTCTAGTTTCCTCTATTCTTCAGTTTTACCTAGGTTTACATAAACCTAGTGATTATCTCACGACTGACAGCGTAGGTACGTCTGTACCTACCCGTTATAGCAACACTGCAATACTGTCCTTTTTCTGGGAGGTATCTGTATTTAAACTAAATTCTGAAGGACATTTTACCAAAATAAAGATGTTCCACCCGCTCGTTGGCAAACAACATTCTTAACATAAAATAAAATGCATTTAACTATTCTTAATGATACAAACGTGACTTAAACAATAGAAATATTTTAAAGGAATTATTTTGAGGGAGATGAAACTTTATTTGGGGTTTTTATTACTATGGGACAGGGGTGGGAAAGGTATTGGCAAATATTTTTAGGCATAATGGTTTAACTAGGGTCATCATAAAATCGAAGGCGAACAGCTCTATTTGAAAACTGCCGCCGCTTGCAGTAAAATGTCACCAATTCTTAAATCATAAATGATACAAACAAGGCAATATGTTTATAAAAATACCAGGCCAATGAATTGTTTTATTGTAGGGTCGAATGTGCAAATGTGGGAAACTGCACTTACTTTGAAAATACGAACTGTGGGAATGCGCCTGAAGGCTAAATTTTATTGAGCAATAGTAAACGTCGCATTCTGGAAGATACACCTATAATAATATAATTTGAATAGGACTTTCACAGAACCCGTAAATGAACGTTGAAATTTGATGAATTGTTCAAATTCTCCGAAACAACCCGTCCTTAGTAACAATCTTAAGTGGTAAATTAAGGATGTCCACTGATTCTGTATAATTATTTCCCCCCATAAGTATTCTGAACAATGAGGAGTACAAATGGTAGTTAGTCCCAGAATTTAAGCACTGAAATAAATCTAGTATTGCATGGTGGAATCGGCACACATACACCTCAGGAATCTCATTTCAACAGCATTCAATCCTTTCTCTGCCCGTTCGATGCCTCACTGCCATACATCGTGATAGGCATAGCACTCCATTGTGGACTGCTAGCCTTGCTAAATTAGCCTAGAAAAATTAGACGAGTTTAAATATAAACTAACTAGCGCATCGCTATTTACCTTTTCTTTTTCTGATTGGGGTTAGGAGGCTGGCTGGAAGTGGCACTCGTTAGGTTGCTAATCTGAATGTTCTGGAACGCCATGTTGGCCATCACGGTGGGCCGCATGCGGTCGGGTGGCTTGAGCGACCCATACCTGCCCACGGCGTACGGCTGGCGAACAGCCGCACGAGCCGCCGTGTGGCTGCTTCCGGAGTTGGGATGTTGGAAGTTGGGATTGATGAAGCGGGACTTGTTGGAGTAACTTGTTGACGGACGCGGCTTGAAGATGCTGTCGGTACCCGAGTCGGGCAAGATAGATCCTCCAAAGTGGTTAACCATATTGTGATTAGTAATCGGTATCAATCTGCGGACAACACAATAGTTAGTATATTTTTTAATAGTAAATTTTTGAATCAAAAAAGAAATACTGCTATTCATAAAAAGTAAAATAAAAAAGTAATGGTTAAAGATTATAGAGATCAGAAGAAAGATAAATGGTTAAGGGAATAATGGTTAAAGAATTCATAATCTGCTCTTTTTTTTGTTATTTGTTTTTGGGGTGTTATGCTGTGTTGCGCTAGCGCAACACGGCTCAACAAATAACAAAAATACTGTTGGCCGTGAAAATCTTAAATCATAATCTGCTCTTTCGTCGATGACGCTAATTTAATTATTTTTGGGAAAAAAAACTTTTTTGTAAGTTACGCGTTATTAAGATGAATTATTTGTCTACGCCTGTAAATACATAATACAAATAAATAGACACAAACTCAATTCTTTTAAGAAAGTCGTTCAAAAACAATATTGGATTGAATCACCGATACAGGCACTGCCTCCCCAAACTGAAAAATCTCCATAAAAAAAAATTTAACAAAAAAAAAGTATTATACTGCCCTGATGAGGCTACGGTTGTAGCGAAACCCGGTCGGCATTAAGTATTTACCCATAAGTGATGTTTACAAAGTTACTGTTTAATTTTAAATTATAATGTCACATCACAAAGTAACCGCTTCATATGAAGAAAAAAAAAAGTCGAGATGTCGATGTCGCCAAAAAAGATGTCGCCACTTCCGTTTGCATTTCGCACTTGGACGGGCCCAGGCCACAAATAAATAAGCACAAACTCGACAACCAAGAAAACATTAAAATATTATATAATAGGTGGACATAAAAGTACAATAAGAAGGAAACCAAAACCAAACAATTACCGGGAAACTTCAAAACCTGGCTTATTATAGTACCTATATAGAAATTACATCAAAAAGTCCCAATTTTGAAGTAATTGTATCAAACATGAAGCAACATCATTTCTCCAAAAACTGAAAGGGAAACCTGTAAATATGAATTTTTGTTTGATCCAATTTGAGAATTTTATTTTGTTTGTCTATTACATACTTACTATTTTCATGTAACTTTTTTTTTATTTTCCGTGTAAATTAATTCAATAAATAATGTTTATTTAAATATACATTGATTGTCTTCTTTTCGAAATGGCGGGAAGGGGTAATATCGACTTAAGCAACAAAATTTTGGGGTAATGGTTAAAAAAGTTCCCCGACCGCTGATTTAAGTGATGGGAGCTATGAATTTTTAATTTCAGGTTTCCTTCCGAGTGAACATATCTTATCTCCATCAATTAAAATATTTTTTTAATGTTCAACTACAATAGCTTAAAGTCGCCCAAATTAATTTTCAATTTCACCAAAACTGGCTAGCAAAAATACAATTTAAAAAAAAACACGCAAATGCCAGCAATTGGAAAATGAAAACTGCTAATTTTTATAGGCTCTACATAGAAAAGAAAAAAATCTGAAATCTGTGTATTTTCAAATACAGTACGCTACAGAAGAGTTAAGAGGAGAAGAGAAATGAAATGTGAAATCACCTGGATGCCATTATATTGCTGACGGGGAAAACATTTTGAGAAACAAATGGTGGCGGCACTTTGTAGTTCTTCTTGGACATCTTTAAATCTGGTACAATCATCACACCATTTGCTTTCACCACTCCTGAAAATACATAAGCATTTAATATTAATTTTTGAGAACTTTTCAAACACCAAATTAGGCAGATAAAATATTTTAGGCAGGGGCTCTCACGAACTTTATCATTAACAATTATTTATATTTTAGTCTACATTCACTAAATACTTAGTCGTATATTACCAATTCAACTATCTGTGGACATTTATAATTGGTCTGTTTCTTTTCCATTCTCCGCTGTGTATTAAATTAATATTAAGACTGTTTATGTGTAGAATAATTTTCTCAGTTACCCGCGTAACGTAGTCCTTAAAAGGACTTTTTAACTCCTGACGTTTCGGACAGATCTCACTGTCCATTTTCAGAGGCCTTATGTCTTGAGTTTTGTCTCAAACTGAACGCTTTCGCGTGTCTGTTCGGTCCAGAAGTTTAGGTACAAGTAGGCCTCTGAAGATGGACAGTGAGATCTGTCCGAAACGTCAGGAGTTAAAAAGTCCTTTTAAGGACTATGTTACACCTGTGAAAACAAACCTTAACCATAACACATATTTATATTTTTAGTAATTTTTAGAAAACAATTTTAAATGAAGGAATAACAGTTCTTCGCTCTAGTTCATTTTTATCCAACAGACAAAAAAGGTAAATCGGGAGAAATAGCGCTTCAAAGATTTTTTTACGAAAAATGCATATACAATGAAATTAACTTAATTATAAGCTTACTAAAATGATTAAGGACGGGTGGTTTCGGAGAATTTGAACAATTCATCAAATTTCAACGTTCATTTTCGGGTTTTGTGAAAGACTTATTCAAGTTCTGTTTTTATATCATTGTAGGCTAGTTGCTTGACAAAACTGAAATAAAAACAGAACTTGAAAAAATCTTTCACAGAACTTGAAAATGAACGTTGAACTTTGATGAATTGTTCAGATTCTCCGAAACAACCCGTCCTTAAAGTGATAGAAATTATAATTTTTATGTAAAATTCGATCCAAATATTTAAAATTACGCAGAAAACACGTTTTTAATATGGATGTAGGTACGACAAAGTGTTTTGGATAAACATGCTCGGAATGTTGTTGATTTTGGTGGACAAACTGCGTCTTGAAAACAAATTAAAAATAATTTCTCAATTTTTTTTGTTCACTTGTATCGTATAAATAAATGCTTTTTGAGAAAAATTGCATACTTGTTGTGGACCAAAACGAACTAGAGCGATGAGTTTACAGACTGAAATTAACAAAATTTATTATAAGAGGCAATCGGTCACACTCTTTTATAGTCCATTCTTCTCATCCTCTTACGCCGTCTCTTTCATACTAGACATCAATTATGTGGTTACTGGATAAAACAGAACAAAATAAAATAGCAGGTTAGTTTGGGTCAGGTTAAGTAAAGATTAGGTGTTTCGTGACTCTGAATTGTTTAAACGCTTTTTCCGCTCGAACCAATAAGGAGGCTAGGATTCAAATTTTACTGGTTTGAATCTGCGCAGTGTTGCTTTGATTTGAATCGAGCCGCCCCCACGCCGTAGCGAAAACGTCAGCTAATGACAGTCGACGAAAGCACCGTACTGAGAAAAAAACCGATGTGTCAATTCAATTTCTAGCCGGAGTTATAATTAGTTCAATCTTAAACGAGTGCCTGTGAATTCCTCCACCATACGAGCGCTGCCAAAAGAACCATATCATCGAACATCACAACCAACTCTTCCGTAAGTCACATTAGCGAATACCTA
Source organism: Hesperophylax consimilis (assembly GCF_061612785.1). NCBI lineage: Eukaryota > Metazoa > Arthropoda > Insecta > Trichoptera > Limnephilidae > Hesperophylax > Hesperophylax consimilis. The sequence goes on from NW_028301271.1 coordinate 55,104, forward strand.
TCTTTTTGGTTCAGCGAACAGAGCGTTAATTTACATAGGCACATACCTGCCTAGATTATAACCATTATAATCTAACTAACCCATGTGTCGATAGTCTGCGCGATTATCGCATAAGATTGTTTTTTTTTTCCTTCAATTTATCTTCACATTATAATATTGTCACTGTTCTGTTTTGTCATGGAACCCCGGTCGTGACAATGTCTACTATATATTATTACATATTTACTTACTTTGTTGTTCTCTTTCCGCTTCATACTCCAGCCACGCCAGTTTCCTATCGTCCTCGTCCAACTGTTCCTCGAAGAGGTCCCTCAGAAGGGAGTCATGTTCGGGCATGCTCCAAACATACGGCAGACAAGTACCATTGCCACCAGCTACCGCCTTCCCTTTGCCACCGGTCAGTTGGTTGTCCAACATGACCATTGAAGATGATATCCTCTCAGTGTTGTTGGTTGCTTGACTGTCACTGGAAGCTCGGTTAGGCAGCATGACTATCGAAGAAGATGTCTCCCCAAGACTGTTGAAGCTAGTTATTTGACTGTCACTGAATGCTTTGTTAGTCAACATGACCATGGAAGATGATACCTCATCGGTGCTCTTGGTAACTTGACTGCCATCTGATGCTGCGTTAGTCAGCATGACTATGGAAGATGATACCTTCTCGGTGCTCTTGAGAACTTGACTGTGATCTGATGCTGGGTTAGTCAGCATGACTATGGAAGATGATACCTTCTCGGTGCTATTGGTAACTTGACTGTCATCTGACGCATGGTTAGTCAACATGACTATCGAAGAAGATACTCTCTCAGGACCATTCAAGCTGGTTACTTGACTGTCACTGGACGCTCTGTTAGTCAAAGTGACCATCGAAGATGATATCTTCTCAAGATTGTTAGAGATGGATAATGGTTCACTGGCTGACCGGTTAGTAAGCATGACCATTGAAGATAATATCCTCTCAGTGTTGTTGGTTGCTTGACTGTCATCTGACGCATGGTTAGTCAATATGATTATCGAAGAAGATACTCTCTCAGGACCATTCAAGCTGGTTACTTGACTGTCACTGGACGCTCTGTTAGTCAAAGTGACCATCGAAGATGATATCTTCTCCAGATTGTTAGAGATGGATAATGGTTCACTGGCTGACCGGTTAGTAAGCATGACCATTGAAGATAATATCCTCTCAGTGTTGTTGGTTGCTTGACTGTCATCTGACGCATGGTTAGTCAACATGACTATCGAAGAAGATACTCTCTCAGGACCATTCAAGCTGGTTACTTGACTGTCACTGGACGCTCTGTTAGTCAAAGTGACCATCGAAGATGATATCTTCTCCAGATTGTTAGAGATGGATAATGGTTCACTGGCTGACCGGTTAGTAAGCATGACCATTGAAGATAATATCCTCTCAGTGTTGTTGGTTGCTTGACTGTCATCTGACGCATGGTTAGTCAACATGACTATCGAAGAAGATACTCTCTCAGGACCATTCAAGCTGGTTACTTGACTGTCACTGGACGCTCTGTTAGTCAAAGTGACCATCGAAGATGATATCTTCTCAAGATTGTTAGAGATGGATAATGGTTCACTGGCTGACCGGTTAGTAAGCATGACCATTGAAGATAATATCCTCTCAGTGTTGTTGGTTGCTTGACTGTCATCTGACGCATGGTTAGTCAACATGACTATCGAAGAAGATACTCTCTCAGGACCATTCAAGCTGGTTACTTGACTGTCACTGGACGCTCTGTTAGTCAAAGTGACCATCGAAGATGATATCTTCTCCAGATTGTTAGAGATGGATAATGGTTCACTGGCTGACCGGTTAGTAAGCATGACCATTGAAGAAGATATCTTATCTTTGTCACATATCTTACTTTTGTGCAAGGCATTTGTTGGGTTATCCGGGGCCAGAATATCGTCTTTAGACATGTTAGTATTGTCATTGAAGTTTATAGGATTATTGTTGTGTTCTGTGGCTACTTTGTCAACGATAGACACTTCGGCAGCGGCCCAACAATCAGTTCCTTTAAAGTTTTCAGAATTACGTTGTTTACTCTCCAAGCGGGTGGCGGCCAATACTCTGGCCAGAACATGATCAGATGGGAAGCTTGGGATTGGCTGCGGTCCGTTTGGAATGGGGTTAATACTGAAAATAAAAAGTAATAAATAATAAAATCCCATATCAAAAAGGTCATCTACAAAATAAAGTTGAAATATCTGACGGTGAGCATAATAAGATTTCACATGGCATAGTTGAAGCGAAGCAGTGACAATTGATAGATACTCAAAATAAATACATGCCCAATACTTGGTTAAAAACTAAATGAAACAGCTCAACTCAACAATTGAGCTGGAGAACGACTTTCTGGCTGTTGTGTTTTCTTCTTCCTACAACATACACATTTTACCGGCATATTAATGGAAGATGCTCCAAAGAATTCCCTTGTGCACGCACAACGGGGAAACATGCCGAACGCGAGCCTAGCACATTTGTACAAGGTTGACAGTCACCATACGAGAAAGGATAATTTTTACCAGTTGTGTTCAACAGCTCTACTCTGAAACGGTTTGGCGGGTTCTGTTTTTACTCCTTCCTACAGCACGGGTCTCTTTAAAGCACGGCTTCACACTTCTTCATCTCTTTAAAAGACCCATTCACATACAGCATTCCCAGAGGTGTCTGATTTGGGCTCTGAGGCCGACAGGGTTATTTATTTATTTATTGGATGATTTTTATAGCGCCGCTTTTGCGAAATATCACCTCAGGGGCGCTGTACAGTTAATGCAGATATTACAAAAAAAATAATATAAATATTACAAATTGAAATTAAGTTAAATAAAATGATGTACAGAAACAGGTGACACGGAGATGGAGAGTCTGCTGCAAGAATCCTAGGTGGTGAGGAAACTGGACCAGCTGCTGCAGCGAGAGAGTCCACCGCGTCCACCGACAGTGCCAGCACGAGGTTCGTCATCCTTCCAGGTATGTGTCTGCTGCTAGGTATGAGCGCTGATACAATGTCCTCTCATGGATTCCAGACCTTGGCAGCACCGCTGTGACATTCGACGAAGGTAGAGGATGGAGACTCTGCAGCAAGAATCCCAGGTGGTGAGGAAACTGGACCAGCTACTGCAGCGAAAGAGTGCACCGCGCCACCAACAGTGCCAGCACGAGGTTCGTCATCCGTCCAGGTATGTGTCTGCTGCTAATTAAGGTGATTTTGAACAGACAACCGAAATGTGGCATGGAGAGAGGTAAAAAGGAGATTTGTACATACAGTGGTGCCTCACACAACGAACGCCTCGCACAGCGAATGCTGCACACAACGAACTTCCTTTTCGTTCATTTCACGGTTCATACAACGAACTTCGCTTCACACAACGAAGTCGCCCGATCTTCTACGATCACTGCCGATTAATTGCATCCTCCCGCGCAGGCAGTCGTTAGACTCGTTAGTCACTGCGTAGTACGCTTTACATACGCACGTATCGCAGCAATCGTTCTTCATTACGAATTAAATCGCACACGTATCACGGCAGTCGTCCTTTTAAGATAAACTCAACATTTTTTTATATGATGGGTTCTAAAAAAAGCAGGAAGGTGATTTCTCTTGAAATGAAACAGGAAATAATTAGAAGGAGTGAATGTGGGGTAAAACAGTGTGAAAGCAGTTCAGGAGTTTACCAATGCCCACTATCCGGATTCCGCTGAAGCAAACAGGATCAACGACCTGTACTCCGATACTCTTGTCCGTTATTTCCGGCAGATGTTGAAGAAAAGAGAGAAACAAACGACTTTGGACAGGTTTTTCACTGCACCATCGGCGGAAAATGGATGAAGATGTGCAAGATTCGATTATTTCTTAAAATTAAAAAATGTGTGTTTTTTTCATTATGTTTTTAGATGTATCTAAATAAAAATAATAACAAAAAAATTATCTTTTTTTTATGTCATCTTACCATATTTTATGCTACAGAACGAATTATTTTTTTTAACATGTATTGTTATGGGAAAACGCGTTTCACATAACGAACTTTTCGCATAACGAACTTGCTCCTGGAACGAATTAAGTTCGTTGTGTGAGGCACCACTGTATTTGTTTTTGGCTTTACTGTATCTGTATCTCAAATATTTACAAGTAGAGTTCACTGAGCTCCGCCATGTTGTAATGCCGGTCCACTTGCTGTTCGTCCACCACCCGGAAGGCGACGGCTTGTTTGGTGACAGATCTTTCGTAGATCTTCTCTTCAATTGTACCCTGAAGACAGTAATACAGTTAAAACTCTTCAATGTTTTAAAAGATGTAAATCGATATCAGAAGCTAATCTATTTAGCAATAATAAACATCTCCCAACTGGCAGAAAAATTAGAAGCTTGGTCCGACAGGTAGGAAGATGAGTTTAAAATACTTTGCATGTTGGGCAACGGTTTTTATGAGATCATTATCGTGATTCATTTTTGGATTACATTGGAACCCTCTTAAGAGGTTTTCCAAGGGACCGGCAAAAAAAACTTCTTAAGCAGGAAAACATCTTAAGAGGGTTTTCAATTTTCTCTTAATTTTGTATCAAATTGACATCCAATTGAAGGATTTTTAAATATTGTAATTGTATAATAGGTAGATGAAATAAAACATATGTTTCGTCTGCTTGCTACAAAAAGTTCACTTTAAGTTGATTTTAAACAAAAAAAACTGTCTACTTATACCAAATAAATGTAAAGAAGATAAGCTAACTTAAAATACCAAATACCAAAAAAAAAACTAAAATGTTTATTACGAAAAGGGGGATGAAAGTGAAATGTAACAGAGCAACCACCAACCACGAAACGTAAACCCAAACTAAAAGTATATTTTCATTTGCATGATAAGGAAAGATGTCTAAAATATTAACAAAAGGGATAAGAAAAGATGACAAAAGTCAAATGTTTCGTCCTAATGCTAGGTCCCATTTAATGTAGAGTGTCAGATTAAGTCATTTTTACAAAGTGTTTAAAATTTACACCAGTCAAAAAATATTATAAATAACCCCCAGCAACGCCGGGTACACGTTGGCTAGTTAGGAATAGACATAATTTTTGAAAACAAACGAAAAAAAATTAACATGGTCAATCTTACGTTTTTTCGTCAAAACACTAAATTAAAATTACTGAAACGAACAAACGACAAAAACAACATATTTTAATAAAAAAATGTATTTATATGAATAATGCACATATAATAGGAATTGGGGAATTTTTTCGAATGTTTGTTCTACACGAGGGTAGATAAAATAAATCAGATTGTCGGGTTGATCTAGACGGAATATGAAGATTTATTAAATTGGTAAGTTCTGGTAATAATTAATTATAAAAATGCTTAGATATTTGATTTGTTCGTCATTGAAAGGATGAATAATTATTCTTCTCAGTTTGTGTCAAATATTTATAAATTATTAGGTACATTTGATAAGATAAAATAAAATGTCAAAGTGCGTGATTACGAATTGGTGGGATTTTTTCATTGAGAGTTGAAAGTTAACAAAATATTAATATTTTTTATTCTATAAACGGTATGAAAAGTGATGTGACAGTTTTCTTACTCATTACCTACACAAAATAAATGTGTTATAAACACAGACATAGGAATATTCATATGTCTATGGTTATAAACATATCGAATTCTATCAAAATTGAGGACGTTTTGAGTCAAAATGTTAGTTTTTTTGTTAACATTTTCATCTTAAAAAAATATTTTTTAGAAATACCTATCAATGTGTATTTCATCAAGTAGAAACATTTCAAAGGTATTTTTATTTAATTTCTAAAATGGTATTTCTTTTTACGACAACTTTTAAAATAAGCAAAATATAGAACATCTTAGATAGGTACCTCGGGAGCATTCTTGTTGGTAAAAACATTTTAAAACCTCTTGTGTTAAATACCTAATGGCGCGGATACGCTTGCGAGCCGTTAATATTAGTACGAGAGCCCACGACCAAAATTTTTGTCTCATAGCAATATGGCCAAAACCGCATCAAATCGATAGATACGATTATCCTGAACTCGAAAATACCAATATCAGACATTTTCCGCGTAGCGTTTGATCTGACCGAATTTTCAAAATTGTCAAAGAATTTTACCGAACTGCATCATAGCAATAGGTATGTCTGATTTGCAGACTGTAGTTGAATGATAGTTCTGAGATACCGGAAACATATTTTTCAGATGTTAGTGGTGTAGCGCAAACCCGTAAAATCACTTAAAAAAATTAAAAATGAGACAAAAAAAATGTCTCATAGCAATACGTCTGAAAATCTTTTTTATTAGTAAATTTTGGTTATTTGATGCGAACAAAACAATTTTCAGACGGAAATGTGAACGCATTAAATTTTGGGGTAAGCTTCGGTTTATGGGTGAAATTCCTAAAAATTAAAACTAGTTATTTTTATACTAACTTTGGGCCGGGGAATCCGAATCTGGAAGAATTAGGTGGCGGCAAGCAATATTAACTGAATTACACGACTTTAAAATTTCGGCGCACAAAAAATTTAACTGGCCATTTTGAACGCTTTTTGACAATAAAAATAGTTATCTTTATACTAACTTTGGGACGGGGAATCCGAATCCGAAAGAATTAGGTTGGGGCAAGCAATATAAACTGAAATATACGACTTAAAAATTTTAGATGCAAACAATATACAACGGCATTGCCGATGCGTTTTTTTGACAGTAAATCCATAGAAAAATAACCAAAGATATATAAAATTAAGTGTTGCTAGTAAGCAATAATATCAATAACGTAAAATAACATGTTTATAATTTCAGTAATATTTCATATTCAAACAGTTAGATTTAGGTTTATTATCACGAAAGGTGAGTTTTTATGTCGGGGGAGACGAAAATATATGCATTTTATATTTTAATTTTGCTGAAAACAGGTTTTTGGTAATCATGGCATCAATACGAGAAGTTGAAAAAAAAAATTATCCGTATTGCTATTGTAAGAAAGGTTTTGGGTGGTACGCCTGCTTGTTGAATGCGTAAGAGCGAGATGACTGATAGGGGTATAAAAGATGACGGATGCATCTACTCGCTCTCTTTTACCAAACCGACAGCTCAGAGATAAGACGTAGACAATCCGTACTAATTGTTAATAAATCATTATATTGGAACACGCGTTATAATTATTGTGTTCCACAAAGTCTGTAAATAACAGAATAACAGTTATTTAACAGTGGCGCAGCCTACGGAAATCAGTAAAACATTGATTAAAAGAATCAACGCGCGAGATTTCGCTCAAGGAAATACGCGATATTATCGAAAAGTTCGGATTGCAACATATTATTCGGGTCGGTAAAAAAGGCCGGACCGAAAATATTGTTTTCTTCACTGAAAGGAGTGAAGAAGAAGAAGAAGCCACCGGAGCCAGCCAGCTTCTCGGAAGGGGGAAGCACGGAAGGTCCAGGGCGTCAAGCGGCAGCATCTCCAAGGGTCAAAGGATCGGAGGGGTCCGGGCCACAAGAGTGGTCTGGGGGCAGCCATCAGCAGCACCAGGGTCAAGGATCGGTGTTGCCAGGTCTCAGAGCGGTCTGGGAAGAGCCATCCAGCAACAAGGGTCAAGGAGCGGTTTCCTGAGAGGGTCCAAGGAGCAGATTGGAGAGCGGAGAAATCTTTGGGAAGTTTTTTTTTCTGTTTTTCTTTTCTTGTCTTGTGGGTACCTTCTGGGTAGAGGAAGCATGGAGTCAGGATTGGGGTCCTTCAGTTTGCGTGACGGTAACTGGGAGAACTTCAAGGTCCGTCTCGAGCAGTACCTCCTTGTGAATGATGAAAAGTACGCATCGGATGTTAAAAAAAGAGCTATTTTCCTAAATGCTTTGCAAGATGATTGTTTTTCTTTACTGGTAAATTTGTGTATTCCAAAAAAAGTAACGGAGGTTGATTTAAAAGATTTAATATCTAAGCTCAATGAATATTGTTGTACGACAAAATGTTTCTTTGAAGAAAGGTCACAGTTCTATTCAGCTAAACAAAGGAATGACGAATCAGTTCGCGATTTTGCTGTTCGTTTAAAATCTCTTTCTAGCAATTGCAAATTCGGGAATAGTTTATCAGAGAAATTAAGAGATTTCTTTGTATTAGGTTGTAAACCCGGTAAGATTAGAGAAAAATTATTTCTCGACAGTGAATCATATACTTTCGAAAAATGTGTGCAAGTAGCAGAGTGTATTGAACTTGTAGCATCAACCCAATCTCAATCAGCTGATAACAGAGTTTTAGCTAATTTAACAGTCGGCGGAGGTCGTGTCTCACCTAATACGCATGTGAAAAAGAGAGATGAATATAGTTTCAAGCGAAGCAGTAGCTGTAATCGGGCTCGTTCGCCGTTTCATCATGTTTCAAAGCGTAATTGTACGGTTTGTGGTTATAATAATCACACGGCGGTAGAATGTAGATTCAAAAATTATGTATGTAAAATTTGTGGTACTAAAGGTCATTTGGCAAAACGGTGTAAACAGGTGACAACACGTAAAAACGTGAATATTTTGTTATCTGATGGAATGGTTGGTGATGTACTAAGTATTGAGCCATTTTATATAGAAGTTTCACTCGACGGAATAAATAATAAATTCATGGTAGATTCTGGAGCATCTTGTAGTGTAATTCCGGAAGAATGTTATCTCAATAAATTCAGCAGTATTGAGTTATTGCACGAAAACGTGAGCTTACGGAGTTTTGATAATACGCTCATTGGTGTGGTAGGTACTTTCACACCGATACTAGAGTATAATGGTCTACAACACCGACTAAAGATTATTGTCGTGCGTAGTTCGTCACTTTCGATTTTAGGACGTGATTTCATGAATCTCTTTAACGTGGGGATAACGGGGATCGTTAATTGTGTAAAACAGAACACATTAAAAGAGCGATTAGTAAAAAAATTTCCAGAAGTTTTTACGGATAAAATAGGAAAGTTTAACAAGTACGAAGTGAATTTAACCTTAAAAGATTGTGCTGTACCGATATTTCGTAATCACAGAATAATGCCGTTTGCTTTGAAGGATAAAGTTGAAAAAGAATTAAGTATTTTACTTTCTAACGGTATTATAGAACAAGTTCAGTATAGTGAATTCGCGAGTCCAATCGTACCTGTGATTAAGAAAGATGGTAGCATTAGATTATGTGGTGATTATAAATCTACAGTGAATAATCAGTTATTAATTGACAAGTATCCGTTACCTAGAATTGAGGAATTATTAACCAAAGTGAATGGAGGCAAGGTTTTTGCTAAAATTGATTTAAAATCCGCATATAATCAGTTTGTTTTGAAAAAGGAGTGTAGACGTTTCACAACAATAAATACCCACTTGGGATTGTTTCAATATAAACGTTTAGTGTTTGGGTTAGCACCAGCGCCAGCAGTTTTTGCTAAAGCAATGGCAAATTGTTTATCAGGATTACGGAACATGACGTTCTACTTGGATGATATTATTGTTATAGGAAAAGATGAAGTCGACTTAGAAAAAAACGTGTGTCTCGTTTTAGATAGGTTAAAAAGTTGTAATTTAACGGTGAATAGTGAAAAGTGTGAATTCAATTTAAAAGTTATTGAATTTTTAGGTTATAAAATAAGTGAGCAAGGAATTCAACCGTGTCAGCGGAATAAAGAAGCCATTTTAAACGCGTCAGCGCCTAGTGATTTAAATAAATTGAGAAGTTTGTTAGGTATGGTTAGTTATTATCGTAATTTTATTCCAAACATGGCAGATATATTGTCACCATTATACGATTTACTTAAAAAAGATGTTAAGTTTCAATGGGATACAGAACAAGAAAACAGTTTTGCGATAATAAAAAAAATATTAACTTCGGATAGGATTTTAACGCATTTCGACGAGAATATTCCTGTGAAACTTGTCACGGATGGAAGTTTGAATGGGATCGGAGCAACGTTAATCCATGTATTTAAAAACGGCGTAGAAAGACCAATAGGGTTCGCAAGCAGAACTTTAAATAAAGCGGAAAAAAATTATTCGATTTTGGATATTGAAGCAACAGCTATAATTTTTGGAATTAAGAAGTTTTATCAATATTTGTATGGCAGAGAATTTATTTTAGCTGTAGATAACCAGCCTTTGGTCAGAATTTTCGGTCAGAATAGAGAAATTCCTAAGATTGCGGCGTCAAGATTACAGCGTTATGCAGTTATGTTAGGATCGTTCAATTTTACGATTGAATACGTCAAGTCGAAAAATAATTGTTCAGACTTTCTGAGCAGGTGTCCAATTGAAAAGGTTAGCTGTGAAGATAATATAGAGTCTGGTTACATTAATTATTTTGAAAATAACGGGTTTAATTTGTCTTTAGACGTGATAAGAAGTGAGACCGAAAAGGACGAAATTTTAAGTCAAGTAAAACAATTTCTTATCGAGGGTTGGCCAGCATCAGTAAAAAAGGCACAAAATGTTAATTTTATTAGAGTTTTTTGGGAAAAAAGGTTGGAATTGTCATTGATAAATGGGTGTATTTTATATCAACATAGAGTTGTTATTCCTGAGTCTTTAAGACAAGAAGTTTTAAAGATGTTACACAGATCTCATTTAGGGGTTTTTAAGACTAAAGGCATTGCGAAAAGCTTTGTCTGGTGGCCAAAAATTAATCTAGATTTGGAGAAAATAACAGAAAATTGTAGAGATTGTTTAGAAATTAAACCAGAATCACAAAAGAGTTCATTAGCAGTATGGCCTTATGAACCTGAAGTATGGTTCAGGGTGCATATTGATCATGGTAGCTTACATAATAAAAACTTTTTAATTGTGATAGACTCTTCTTCGAAGTGGATCGAGTGTCTGGAAGTGAACAGTCTGTCTTCAAAAGAAAATGTTGAAGTACTTCATAGATTATTTTCACAATTTGGTTTTCCAGCAACTTTAGTTAGTGATAATGGTACGTGTTTTTGTTCTGAGGATTTTGAAAATTTTTGTAAGAAAAATGGTATGAAACATATTACTAGTCCAGTTAACCACCCGAGTAGCAATGGGCAAGCTGAGAATGCTGTTAAAACCTGTAAAAATTTTCTTAAAAAAATTTGTAAAAATAATAGATTTCCTTCAGATTATAAAGAAAAGTTAGGTAACTTTTTAACTGACTATAGAAATACCGTTCATGCAACAACAGGGTGTGAACCATCTGTATTATTAATGGGAAGAAAAATTAGAACAGTATTTGACTCTCTGATTCCTAGGAAGGTTGAGGAAAGAACGAATACTTCAAGTTCTACTCGTCAACAAAAAGTAATAAGAAAGGTTATTCAGAGTCAAGTCAATCAGAAAAGACAATATAAGGGTAGAAATAAGTCAGATTTGAATATAGGTCAGAAAGTGATGACTAGAGATTTCAGAGCTCAGGGTAATAGGTTATGGGTCCCTGGGGTTATTGTTGAAAAAAAAGGTAGAAAAATATATATCATAAAAATTAACAAGTCTAATATGGTGTGGAAAAGACATTTAGACCAAATAAAGAAATTACATGTTTCATGGCAGGAGGGAGATAAGCCGGAAGTCGGTACGTCTGACACTAGGGAACTGTCGACGGATGAAGTTAATCTCTCAGGTATGTTACGTAATAGAAGTGACTCTAATACTGTTTCTCCATGTTTCAGGTCTAACCCATGGCAGGGAAGACTTCGGCCAAGATGAGGAGCTCGCAGTCCAGGAGGAGGAGTGGACGGGCGACGAGACAAGAGAAGGGAAGCAGAAAGAAACGCGGCATATGATAGTTAATTTTATTAAAAAAAATATGTTAATTGTTTAGTAAATGAAATATATAAAATAAAATTGTAAATGAAATATGTAGTAATAGGGTATGATATATATAGATAGGGGCATTCAATTTTAAGTAGGGGAGGATGTAAGAAAGGTTTTGGGTGGTACGCCTGCTTGTTGAATGCGTAAGAGCGAGATGACTGATAGGGGTATAAAAGATGACGGATGCATCTACTCGCTCTCTTTTACCAAACCGACAGCTCAGAGATAAGACGTAGACAATCCGTACTAATTGTTAATAAATCATTATATTGGAACACGCGTTATAATTATTGTGTTCCACAAAGTCTGTAAATAACAGAATAACAGTTATTTAACAGCTATGATACAGGTCGGCTAAATTTGTTGACATTTTCAAAAATGCGCTCAGGCTATATGCTACGCGCAAAATGTCTGAAAACAAACTTTTTCGTAATACAATTATAAAATCTATGTAAATTTTCACTATCAGACGTATTGCTATAATACCGACTGTCTTTTTTTTGACACAGCAGAAATGGCCTCCCACGCAGTTGCTACACTTTCGACCGTTACTACACACCTAGTCGGGTTCAGAATCATACAATCTAACGATTTTATAGGGTTTTTGCCGTATTGCTATGAGACATGGTTTTGGTCGTGGGCTCTCGTACAACCAGGGACGAATTAAAATGTAGAACAGTAAATACATTTACATTTTGTATTAAAACCTTAACCAGGGACGAATTAAAATGTAGAACAGTAAATACATTTACATTTTGTATTAAAACCTTAACCAGGGACGAATTAAAATGTAGAACAGTAAATACATTTACATTTTGTATTAAAATCTTAGGGACAAATTATAATGTAGAAAAGAAAAATACCATGCTCTGTATTCAAATCTTAACCAGGGACGAATTAGAATGTACAACTCTATGAAACCAAAGGTTCCAACCACAATTTGTGAAAAAAATATAAATCTTTACTGTTATTTATTTATTTATTTGGAAAAGTTGACAGCAAATCTTTAATTATATAATGATACAATAATAACATTATTAATTATGCCAATTATAAACTTTCCACTGATGAATAGTTAATGGTGTTACAATGGTGTACAACGGCATAGAGATGTTATCTTAAATTAATTTCTTGTTTAGTTAGAAAATATTAAAATAAAGGAGGGTGGGGGGAGGAGGGGGAAATATAGGATAAGGATTAAGAGGCAAAGGACGGGAATATATAGGAATTGAACTTCTAGTTTGAGTTTTGTTGATTATTGAGTTTTTGTTTTATGTCGCGTAAAGTCGAGTTAAATATGTCAATATGGTAATAATTTATGTTAAGAGAGTGTGTGTGAAATATTTTTATATGAAACGAAATAAAGTGATTGTGACTATTTTGTAAAAAAATACATTTGTCTAAATAAGTGTTTTTTGTTTTTCGTTGTCAGTGATTTACATTTTTAAGATGAAAAACGTAAGATGACCAATGTTGATGTAAGATGTCCTGTTTTATTTTATGAATTCAATTTTTTGGTTGTTTTCTAATCCTAAAAAATTCGAAAGTGCATTTCATCACTTTTCAACAGTTTTCGAATATGTTTTATTCATTATCAGGATTTTATTGCAAAGCAGAAATATATTCATATACACTCGGAAGGAAAATGCAAGAGGCCTGAGAGGTTTAAACTTATATTATAATATGCAAAAAGAAAAATAATTATATACGAATACATCTATTATTACAAAATTGTTTATGTGGCATTTTTGTCTAAATGATTAAAATACGTTAAAACTTAGTGTCAAAATGTTAAAAAACAAAATTGAAACACTTATCATCATTTACTTCTCAGTTTATCACTACATCAATTAATTGAATATAATTTTTTTTTCACGTAAACAAATTAACAATTTTGGATTTTTTAAATTTATTTTATAAAATACAATATAATTATTTAACTTTACATAATACGAAAATATTTCAAATACTAATTAAACATGTTTACCATTACGAGAGTCTAACACTCGAGTGTAAAGGGAAAAAAATAAAAATTAAAACTTAACATACATATGTATGTAAGTGAAAATATTTTTGTTTTTTTTGTAATAATATAATATAAAATAAAATTATGAGATCTCACCATGATTCAAATTAGCCAAATTATTTAAGGTAGTAAAGTTTTTTATTTTTAAATTTATTAGAATTATTGCTTAAAATATTCCGTTGAGGGAATAATTTGATTAATTATAACGATTTTAGATAAAAGAAATAACACAATTTTAAACAATTAAACTAAAACTGTAAATTTCATTTAAAAATGTGTGAAATTGACCGGAAAGGAAATCTATACCGGCAACAAAGGATTTCAAAAATATATAAAAAAAATTTATAAAATCATAATAATATGTATTTTTAAACGAAAAAATAAACCAAAACAACGCAAAATACTAGATAATTCATCAAATTATTTATAAATGTAATAGATTTGATTCGAAGGGTAGAAAAGAGAAATGAATTTACGAAAAATATACAACACTGAATGAAATAATTACTAGAAAATAATAATTTTGACTTACCATTATTTTGATTCTTAAAACAAACAACACATGTTTACGATATTAAATTGTGATATTAAGCACTGAATATATGACTGAGATGTTTAGTTGTTCACTACACGAGCTCTGTGTTCAAACTGATTTTGTAAGGGCGCGAACCTTCTAAGGTAAACTCAGGAGACAGCCCTAATGATATTTCTGGAAAGGTGTGCCAATGACAGCCTTAATCCCGTTTCGAGCGCCGCGGCGGCGAAACTTGTAAGCTACATTCAACGTTGGCGATCATAACTAACTAACTAACCATCACGCCGTTTCCCCGCAGGGGTAGGCAGAGAGGACGGACCGCCAAACAACTCGGTCTTGGCACACACTCCTTGCCTCATTCACATTCATACATCGTCTCATACATACTCTTCTATTATTCTGACTCTTGACATGGCCCGACTCGAGTATCTGATTCACTTGATCGTGCCATGTCTTCCTCGGGCGTCCCCGACTTCTGCTACCATTCACATTTGCATCATATATCCTCCTTACACTCCTATCTTCGCTCATTCGCTCTACATGCCCAAACCATCTAAGCGTCCCTTTCTTAATCTTACTCATTACGCTTACATCAGCCTTGCACTATTTGCGGATCTCCACATTCCTCACACGATCAAACATGGTTTTACCACACATACGCCTCAGGGATCTCATTTCAAGTTGGCGATCATAGCGGCAAAAATGCGCACTATCGAAATAATACATTTGGAATTTGATTGTTTGATAATATTTTATATTGAGATTTTGTAAGTTATATGTTTGCCCATAAAATCGCTAGTTAAAAATGTTACATTTTGATGACGTTACATGTCGCATTGACGGCGAACACGCATATTTGCGATCGGAATTGCAAAAATGTAGTATTCAAATAATTCGTATGAAAAAATATATATTCAGATGAAAATATTATCCGATATAGCTCCTTGGTCTTTGACCCAGAGGTCACGGGTTCGAATCCCGGCGTTAGATTTTTTTTGTTTTTGTTTTCGTGTTTGTTTTTGTTATATTATCAATAATATAGTGTACGAAATATTTATGTATCGAGTTCCAGAGTGATACTCTTAGCATCCCCCTGGTGAGTGGCAATGACTTAAGGAGATGCCATACGTAGTAATGCAAAATCATATGTTTTTGTTTGAAAATGTTTCAGATGCTTTAATTAAATACTGCGAGTAAAATACATATTGGCCTTTGAAACAGTCGAGTATTTTTTAGGTAAGTCTTTTTATAAGCCCAGAAAAAAAAATGTATAAGGCCTATGAAAACTGCTTTTAAGTTCAAAATCTCCTACTTACGAACCCATTTTTGGTTATGATTTTATTGTATAATGTGGCAAATTAAGTTATTTATATAAAATGATCGGAAAAAATATATGTATGCCTGAACATCCACAAAATAAAATAAAAGGCACTTTTTGGCCATGTTTTTTCTTGCATAAATCAAAACAGGCGGATGGTGTTAAGCGGGAATTTAAACCTTATCGCCATCTACGTAGGGGTTATTATTGATAGCGGCTCAATTTAAAATATTACACGACGTAGTGCATCGCCTTAAGCAATGTTTAGTAACAAAATGCTTCACAATCTTCCACTTCTCTATCTCCTTCCCATCCCTACCCCCTCATCTTCAAAACGGTTCGATGATATTTCATCAAAATGACAACACACCTTTAAAAAGTGATATAGTCATTAAAAGTGATGAACTGTCATTTTCATGAGATACCCGATCACCCTTCAAAACATACCCCAATTGGGAATGTCACAGTCTCACTGGCTCCTAATAAAATAATGAATAATAAAACTTTTTGATGCACCTTAATTACTATAAAAGGCAACTATATACATTTGGGAATTTTTAATTTTAATTTTCAATTAAGTAAAATGAAAATTCGATTTCGTTGTACGGGATGACAGCTATTTACAATAATTTAATCCTTTCTCCCTTCCTTTCCACTAAAAACACCCTCCACACAGCATCCCAGAGATGACATAGGCCCTGAGGGAAATTACTTTCCTCGGGGTCTTCTTTGCGGAGTTAAGAGGAGCTACAAGCCAAAAATGTGTATATTCTTGGTATACCTTATATCGTAGGTAATACGGCATCACAATCGCTTGACAAAAGGAGTCTAGAAACGTTCGATTTCAAGCACAAAACTAGTTTAAATTCTGGTAAGTTTTTAGATTCTCACGGCCAAAAGCATTTTTGTTGTTTGTTTTTGGGGTGTTATGCCGTGTTGCGCTAACTCCTTCTTTACACATCTTCGGATCTACTGGATCTGCCCTGATGATGGACACTGCAACGCTGTCCGAAACGTCGGCTAAAGAAGGAGTTAGCGCAACACGGCATAACACCCCAAAAACAAACAACAAAACTAGTTTTAATTCTTTTCGTAAATAATTTTATAAGAAAGAAAAAAAGTTAATCAAGTGAAACTGTCACAGATAATCTTAGCTAGAATACTGTATTTTTTAAAGTTGTTTCCTTTGTGCGTTCATACATTTCTATAAAAAAAATATGTTTTTTAGTAGTTTGCATATTTAATGGTATTCATAATGTACACCAATTCGTTACAGAGATTAATCAAAATAGTGATTTGGCATTAAGCTTCATCTTAATGCTAATAATCTTAAAAATATATTCATTTCAGGTAAGTACTTAATAATAATAAGTACTTAATGTAAAGCGCCCCTGAGGTGATATCTCACAAAAGCGGCGCTATACAAATTATCCAATAATAATAATGTAGGCTTAAAATAGATACTTTTATTAAAGTGATTTACCAAACGAATGCACTTAATTTTTTGAATTTCATACCTGCCTTATTATAATATGGTGGGTTTTATTTATGCACTTAAGTACTCGGTAACTGCAATGCGTCCAATACTAATTAGGTAGGAACCAAATTTCGCCGAAAGATATTATAACCATAACAGAAACTCACAAAAGGTTGGTACCTACTTAACGAAAGCCATGGGTTTTACTGCAATTTAATGGCCACTGTTAATGTGAACTACATAATAATAATTATTTCGTGAAAATCCAATATAAGGATGAGTCACTACCACAATTACTTTACCTGCCCTACAAGCAAACGAAGATTAAAAATAAACAAATCGAAAATATAATTCTAAACAAAACTAAATACATTTTCCTGTAGATTTGTATGTTTTGAATTCTTATTTATGTTCGTTAACCCCTCAGTCCTCTGGAATATTGACCGTTATATTTCCTAAAGACCGAAATAAATTTAATATTTCTAAACGTATCCAACAACTAAAATCTGTTTTTGAAAGGTGATGAAAGAGGAGTTTAATTTTTATTATCTCTAAATAGTATAAAATAAAGTCGCTATTCGCGTATGTCTGTTTCTGCGCTTATTTCTTCTAAACTACGCAACGGATTTTTATAGAGTTTTCACTAACATTTAGAGAATTTCTTCCGGAATGTTTATATATACAATACATGCATAGGTATTATATTTATAAAAAAGTATAGAAAAGTCGTAAAAAATATATTTAACATTGTTAACGCTGGCTAAACCTTATGAAATATAACGAAATAATGTACCGCGGAATTGTATATCTTAAAAATGCCTACAGAAAAGTCCGTTTTGGTTTATGTCTATCTCCTAAAGATAACCCCCAGCAACGCCGGGTACACGTTGGCTAGTTAGGAATAGACATACTTTTTGAAAACAAACGAAAAAAAATTAACATGGTCAATCTTACGTTTTTTCGTCAAAACACTAAATTAAAATTACTGAAACGAACAAACGACAAAAACTAAATAAATAAATGTGTTTTAAACATATCGAATTCTATCAAAATTGAGGACGTTTTGAGTCAAAATGTTCCGGTAAGTTTTTTTGTTAACATTTTCATCTTAAAAAAATATTTTTTAGAAATACCTATCAAATGTCATCAAGTAGAAACATTTCAAAGGTATTTTTATTTAATTTCTAAAATGGTATTTCTTTTAACGACAACTTTAAAAATAAGCAAAATATAGAACATCTTAGATAGGTACCTCGGGAGCATTCTTGTTGGTAAAAACATTTTAAAACCTCTAGGGTTAAATACCTAATGGCGCGGATACGCTTGCGAGCCGTTAGATGTTAACCAGGGACGAATTAAAATGTAGAAGAGTAAATACATTTACATTTGGTATTAAAATCTTAACCAGGGACGAATTAGAATGTACAACTCTATGAAACCAAAGGTTCCAACCACAATTTGAGAAAAAAATATAAAACTTTACTGTTATTAATTATTTTTATATGAAACGAAATAAAGTGATTGTGACTATTTTGTTAAAAATACATTTGTCTAATTATAAAAACCTATGTATTCAAGGAAAATAATACAAAATTTGCGACATAGAACTCAGCTAATTAGGTACAATACTTATGTTACCCTGCAAAAATAATTTACAATTTTTTTTTTTTTTTTTTTTTATAAATTTAATTTAGATTAAATTTGATAATATTATTATTAAGTTCTGAAAGTGTTTTAGTTTTTTATTATTGTGACAGCTGTTTCGGCTTACAAGGCCATTTTCAAACTGTGGTTAGTCCACATTGAGACGACGTATTTATGCTATTTCAAATGTAAATTTTGAAGGTGATTTATTACTGGTTACACCGATGACAATATGATCTATTGTTGGTTAAACCAATCTATGTTTTCCCCTCAGTAAATGGTAATGAGTTCTTAATTATTTACTAATGACTTTATTGCTATGAATTATTTGGGTGCATTATACTGCTTGGGTTTTGTGAAAATACTGAGAAGTGGTGAGTAAATTATTTTCCGTACTTTATTAATTAGTGTTAAGTTTGGGTCATTCGTTCGTTTATTTATTTCTAATTGTTCAAGTAAATTTAATCTAATGCCCTTTTTTTCTATATGCAATGGTTTAGGACCCTTGTTGTTAAGTGGGGTATGATTATTCACCAGGAGATGTTCTGCGAATTTTGAGGATGTGTTTTTATTATTATAACATCGTATATGTTCCTTGAATCTAGTTGAGAATGCCCTCCCCGTTTGTCCGATGTAAGTGGCGTTACAATCGGCGTGGTCACATTTTAATTCATATATGCCACTGTTATTGAGTATAGGGATTTTACTTTTAGAGTTTTTAAGGCTTGTTCCTAAATTATTGTTTGTTCGAAAAGCTATATTTAAACCACATTTTTTAATTTCTTTTGCAATTTTTGGTAAGCTGATAATTTATGGGACCAAGGATGATTTGAATTTATTGTTGTATCTGTAAAAGTTGGTTTTCTCAATATTTCAAAGGTATGTTTATTATTACTTTTACCAATTGTCAGATCTAAAAACTTAACACTAATTAATAAAGTACGGAAAATAATTAACTCACCACTTCTCAGTATTTTCACAAAACCCAAGCAAAATAATTCATAGCAATAAAGTCATTAGTAAATAATTAAGAACTCATTACCATTTACTGAGGAGAAAACATAGATTGGTTTAATCAACAATAGATCATATTGTCATCGGTGTAACCAGTAATAAATCACCTTCAAAATTTACATTTGAAATAGCATAAATACGTCGTCTCAATGTGGACTAACCACAGTTTGAAAATGGCCTTGTAAGCCGAAACAGCTGTCACAATAATAAAAAACTAAAACACTTGCAGAACTTAATAATAATATTATCAAATTTAATCTAAATTAAATTTATAAAAAAATTAAATGGAGTTCTACGAACTAAACACAAAAACAATAAATAAATAAAAAAATAATAAAAAAAATAAAAAATTTACAATTTTGTTACGAAAGAAAATAACATCATCAATCATACATATAATTAACATTTTTGTAATCAAATTCTCCACAAACAAGTTGTTGGTATTTTGTTGTTTTTCGATTGAATTCCTAGATCCGTGAAAAATCACGCCATATAAAGTTAAACACAACTTTTAAAGTAAAAGATAAAATACATATTTTTTTAAATGCCATGGCCGATAATTGAACTCGGTCAACTGCTTGGAAGGCAACAATGATGTCCATAAATTCATGATAAGTATGTACGGACAGCATAATATACAAACTATGTATTATTGAAATTTCGTGGATATGATTTGTTTAAAAATGTAATTCTGAGGTTGATGAAATTTTGCACACTTGACCTTCAAAACAAGAAGAAGATTTCTGCTGGGGAATTTAGCCAGTAAAATATAAACAACATTGATCTTAGAGGAACATCAGATTAACCAATTAAACTATGGTGATTAATTGTGGTATCCTTTATATATTAGGGTAAGTAATTAAGAATTCCAGCTCCGATTCATAACGTACGTTATATATATCTGTAATAAGCCCTTTACATACACCCGACTGTCACCCGTAACCACAGAATAGCAATGGCGCCTTTATTAAAACCATGCGCACAAGCATTCGCGCTCTCATTCTCTCAAAATCACGTAATTACTACTTGGTAAGGGTAAACTACGTAAACCTAACCTAACTATTAAACCATTAATGTGGCAAATACGTGCTATAAAAAATATAACAACACTGTTACAATATGAGTTTGATATTGTGTGCAAGCTGACTCATTAGTATGCATAATATTTTAATATGTACATAGATACTTATAACCGAGACGTTTTTTTTATAATACAAGAACAGTGTTACAATATGAGTTTGATACTGTGCGCAAGCTGACACATTAGTATTCATATTATTATAATACGTACATATATACTTTTAACGGCGCTGGTCTATTAAAATATTTTTAAAATGCAAGTAAAGTGTTCAATTTTACCGAATGTATTAAAAAAACCTCAATCTATAAATAGTTGTAGGTAAATTTTATTCTCACCTATTTCGGAAATAAGCAGATAAATATAATTTGTGATGAAGTCACATTATGAGAATAATTTGCAAACGTAATAATAACGTCAACTGGGATATTATCATAAGAGTCATAAAACGGGAGAAACTGGCGAGACGAGAGATAAGTGACGAAGAATACCTGCATATTTCCGTCTCTTTCCGACACCCATTGAAATGAGTCAAGTAAAAAATAGTAAAAAGTTAAATAATTTACCTCAGCCAGGCATCGGAATGTGTTATCGTCGAACATTTTGGCTTCGATGTTATCACTGGGATCATTCCAACCCATTTTTTAATTAATCGAAAAATCGGTACGAATTAGTTTCACAATGATGTTCACTGGATTTATAAACTGTTCACAATAATAAATAATTTTAAAAAAACGTAGTCTATATTTTAATTTCCCATAAACTCGTAAAATGCTGGCAATCAAACTTTTTTATTTCCCCGATCAACTCGTAAAAAGTTGGCAATCGTGTTAAGGTTGCTAAAACGCTTAATTGCTTCGCGCTCGACCACGTGCTTCCACCTGCACACCTGAACACAAACTGAGGTGCATTTACCTCTAGGGGCGGGGGTATATTCTGCCCTGGCCGAAAGGGACGTGTCCGAATGGAAAATACCAACAAATGAGCAATTAACGGTCAATGTTGTCTCCGACGCGACGTCAGATTTCTCCAGAGCCATTTGTATTTCCGAGCATTAATGTAGCAGAAGATGCAGCCCAGAATATGAAGTCGTAAATTATGGAATTGAAAACGATGCCCTCGTGGCCAGTGGCCAATATCATAACATCATAAGATACATATAACATTGCATAGTCCTGCCAATGAGAGACATATATCCATCACTCAAATAATAATAATTGAATCATCTGTACAACGCAGTTTTTATGACAATATCACCACAAGGGCGCTATAAAAATATGACTAAGTTTTTCTTTTACATATTCAATAATATTATTATTCAATACACAAAAAACAGCGTATTTCTAAACAGGCTCTGCCGTATAATTATTATTACGCGTGGCTGTTGTTTTGCTTCTGAAGACATTATCAAACTGTTCTGAAGCCACTTACAGACAATACATGAATTTTATTTCCATATAGGTACTTATTTTTTATGAAAACCAAATTCATTTAATTTTTATTACCTTACCATTATTGATTTCCGTGTTTAATATCGGAAATTATTAATGAATTACCTGTTAAAAGTTTCCCTCAATCGTTGCATTGTTTAAGTTTGACGGAAGGTCGTTAAAGTAGGTGTTAAAAAATGGTTTTCTAGACTCTATTTACGTATTTGGAAACAGGTATACAAACAATACTTACCTGGCAGGTTCCTTCGTTTATATAGTTTAAGCTTGGAGAAGATATGACTTAGAGCGTAGAATACACCATATCTATTAAACACACTGGACATTGTATGATTTGACTCCTTTGCACTAAAACTCTCATTGATTGATTATTAGGTTAAAACATGTATTTTATGCTTCATAAATCACCGGTGTCTTTTATAGGACAAAAACTACATTTATGATTCCACTATATAATTTCACTACACCGACAGCGAATTAGTACATTTTATAGGAATATAATAAAAATAAAAACGTAATTTTGTATGACTTGATAAGATAGTGGCCGAGTTAACATCGCGTCTGTGATTCCTCGGCTGGCTAAGTCCTCCATCACAACACAATCAACATTTTCCGCTTAGCGTGGTGGTAGTAGGAGATTTTCAAATATTGTCAGGTTATTTGTAACGTGTTTGTATTCGTAAAGTGTTTGTCTTTCTTTAAAAAAAAATCCCAAAATATCTAATACGGATTTAGTTATTCATTATTGAAGAGTGGGTAGGTACCTAAATTTTAAAAACTTTTTCGAAAAATGCTATGAATTCCAGTTATAGTGAACAGTTATAATTATAAAAAGATGCATAAAATAGGTTTTAATCAACCCTTACTGACATTTTTTGCGTCATATTTAAAAGATAGAAGTCAGTATGTAAATATAAATGTATACGACTCCCATAAGTTCGCAGCTCTGTCAGGAATTCCTCAAGGATCGAATCTCGGTCCCATGTTATTCCTCATTCTGATTGATGACATTCAGGATTGCATACGTCACAGCTCATGTCTACTATTCGCAGATGACATGAAACTGATGAAGGAAATCGAATCAGATTATGATTATTCGAAACTGCAGGCCGACCTCGATTCAATCATGATATGGTCGGTAGAAAATAAACTTAACTTCAATATTAAAAAATGCGTTGTTATAATAATAATATTTGGCTAATTTATATAGCGCCGTTTTCGTGAGAAATCACCTCAAGGGCGCTGTACAAATATATTTCTTAAATATTTAATACTAGAACTACTGACTTATATCTAGTGACTTACGACTAAGGCCTATAACTACTATCTTAACGACATATACACGAGTATTTACATATTTGGCAACTTACAACTAAAATTAAAATTAACAATTTAATCTTACTAACGCCAGAAGAAGAAGGAAGTTCTATTATATTAGGGTGGATTTATTGTTAGCTGGATATATTATATGTTAAATGAATTAAATTAATGAATAAAATCAATCAATCGCCAATCTTAAACGCATTTAGATGATTCATCTGCCAACAATTAAACCGATTAACTTATAGTCGACTTATAGTCGTTATGACTTATAGTCGTTCACAAAATCCGGTATTCTGCCAGTATAGAATGAATGGTGAAGTACTTACACGCGTAAACATCATCAAGGACCTTGGGGTGATCTTTGATCCCAAGCTGACATTTTCAAACCACATAGTCCAGCTTACCTCGGCTTGCTTCAAAACTCTTGGTTTTGTAATTAGAACTTGCAAACAATTCAATAACAAAGAAGCAATGACCTCCATGTTCAACGGAGTGGTCAGAAGCAAGCTGGAGTACGCCAGTACTGTCTGGATACCTTATCAACTTAAATACATAAATATGATTGAACAAATTCAAAAAAAATTCCTAAGGTGTGTTTACATGCGATCATACGGAATATATCCGAAATTCATGCATCACGTGGAACTGCTAAAGGAGACAAATTACCAAAGCCTGGAGACTAGGCGTAATGCCGGACTCATGGTATTTGAATTAAAGTTACTAAAAAACCTTATCGATTGCCCATATCTCCTGTCATGCTGTGGATTATTCGTTCCTGATAAATACTGTCGAAATCGTAGCCACGACCTATTCTGTATACCGCAGGGTCGGACAGATGTCATTGCCCGACATAGCATGACAAGAGGTATGACCTTACTAAATGCCCTACCAGCGGATATAGATGTGTTTAATATCACTATACCATGTTTTAAAAAATATATGTACATGTATTGTTAGTTTTAATAAAATTGTACCATAATTGGACTAACCTGTCTGTCGTACAATAATAAAAAATAAAAAAAATAAATAAAAAAGAATTCATAATCGATAATAATACATTGACCACACCCGATAGGCAGATACCCAGGTAGTTAGGATGTCTTGATTCGTCCATTGCAGTTTAACAAAAGATTGCCAAAATTAATTAACGCTTTTCCCCAAGGATACCTGCAATGTTTTGTTTACCGCTATCTCTGGGATGGAAGTGCCCACCAATATATTGTATTCGGAGAATTAGACTGGTGAATCTCTAAGGATACTTTGTGGGTGGCAATTAATGAATAATTATAAAAATAGCTCAAATGACCACCCAAATTGAAATTGACTCTAAATACATGACCAATTATTAGTTTGGTAGAAACATTTGCTTAGGTAATCTGTTCGGGGATGCTCTTCTGACGAAAAGTTATTTCTTCAGTGGGGTGATTACCTACGCAGATTTTCTAAACCTAAATTATTACCTACATGTTCTTCCTTCCTTTTAATTAATTCATATGAATCATTCCTACAAATATACTACCTATATATTATAAGTTATAGGCGCAATAATATTTATATTACAGAATTAGTAGATACCTTAGTAGAGTATATTACAATTTGGGAGGCGGGGTTGGGTACCACCGCCCCGAGAATCAATTATTGGGTAACCAACACGTCTAACATAGGTCACCCCAAGTGGGTCGCTACGTTTGGTGATTTAGCAGGGGTGCCCGGGTTCATCGGGTGCGCCTGCCCACTTGACCCTTTGAACTCTCCAACTGGTCTCTCTTGACCCACCGCCTTGCGCCGCAGCGGGAGGAATAGATTCATACGTCCGTCACTCCTGGACATACTGATCCTTATGCTCTTACCCACTCCTCGTACCTTTTCCCTTCCCAGAATTTCCTCTCCTTCTTTTTGTTAAAAAGACCCTCCACACAGCATCATTAAAGATGACATAGGCTCTGAGGGAAATTACTTTCCTCAGAGTCTCCTATGAGGGGTAATGTAAAAACATATTCACAATAGCAAGATCCATCCCATACCCCTCCCTTCCCCATCCCATCCCTATATGCTAATGTAACTTTTTTTCTTACATAAATATTATATAGGTATTCACTAAATAATTAAAATACTTAAGTGAAAACCTATTATTGGTTAAATAATTAACACTTAATACACCATACTTTGTAATTATTATAACTGTTGGTTTTCCAAATAAAATAAAATATACACAACACCAAGCGACCTAGAGAAAGTTGGTACGAATAATAGATAAGATTAAAATTGATCAAACAAAAACACGTTAGTTCCGTTTCCGGACAAAATGGTTAATTTTAGAAAATCGAGTGTGTATCTATCTCAATCTATTTTACTGTTTGTTACTTTGTCTGCAAGAACATATCGTCTTTGAATGAATGTATGAATTCGTAATATTATATAAATGTATCTAATAAAATTATGTAATCAGACACAGATGAGAATAAAATTAATAGGTACCTGACCCTCACATAAAATTGGCATAAAAATTAACAAATTTCTATTCAATAAATACGCTACCATCTTCCAGCTGTAACTGTCTAAAATGGATTTACATTTGAATACAATTTATCAAATTTTATGTTCGAGTGGAGTTTTTTTTTTTTATAAAAATTACTGGCTTTCACCCTTCAAGGGTGTTCTTGGCCATCATTTAAAATTATTGAGAAATGAAAGGTGAATTTAAATATTAATTTTATTTAAATAGGCAAATTTCAAAATTATGATGAAAATTGGAGTCGAGTTCAGACTTAAAAGAGATGAAATGTTGAATGGAGTGGAGGCAATTTTAGTTAAGGCTTGATAGAAGAGAGGATATTTGTTTAGAGAGGGACAACCAAAAAATATGTGATCTAAAGTTCCCACTTCTAGACCACAGAATGTACAATCTGGGGAGTCAAGGACGTGAATTTTAAAAAGGTGGGAAGGAACGGAACAATGTCCGATCCTCATTCGAATGAGTGAAGAAATTTCTTTTTTGGAAAAATGAGGGAATTGCTGAAACCACGGTTTTGATGGAATAGTCCTTTGTATTGAGAATAGTCCCTTGGATTGACTAGCAATGTGCCAATACTCTGCCCAAACATTGCGGGATCTTTCTTTGATGATGGAAAAAATGTCAGATAAGAGAATGTGGTTTACGAGGGTAACAACAGGGTTGGACGCTCCTTGTTTTGCCAAGGCATCCGCAATATCATTACCCATGATACCAACATTAGGGCGGAACGAATTTTTTTTTCTAATTTTGATTTGGAATAGTTGTATTAAGTTGCCAATTGCCATCAATTACCTCAATTAAAAATAATGGTAAGAGCCCCCGCCAAGACATCGAAAATTTACAAAAACGACAGTTTAGGGGATATTTGCGCGGCCTAGAAAATAGTACAGAATTTATTAAAATAGGTTTATTTGATTTAAAAACATATCCAAATATAGTTAAATAGCTATTGCAATCAAATATTTCTTTATTTTAATATACGTTGGCGCTGTAACAGAGGTGCAAAGTGCGGGACGAAGCGGGGGGCGGCACCTGACAATCCACAAAATGCATTGTTTTGTTTAAACTACTGTACATAATTGTCTCAGGTGAAAGGTCGCGCGTCAATTATATTCACGAGTACTTATTGTTAAACATTTTTTAAGTGAATTAAATTGATTTCTAGAAGACAAAATTTAAAATGTCCGATATTTGGTGTAAGTGCAGAGTTGAAAGAGAATATCCCACCTACATATGAAAAAGAGATGAAATTCTACGAATGGGTTAGATAAGACTTAAAAATAAAGAATAACACAACAACAGAACCTACGTATTTTGAAATTGCCGAAGTAGTTTGAACGAAAATTGAAGAACTGTGGATAAAATCTTCTATTCCAATTGTCACACACAAAATAATCTTACAATTACTAAAAATTTATCACTCGAAGTGTTATAATTTGAAAAAGTCTTTGAAGAAACTTAAGGAAGAAAAGTTAGAAGAGTTCAGAGTACAGAGAAGAAAGATTTTTGACATAGCTGCAAGTAAATGTCAAGAATTTGTAAGCTGTACTTGTTTGAGAGAAAAAAAAAGTTCCAAAAGAGGAACAAGTGTTTTTAGAAGACCAACGCACTAACTGACTAATGGCTTTAGGAAGAACTGATCTTATCCATAGTAAAAAATTGCTGAATAGAAGATTACGTACTCTCAAACAAGAAATTAGGCATAATAGATAGGATGAAACTAAGAACAATAAGACAGAATGAGACCCGAGCAAATTATAACCGAAGAACGAGTAACAGAAATTCCTTCATTATATTTCGATGGAAGGAAAGACAAGACGGCTAAAACTGTTTTAAAAAGATCGAAGAGGCTTAGAGTGATTATACAAGAGGAACATATTTTGATTATAAAAGAACCAGGTACTGTTTATGTTGGGTATGGGGTTCCAACATCGGGCAGTGCAAGAAATATTGAAAGAACTATCCACAGATTTTAAACGACTGAAAAGATATCACTAGATGGTTTAATGGCTGTTGGCTGTGATGGAACAAACACAAATAAAGGGAAAACAGACTATCTCGACCATTGCAATGGATAATTTGTCTCTTACACGCCAATGAGTTACCATTGAGGTATTCGTTTACCTATTTGGATGGCCCTACTGCAGGACCTAAATCATTTGCAGGTCGAATTGGTAAAGCATTAGAAATATGTGAAACACTGCCGTTGGCTAACTTTGAGAAGATAGAAGGTGAACTACCTCCACAAATATCCACAGATCTCAGTACAGACCAGAAATATTTACAAGAAATTACTACTGCTGTCATAAATGGATCCTGGTCTCCTGGATTTATTAAAGTGAAGCCAAGGTAAACTACCCTATGCCCGCTGGTTGACAAGAGCTAATCGCATACTGCATTTGTATATTTGTATAATCTTGTGACTTTAGCAACGTTTGTAGTATAATCATACGCTCCTGTCTGGTTTGCTATCAAAACACTTTCATCCTGCAAATATGGTTCAAATCATTTATGGAAGCTCATTAACGGCACTAGACATTTGTCCGACGAGTTGTTAGTGATAGTGGACCCTGTTATAATTTGAAACAGTTACTTCGCTCATCCAGAAAACTTGTTATTGAGTATGATAACAGATTCACGTAAGCACATTAGAGAACTCGCTGCAAGACGCATTTTAAAGGCTCGTCAAGTTAATAAAAAATCTGTTTCGCGCATTTTTGAGGTGCCAAAAGTGAACTTAAATGCATTTTCTTACGTAGACATGATTGACTGGCATGAAAATATATACGAACCCTCAATACTGATGAATATTTCCGATGATCAGTTACAAGATCTTATTGAAAATGGAGAAGATACAATGTTGAAGTTTATGAGACTGCCTTGCCACACCCAGGCTGTGGAAAGATTTGTAAAAGTTGTGACAGAAGCAGTTCTGAGTGTATTCGACAAGACAAGACGAGAGGGATTCATAAAATCTAAATTAGCATCTCGAAAACTCATGCCAAAGTATGAACCTAAAAATGGTTTTTTGGTATAAAAAATGATTTTTTTCATACCAACATAACTTTCTTAATCTGTGTTTATTTTTGACAAATTTTTTTTTATTAATTAAAATCTACTATTATTTTATCATTTCGTGCATAACATATTATTATATTTACTTATTATTTTGTTTATAGGGTGTTTAATACAAAACGTCTATAAAACCTTAAAAAATAAAATTTCAAGTCTATGGCGGGACCTCAAGATGTCGAGCTAGAAGTTCCAAATTGAGAAGTGTTATTTAGAATTACATAAAGCATATTTGACCTGGTATTCCAATTCGAATTTCGAAAAAAAAAATTTTTTCATACAAAAGTGTTCCACCCTAACCAACATGTCCAGGAATCCAAATCAGAGTTACAGTTTTACCAGAGCTTTGAATGGAGGCTATCAATACTAAATAACAAATGTAGATCCTAGTAAATAAATTCTACAGCGCCCTTGAGGTGATTTTTCACATAAACGGCGCTCTACAAATTATCCAATTATTATTATTATTATTATCATCACTCGAATAAGGCATACAAAGTGATCATCAGGATGAAGAAGAGGACTGGATTTAAGTTTTTGGAGGGAACTGAGAGAGTCAGAGAGAACGAGGGAATGTTCAAAATTATTTTTGATTTATATTTATTTATGCTACCATCTTCCAGCTGTAACTGTCTAAAATGGATTTACATTTGAATACAATTTATCAAATTTTATGTTCGAGTGGAGTTTTTGGGAATATTTGGAAATAAGTTAACAACATCAAATGAGACTAATTTTGAATTATTCGGAATATGTAGATTTTTCAGTTCATCAAAGCGAATGAATTCTTAATGGTGAATTTCGGAGCAAACACTTTAGAATTATTAAATACTTCAGTTATAAATGAAGCTGTTTTGAAATTCGAGAATTACAACTTGACACGACCGGCCTAATAGGTTTGTCACTTTTATGGATTTTTAAGAAACCATATAATTTAGGGGATTTTGGATTTTTTGTTAGAAATTTTACTTGTTCGGTTTATTATATAACGCGGTCTCGATGTCCACCGCAACGTTTTCCACTGCACTAATCACTCACCACCTCTATAAAAAAGTGCAGAAACAATAAAAAAGCTCGTTCCTACACTTAAAGTCAACTATAATCGCGAAACATCCATTATGCTGAACATCAGGAAGAAATTAAAGGATGAACAATTAATTTTAACAAAGGCTGATAAAGGCAACACGATAATTATAATGAATAAAAGTGACTGTAATTCCAAAGTGCAAGACTTTATTAAGACGGACAAATTTGACATTCTACGTAAAGACCCCACTTCCAAATACCTAGATAACATTAAAAGTGCTTTGAATTCATGCAAATCCCCAATCATTCAAGACAATTCATACCAACAAGTAAATCAAATGAAAAATACACTTTGTAAAACACCACTTTTATTTTGAATTAATATTAACAACCAACCAGGTTTCGCTTAGCTCAAGCTTCATCAGGGCTTATTAGGATATCAACTGATGTTGATATAATTTTGTATGATTTTCAGTTGATATAATAAGCCCTGATGAAGCTTGATGCTCGGGCCAGTTATTTTTGCATAGTATTTGGTTCGAGTTGTTTCCCGCCCGCGTTCCGCGCGTTTACCTACATCAAGTCAGTTGTTTAAGTAACCGCGCCGCAAGTGCAACCGCTTCCGCATAACCTATCTTGAGTTATTAAAACCACCGCGCCGCGCTATAAACGGCAAATGTTATACCGCAAAGAACGCCGTGAAAAGTGCATAAAAATAGCAATCTATAACGCATTGAACCATTTCGCAATTCTAATATCACTATTCCTTTTCCTTGACCTCCTCCAATACTAACAATTACCCCCACCGGTGATTAAAGCAGAGCAAAGTGGAAGGTGCCGACAGTTTGGAGATATTGGTAAGTCAATCAAACAATATCACAAAATACCGCAAATTACAGTCCATTCACGCCGCAACATTTGGTCCTTCGAGCCGGATTATTTAAATTGAGAATTACATTTTGGTAATTCTAGAACCATTTATTCCTATTCAATCGCAAATCGCATTCATTTTGTGTAAGAATTCAGTTAGCAATACTCGCCCGCTATTTGAAATTACATGCCTAGGTATAGGTACTCTTTGATATTTTGGGTAATTAAATTATTTATCGATGTTGTTGTAGCAAATTTATTCGGTGCAAATCGCAAAGATATTCCAGCGTAATATATTCGTCTATGTATTAATGCCAACCTAAGTACGTACGTAAACATCGCTTGAGTTTATGGCACAATATATTTAATTATTTGGAAAATAACTTCTCCACTATAATTCGTCGCTACAAATTGTCGCCCAGTACACTTGTGGTTCTTGTGCATTATTTTATAAATAATTAAACTTTTAGTTTGCAAATAATTCTAAAAATGGAAGACAAACTAAAAAGACAATTAGTTTTACTAAAAGGGAAAAGAGATATTATTCTAACAAGGGTTCAAAATTTAGTTTTGCTTGCAAATAATTTGCCAATCAATTTCGACGCGTCACGCTCAGGTGAAGCATTTATGTCCGAATCTGAAAGTATTTTAGAAATTAAAAATAAATTTGAATTAATTATTGATCAAATTAACGAGAATACTCTTACGTCAGACCCGAATTCTGAACCAGATTATTCAAGCTGGGAACAGTTTGAAGAATTATACACACGTATTATTCGCGCACGAAATAATTTTAAACCAAATTTAGCTACAAAACCGCAAACATCTACATCTGCGTGTGCTGCTACGACTAATAATAATAATTTTATTAAGTTACCCGCTATAGAATTACCTACGTTTGATGGACGGATGGAAAATTGGCACCTATTTTATGAAACATTCAAAACAAATGTTCATTTAAATTCACAATTATCTGATTCGCAACGCGTACAATATTTAATTGGAAAATTAACTGGAACCGCGAAAAATGTTACGTCAGGTTTAGTGCCAACTGGAGACACATATAAAATAATCTGGGATACGCTAGTCAATAAATATCAAGATAAGCGATCTCTTGCCACTTATTACCTGAATAACATATTTCATTCAAAAACCGTAGCTCACAACGCAAACAATCTGACAGTTTTTATAGAAAAATATTCAGCATCTATCGCCGCACTAAAACAATTGGGAATAGAAGACCTTTCGGATTTTATATTACTACAATGTGTCACATAAATATTTGTGACAAGAGAAGTTCTTGCCTAATTGGGTTTATTTTGTCTATGGGTATTTTTTTCGAACTTTGGCAATATTTTGAAGGAAGGAAGTAGAGTTTTGTTTATGGTCACTTCCTCCCCGGTCAGCTGGGCTGCTGACCGGTGGATCCAGTCACTCTCCTTTAAAGGGGCTTGAATCTGAGTTAATCATGTGAATAGGAGTTATTATTTCTTTTAAAAAAGGCGCGGGGTGTTTATCCTTTCACGAATAGTTCGTGTTGATTATTATTTCTAGTGGGGATTATGGAATCCCGCTTTTCATCCAGTGTTGGCCGTTGGTCATATTTGTATACTCGTGTTTCGGAACTGAAACCGTAAATGGATCGGTCCTAGCTATGGCTAGTAGTTGATGGCTGAGTTTTCCCGCGTCGCGAAGGAACGGATTGCTGTTCCCGAAGTCTGTAAGACAAGCCTGGTCGGCTACCACGTGCTGCAGGCCTGATGCCCCTGCAGGCGTCCATTGAGGGAGTTGCTGTCCCGCTGCCACTAAGAAAACGGATTGCTGTCTTGGCTCCGTTGAAGAGTCTGGTCGGCTACCACGTGCTGCAGGCCTGATGCCCCTGCAGGCGTCCATTGAGGGAGTTGCTGTCCCGCTGCCACTAAGAAAACGGATTGCTGTCTTGGCTCCGTTGAAGAGTCTGGTCGACTACCACGTGCTGCAGGCCTGATGCCCCTGCAGGCGTCCATTGAAGGAGATGCGTCCTCCTGCTTCCACTAAGAGAAGGATGTCCTGGCCTCCGTCCCGGGTCCGTTCCCCGCTGCCGAGAGCAAGTTTTCGTTCGCCATTCGTTGTCGTTCTTTCGTTTCACGTTAAGTTAGTTTAGTTTAATTCAAGAGTCCATCGGGTATGTGCCTATATTTATTTCTATGATTACATGTTTATCATCTGTACTCCTTTGTAGTTGCTTTGATGTTTCAATATATTTTCCATTAAGAACTCACTCTTTTATTTATGATCACTTAACTTACTTGACAGGAAATTATTCCCACAATCTTGAGATGAGATCTCAGCTCTACCGTTTCCTTTTAAACATTGGAATGTACCTACCTAAAATTGCATACGTTACATTTGGCGCTCAACGTTTAAAATATTTCGTTTTCGGTGCAGTATCCTTTTTTCTGTCATGTCAAGTTGGGTTTTCATTAATACTAGTTGATAATATTAGAGTTGAATCAATGTGTGTGCACTTAGCATTTCCATACTTACATTCACATCATAATGTCTACTATTGACCTTTAATATTAATGTTATGTTCATGTATCCTCATACATAACCTATAATAATTATGTTGTTTGCATTTTGAAATGTCATTGTATTGCAAAGAACTTTTCATTGTTTGATCATAGACAACTTATTACTGATGAAGTTAGAAGTTTTCGAATGTTTGAGTAAATTAATTATTATTTTTTCTTAAAATATAATACCGATTGTCTATGATTCTCTTGTTGATCTATGAACAAGATTAGTTGTCAAAATTTTGAAGGTTAAAACTTGTTTCGTACCTGTCATACTGATTAATAATAACTTGATTAAACATCTTTGTTTATACGCAATGCGAATTGAATAATGATTAGTAAAACCTTTCATTATTATTTGCTACAAAATATAGTTCGGTATATTCTGTGTTATCATAATATGTAGTTTTGTTTACGTTCCTGGGTAAATACAAATTCCAACGTAAACACAATTTAAACATGCAAATAATGTTCAATATTGTTATTTTATAATGAAATACCTTTTTCAAAGAATCTTTTATATGATATTACCATTTCATATACAAAAATGGTAACGAGACTTTTCATGGTTATTTTTCAATGACAGCGCACTTCTGTCATTATTGAATATGTTGTTGTGGTGTCATCTGACATTAGGCACTAGTAAATACTACATTGTTTACAAACATGGATAACTGTCAATGTCTGCACAAGACTTCGTTATTTTTTTTTTTGCGGTGTATTTAATCGAAAATAACGACGTGTAATTTTTTAATAAAGAGCATCATCATCATCTACATCAATTATCATAACAATTTGGTTAATTGTTTTCTTTATCAATTATTATAACAATTTGGATAATTGTTTTTTTTTGATTAAATTACAATAAAGTAAATGTCCTTGATTCGTAATTGTACTTGGCGTTCTAGTATATAATCGTACTTGTATACCGTCGCCTGGTGAGCACTGAAATATTAGGAGGATACTTTGACGGTACTGTTGTGTCTCGTGTTAATGTATACAATTTATACTTGTCGAGTTGACTTGTACAGGGGGTTTGGTAATTGATGTGTTATAAATAAATTATTATTTATATCTCATTATTACATTTAAGTTATTATTCTTATTAAAGAATAATTATTTAATTTCTAATTATCATTTTCTCCAGTTTAACAAAGATGGCGATTTCGGATATTAATGGGGTGACGAAGGAGGAAATGATTAAATTGTTATCGGATCGTAACATCGTTCCGGAAGCTACTCTATCCAGTATGCGCGAACAGGCTCGCTCCTTTAATAAAAGTCTGAAAGTTGGGGGTGGTTCTAATATAGATGTGGGGGATGATAATACAGTTTCTTCAGAAAATACTAAAACTATAATTAATAATTATTATCAGTCGGCTATTCCTTCAACTTCTTCTTCTGTCCATTCTTGGGGTTTAAAATTTTCTGGGTCTTCGGACGTCAGAGATTTCATTTTACGAATTGAAGAACTATCTAGAAGCCGGAAGGTGGAGTTGTCCTCGGTTGTTACCGCTTTCTCTGACCTCCTAGAGGGAAGAGCTCTTTCTTGGTTTAGGACTATTTTTGACGACTCTCTGTCTTGGTCAACTTTGAAAAAGCTCCTCATTTCCCGTTTTGACGTTTGTACCAACCAAACGGAAGCTTTAAAAGCCTTGTTCGCTATGAAGCAAAAGTTTAATCAAGCTGTGGTAGAATATGTTGAAGATGTTCAATTAGCAAACTTGAGGTTGGATGTTCCGCTCTCGGAAGAACAATTGGTAGACTTAGTCTGTGACAGTCTCCTACCTAAATACGCCTTGGCCGTTGCTTATTTCTCGGATAAGAGTCTTTCAGCCCTAGTAAGTGTGTGCAGTAAATTTGATAAACTTTCGGTAGAAAAACCCGCTCCACACTTTAATCCTTCTCCGCGAGTTTCGTTTCCTAAATCGTCGTATTCTAATCGGGTTCCGTATTCTCAACCGTTGTATCCGCCTCAAGCTCAAGGGTCGTTTTCTCCACGTGTTAAGTATAATCAGGCTTCCTTTTCTCCACGCGCGTCTTCTTCAAGTTCTTCTTCTAATAGTAAGAAAACTTTTAATTGTTTCTATTGTAAAGAACAGGGACATACGAAACAATTTTGTCAAAAATGGAAAAGGGACTCTTTTAAGCATAATGA
Organism: Hesperophylax consimilis; assembly: GCF_061612785.1. Classification (NCBI taxonomy): domain Eukaryota; kingdom Metazoa; phylum Arthropoda; class Insecta; order Trichoptera; family Limnephilidae; genus Hesperophylax; species Hesperophylax consimilis. The sequence continues at coordinate 90,950 of NW_028301271.1, forward strand.
CGCAAATAAGTATAATTCAAAAAACTAGCCAACGATCTTTTGCATTCTGTGCACAAGGGTGATAAGGGGTCGTCGGCAGTTTCTAGTAATAAATCTAAGTTTAAGTTTTCCACGCGCAACATGGACGCATGTTTGCCGTTAGCTGATTGTGGACAAGATGTTAGACCACATGTTAATATTAAAATTAAGAATTTGGTTTTTTCAGGACTTTTAGACAGTGGAGCATCTGTCAGTTGTTTCGGGGGTTCTGTTTATAATTTTTTCATAAGTCTAGGATTTAAGTTAAAGAAATTAGATTCCTACGTTACCACCGCGGATGGCAAACGTCAGGATATAATTGGTACCATGCGAGTATTGGTATTTTATAATAATATTAAAAAATATATTAATTTTTTTATAATTCCGTCTCTGTCCTCTTCAATTGTTTTGGGAGTTGACTTTTGGAAGCAATTTGACGTGGCCCCTCAGTTGTTTCCAAAAGTTGACAGCAATGTTGATTTTGGGAATGTTGTCAGTGAGGTTCGTAAATTAACATCAGCTTCCTTGCTGTCCCCTCAAGACAATCTAAAGTTAAATTCGGTTATATTTAAGTTCAAGTCGATTTCTTTCGAAGAACGAGGTTTAGGAAAAACCCATTTGGTACGTCATAAAATAAAGACAACAGGGGATCCTATTAAGCAGCGTTACTATCCTTTGTCTCAAACTCGTCAGAAGCAACTAGAAGCTCAATTAAAAGAAATGTTGGATTTAGGTGTTGTCCGTCGTTCTCGTTCGGCTTGGTCAAACCCAGTTTTGATTGTCCCTAAGAAGGATGGTTCTGTCAGATTTTGTTTGGACTCAAGGCGCTTGAACAGCGTTACTCTGGCTGATTCCTATCCTCTTCCGTATATTTCACGTATTTTAGATAAACTTAGGGGTGCTCGTTTTATTTCATCAATAGATTTGTCCAAATCGTTTTGGCAGATTCCCTTGGATAAGGAATCCTGTCCTAAAACGGCTTTCGTTGTACCAGGCCACGGTTTATTTGAATTTGTGAGGATGCCATTTGGTCTTAAGAATGCTCCCAGCGAATTGCAGCGTCTTGTGGATGCCCTTTTTGGTCCTGAGTTCGACGAGAACGTATTTTGCTATCTCGATGATTTGATTATTATTTCAGAGAATTTTGAATCACATTTGAAGATTTTGATTAAAATTTATGAACGTTTAAGAGATGCGGGCCTAACAGTTAACCTCAAAAAATGTGAGTTTTGTAAAGAAGAGTTGAAATATCTAGGTTATATCGTAGACGCGAAAGGTCTTCGTACAGACCCCGTTAAATTAGAATGTATTCGAACGTACCCTACCCCAAAAAATTCTAAACAAATTAAAGCTTTTATAGGTCTGTGCGGTTATTACAGGCGTTTTATTAAAGATTTCTCTACTATTGCGGCCCCGTTGACTAAACTCACTGGTTCTAGAATGGGAATAGGTAATTTTTCATGGTCTCCAGAAGCAGAAAACGCGTTTAAAGAATTAAAAAAGCTCTTACTTCTGCTCCCGTTATTAGCTGCCCAGATTTTTCTTTGCCCTTTACTATACATTGCGACGCGAGCAACGTTGGAATCGGCGGCGTGCTTACCCAGGTGTTCGACGGTGAAGAACATCCTGTTTCTTTTTTCTCTAGGTGTTTAAATGTTCACGAGAGAAACTATGGCGTTACGGAGCGCGAACTCCTTGCGGTGTTAGACTCGGTGAATCATTTCAGGCCTTACGTAGAAGGAGTTCATTTCACAGTGGTAACGGATCACTCCAGTTTGCAGTGGTTGGTTTCGTTGTCCAATCCAACTGGTAGACTAGCTCGTTGGTCTACGCGTCTTTCTCAGTATTCTTTTGATGTGGTGCACAGAAAAGGAAAATTGAATACTGTTCCAGATGTTCTTTCTCGTAAAGATGATTTTACCGTTGCTGCCTTAGATTCTACGCCTACAATTTCTGATAGTTGGTATAATAATTTGTTTTCCAATTGTATGAATAATCCACAACGATTCAATAATTTCCAAATTAAAGATAATTGTTTATTTAGACATTCTAAATCTCGTTTCGATTTGCAGGAGGATACAGCCTGGAAGTTGGTTGTGCCTTTTGAGGACCGTAACGCAATTTTAAGTAAAGAACACGAGTCTATTAATTCTTGCCACCCAGGTGTATTCAGAACATATAAAAAAGTCCAACTACGTTATTTTTGGCCGGGTTTGTACAATGATGTCAAAAAATTTGTTAATAAGTGTAAAACGTGCAAAGCACATAAAATAAATACATCAGCGCCGGCGGGTATTTCTACGAATCCTAAAATAGTCAACAGACCGATGCAAATGTTGTCTATCGATCTTGTTGGTCCTCTTCCACGTAGTTACGCGGGATTTATGTATATTTTATCGGTTGTTGACGTCTTTTCGAAATACACTTGGATTTTTCCGCTAAGAAATGCTACTGCTAAAAGCATTGTAAAAAATGTTGAACAATTCATTTTTCTGGTTCACGGTGTTCCTCAAACCTTTGTGTGTGATAATGGTAAACAATTTATTTCAAAAGAGTTTAAACAATTGTTGTCCGATTATAATGTTCCTATGCCTTTTTATAACGCGTATTACACCCCGCAAAACAATGTAGTCGAGCGATATAACCAAACTGTCGGGACTGCTTTGTCTATCTTGACCGAGTCTGACCATCGTAATTGGTCTAGATTTCTGCCTCAGATACAGTCAGCCTTGAATAATTCTGTTAATTTTGCTACAGGCTTCACGCCTTTTTTCCTCATGCACGGCAGGGAACAAATTATTGACGGTAATTTACATAAATTTAATGTTTCTTCTAGTCCCACAGACATACCTTTAGATCAGTCTAGAGCCGGTTTTGCAAAGAAGTTGGAAGACTTAGTTCCTATTTATGAACAAGTTTCAAATGCATTAGTACAGGCCTTTAAAAAGAATGCCCAACATTATAATTTACGCCGTAAATCCGTGGTTTATGATATAGGTGATGTCGTTTGGAGGAAGAATTTTGTTCAATCCAGTGGTCCAGATTACTTTTCTCATAAGTTGGCACCAAGATTCGTGCGTAATGTTATAAAAAATAAAGTTTCAGATTTAGTATACACCTTGGCAGATATGCAAGGTAAAATTGTAGGCAATTTTCACGTAAAAGATATTGTTCGGGTAGATTAGTTTTGTTTTTTTTTCCTTTAAGGAAGCTAATGTTTTAGTGTGTAGGCCTACCAACCCTTCACATTATGGCATTTGTTTCTTTTGTGACTGTTCTGTTCTCATGATTTGGAGTTTGGTACCTTCATTTCTTGTGCTCAGTACGGACACTAAAATCTAGTTTATCGACGATAAACCGTTTATTTACCCTCGGTAAACTGGAACGTGATCCTTGTGGTCACTGGCGCCCAAATTTTGTTAGATAAGTCTTTCTTTCTTCGTTACTATGTTTTTCTTGTTATTAATAACATACACTAGATTCGGGATTTTGGTTTTGGGATTTTAGTCTCAAATATTTGATTATATTGGTTATGATACACTTAGTTACTTACATGCACACACATTGATTTATTTCTTGGTTCCGTCTGTATAACGGATTATGTTGTAATGTTTTTATTTTTAAGTTTAAGCCCTTCTTTCTTTAGTCCACTGGAGGCCCTTTTATCGGCCCATTGAACCTCCAGGGAACTTCAGAATGTATATCTTGGAATTTTGTGTTTCAGAGACTTGAGCTACTTTCTGATGCACAAAAGTTCTGTTAGTTCTTTTATTGTTAGTTTGTATTTCATAAACTTTAAGTATGGTATTGCTTTCCTAAAAGTTCTTTAAATAAGTCTTAGTTCATAAGAAAGTTGTTTTGTCTCTAACAAAGTTAGTACTGCTTTGGCGTGCTTAACTAGTAATTAATTCCTTTGGAATTATCACTTTGCCTCTAATACAGGAAAATGTGTTTCTGTTTAGTTTTTAAGTCTAAATGTGATAAACATTAGAGTCTTACTGTTAATACCAGTATTAGACTATAAATTAAGTATCTCTAGGGTCATTCATTAAATTTTGGATTGATCACCCCTCGAATAGTGTCAACTCACTGAAAGCCATAGTTGATCACACAATTTTGTTTTGTTTGTACAAGAAATGCTGACGTTTTGTCTACACTTGGAGTGTTTTTTTTAAGGAATGCCAGCTTGGGTATTGCCTTGGTCTCATTTTTTTTACAAACAATGTCACTCTGTTGAGTGTTTGCTGCAGGTTGTTATATGGATTTTTGTATATCCTAAGGTATGAGCTTAACTTACTAGTTTCTGTTTTGCTTTTTAGTACCATTTGACTTTGGTCATGAACTGATTGATAAATAGATAGGTATTGTGTTATGTAAACCCTATTCTGTCCACCTTGATTGGCAGGTATTTATTGTTTTATAAATCCTGACCTGATTTGACTTTCGCAAAAAGAATAATTTGAATATTATTCTTGTTTGACGACTCTGTTACTTATTGGTTTTTCTTCGGAATTGTAAATCCTGGTTCAATAACGAACGATAAAAAAAAAATGATGGATAAATAATCCAATACAAACCCATACTCTGGTCACGTCTAATAGACAGTTTGTAAACTGATTCTATACTACTAATAACACAGAACAGTATTTTCTTGTGTACTAATTTTGCCTACTTTGAACTCCATTGTTCTGAATTGTAAAAAAAAAAAATGTATATCTATAAAGATATTTTCATTATCTATGATTGTTTAATTTTAAGTATTGTTTAATTTTAAGTTTTGTCATAAGACTGTTAAACCGGATGGACTTAGTTAGATAGGTTTCTCATTTTGCTATTTAATTATAGCGTAAATTCAGTGTAAGTGAGGGCTGTTTAACCACCCTAAAGTGAAGCCAAATTGGCCTTGATTTCCTGTGCAAGGAAAAGTGATCTTGTTTTTTTTTCTTTATTATTAAGAAATTTATTTTTAAGAAATTTAGTTTTTAAGAAACTTAATTCTAAGTTGCTATTATAACTACTAATTATTGTTTATGTTTTCATTTTTCTAGACACCTGTTGGACTCATAGTTTAGTTTATTAGTGGTCTTAGTTGTTCATGTTTGAGGGCAAACATTTTGTGGGAAGGGGGGAATTGTCACATAAATATTTGTGACAAGAGAAGTTCTTGCCTAATTGGGTTTATTTTGTCTATGGGTATTTTTTTCGAACTTTGGCAATATTTTGAAGGAAGGAAGTAGAGTTTTGTTTATGGTCACTTCCTCCCCGGTCAGCTGGGCTGCTGACCGGTGGATCCAGTCACTCTCCTTTAAAGGGGCTTGAATCTGAGTTAATCATGTGAATAGGAGTTATTATTTCTTTTAAAAAAGGCGCGGGGTGTTTATCCTTTCACGAATAGTTCGTGTTGATTATTATTTCTAGTGGGGATTATGGAATCCCGCTTTTCATCCAGTGTTGGCCGTTGGTCATATTTGTATACTCGTGTTTCGGAACTGAAACCGTAAATGGATCGGTCCTAGCTATGGCTAGTAGTTGATGGCTGAGTTTTCCCGCGTCGCGAAGGAACGGATTGCTGTTCCCGAAGTCTGTAAGACAAGCCTGGTCGGCTACCACGTGCTGCAGGCCTGATGCCCCTGCAGGCGTCCATTGAGGGAGTTGCTGTCCCGCTGCCACTAAGAAAACGGATTGCTGTCTTGGCTCCGTTGAAGAGTCTGGTCGGCTACCACGTGCTGCAGGCCTGATGCCCCTGCAGGCGTCCATTGAGGGAGTTGCTGTCCCGCTGCCACTAAGAAAACGGATTGCTGTCTTGGCTCCGTTGAAGAGTCTGGTCGACTACCACGTGCTGCAGGCCTGATGCCCCTGCAGGCGTCCATTGAAGGAGATGCGTCCTCCTGCTTCCACTAAGAGAAGGATGTCCTGGCCTCCGTCCCGGGTCCGTTCCCCGCTGCCGAGAGCAAGTTTTCGTTCGCCATTCGTTGTCGTTCTTTCGTTTCACGTTAAGTTAGTTTAGTTTAATTCAAGAGTCCATCGGGTATGTGCCTATATTTATTTCTATGATTACATGTTTATCATCTGTACTCCTTTGTAGTTGCTTTGATGTTTCAATATATTTTCCATTAAGAACTCACTCTTTTATTTATGATCACTTAACTTACTTGACAGGAAATTATTCCCACAATCTTGAGATGAGATCTCAGCTCTACCGTTTCCTTTTAAACATTGGAATGTACCTACCTAAAATTGCATACGTTACAAATGCGCTTTGCAGAAGTTAGAGTCGCAAACTGCACAAGCATTTGAGCTCTCAGTTCGAGAAATTGAGATTCCCACCTGCAAGCAATTGGTGTCGTTTGTGCAAGATCAGGTCAAAATTCTGCAACGAACTTCAACAACTCGTGGACCTAACACCGCCAACACACATTCAACCAGTTCCGGTGGAACTGGTCGCACAGCTCAACTCCGCACACATCATACTTACACGAGTACGCAATCAAAATGCCTTTATTGTCAAAATGAGAACCACACGCAACTGTACACTTGTACACAATTTTTAAAATTATCACCAAAGGAAAGGTTTTCCTTCGCAAAGGAAAAATCTTTGTGTTATAATTGCTTGAGCCCGCAACATACATCTACAAAATGTAAATCAAAAGGCACTTGTCATAAGTGTCATGGCAAGCACCATACTTTTCTTCATTTTGATAAACCCAGTCAAGCAAACGCCTCCACATCCAATGGAGAAACTCAACCTAACGATGCAGAACCGCCGATATGTACTATGTCAGCAACCACGCGACAAGGGGCAACCACTGAAGTTCTTGCTACCGCCAAAGTTCACACTGTTGATCGAAACGGTGAAGAGAATACCGTCCGCTGTCTTCTAGACCCAGGCTCACAAAAACATTATATAACTTCACAATGTTGTGAAAAATTAGGCCTGGCAGTCAGTTCAGGAACGCGCTTCGCAGTCCAGGGTTTAGGTGGCAAAACGCAATCAATAAGAGGAAGTGTCACATTGACAATTCAATCTAGGATTGATCCCTACTTCAAATACTCCATAACCGCTCTAGTTTTAGAAAAAATTACCGCTCATTTACCTACTTGCAAGGTGGACTTGACGTCATATAAATTTATAAATGTTCCGCTGGCAGACGACACCTGGGCAATGCCAGGCCCAATCGATTTGCTAATTGGCGTCAGTCTGTTCTCTCAACTGTTGCTACCAAATAAGATAATCACCCCCGGTTTTCCAGTCGCGATTCAAACCACATTAGGTTATGTTTTTATGGGTGACGCCCCAGTAAATTCTCAACCAAACACCGCATTCACTTTCTGCGCTACGCACGAAATTGAGAACTTAATGCAAAAATTCTGGGAAATCGAAGATATTGGTTCGGAACCAGTTCACAGCCTCGAAGAAAAAGAAGCTGAAGACATTTTTAAAGGCACCACAACTCGCCTCGAGGACGGTTCTTATGAAGTGGCTTTGCCATTCAAAAGCAACCCTTGTGACTTAGGTGATTCATTGCAAGCTGCGCAAAATCGGTTTTACGCACTAGAAAGAAAATTTAATCATCTGCCAGAACTAAAACCGCTTTATGATGAAGTAATAAGAGAACATATTCATAAAGGTTATCTGTCCCAGGTGGAAGCCTTACCGTCAGAAAACGCATACTACATCCCGCATCACGCAGTTAGGCGTGAAGATAAATTGACAACAAAGGTGAGAGTGGTTCTGGACGCAAGCGCAAAGACAAAAACTGGTTTATCTTTGAACGATATTTTACACACGGGACCAAGCCTACAGAATGATTTATTTTGCATTCTTCTGAATTTACGCCTTTTTCCTATCGCAATATCCGCAGACGTTCGTCAAATGTATTTATGTATAAATGTTCGCAAAGAAGAGCGTCGTTATCAACGAATTTTATATAGATTCGATCCGCAAAAGCCGCTTCAGGCTTACCAATACAATCGCGTAACATTCAGTCTTAAATGTAGTCCGTTCTTAGCCCTTCGAGCAATCAAACAATTAATGTTAGATGAAGGCGCTCGCTTCCCTCTTGCAAGGGATATTATTAATAGAGATGTTTATGTAGACGACATCGCTAGCTCTGCTTTAAATGAGCAAGAAGCTATCCGCGCGGCTGAAGAGTTGATTGAGCTCTTCCAGTCAGGAGGTTTTCAACTCGCTAAGTGGGCATCCAATTCCAGCACAGTTTTAGAAAACGTTCCATTGGAACTTCGCCTGTCGCAAAGTGTAACTTTCGATAATGATGCATCGCTAAAAATCCTTGGGCTACGATGGCATTCTTCGGATGACATTTTCGCATTTGAAGTTACTCCAGACAATCGAACTTGTACGAAACGCAATATTTTATCATCTGTCGCTAGACTCTTTGACGTGATGGGTCTGGTAGCACCTATAATTGTACAAGCCAAGCTTCTAATAAAGGAGCTGTGGAATTTGAAAATCGATTGGGACGAAATCCCACCCGCAAGGATATCACAACAGTGGCAGCAGTTCAACGCGGAATTGCCGTCAATATCGTCGATTCGTATTCCACGTCATATAGGAGTCACGGAAGGATGCACGTTAATACTTGTTGGATTTGCGGATGCAAGCGAAAAGGCATATGGAGGAGTGGTATACGCTCATGTGACCACTCCTGATAACCGAATTAAGGTTCAATTAGTTTGCGCAAAATCAAAGGTAGCACCGCTAAAAATCGTCTCCTTAGCACGCCTAGAATTATGCGCTGCATTATTGTTATCGCACCTGTTAAAAAAGGTAATTGATAATTACTCCGCGAGGTTTACTATTCATTCAACATTTGCCTTTTCTGATTCGACTGTAACTTTAAGTTGGATTCATTCATCACCTCACCGCTGGCAAACCTTTGTTGCCAATCGCGTAGCAAAAATACACGAAAATTTAAACAGTAGTCATTTTTATCATGTCGCAGGTGCTGATAACCCTAGCGACTGCCTGTCAAGAGGTATGCTACCATCGCAATTGATAGCAAATGACATTTGGTGGAATGGTCCAAAATGGCTTTGCCAGCCGCATTTCGAGTGGCCTATTTCACCATTTAAGCACGCAAATTCAGAACAGTTACCGGAATTGAAACCCAATCAGTATGAACAGCCAACCACTTTTGGCTTGTGCTCTCGTGTAGCTGATCCACCCGAAATGAAACCTAAAACCGATAATCGCCTCAAGACAATCGTGTCACCTTTATTATGCACATTGGCTTCTCGCATTCATTCGTGGTCGAAATTGATTCGAATTGTCATTTACGTGTTTCGCTTCATTAGGAAATTGCCGCGTAAATTTGAGTTAAGCCATATTGACATTGCAGAAACCGCTATTATAAAGGCAGTTCAGCAAGTACATTTTTCCGATGATATGAAGTCAGTGAACGATGGCAAGAAAGTACGGCAAGTTCTTGCTAAATTAAATCCATTTATTCAGGACGGTCTCCTAAGAGTAGGAGGCAGATTGAGAAACGCCGAACTCGAATTTGATAGTCGTCATCCTATTTTATTACCCGCTCATGATCATATAGTTGATTTAATAGTAGATTATTACCACACTAAGAACTTGCATACGGGACCCACCTTACTTATGTCTCTGTTGAGGCAAAGGTTTTGGATACTTTCTTCGCGCAATTTGATTCGGAAACGCGTGCATCAGTGCAATACATGCTTTAGAGTCAATCCCAAACCGCAATTCCCAATAATGGGAGATTTACCCGCTTGCCGCGTCCGCGAAGCTAAGGCCTTTCTGCACACGGGGGTCGACTACGCTGGGCCGCTTCAAATAATCCCGCATAGACGTCGGGGTGTTAGAAGCCAAAAGGCATACATTTGCTTATTTATCTGTCTGGTGACCCGCGCGGTTCACATTGAACTCGCTTCAGACCTCTCGACCGAAGTCTTTCTCAACGCGTTCAAACGTTTTCTATCCCGTCGAGGGCCTGTAAATGTAATGTATTCTGATAATGGGACAAATTTCGTAGGAGCTAAATCGCATTTGAAGGCTTTATTCGAACTTTTAGAGTCACCGGACTACAAGAAAGAATTCTCAGAAAATTTGTTGGAAAACCGTATCGAGTGGAAGATGAATCCTCCACAAGCACCCCACTTCGGTGGGATCTGGGAGAGTAACATTAAGTGCATTAAATGTTACTTAAATAAAGTTGTGGGTATATCTCTTCTCACATACGAAGAGATGCAAACGGTTCTTCATCAGATTGAAGCTATTCTAAATTCACGCCCATTATCAGTGCTCAGCGTTACCGATGTTTCGGCTCCATTGCCTTTGACACCCGCGCATTTTTTAACGCTCACTCCATTACAATCTTTACCCGCTGCTGATTTGTCAGATGCGCCAGTAAATTTGCTGCAACGAAAACATCTTGTCGATCGTCTCGTCCAGACTTTCTGGAATCGATGGCGAATGGAGTATCTGAACACGCTGCAATCGCGTCAGAAATGGAATACAAATTCGAATCCAATAACGAAAGGCACCGTGGTAATAATTAAGAGTGACAATATCGCACCACTACAATGGCCTATTGGCGTAGTGGTAAACGTCCACCCCGGCGTAGATGGGGTGATCCGCGTTGCGGACGTTAAGACTAACTCCGGAACATATCGCAGGGCAGTCGTTAAACTCTGTCCCCTGCCTACACAATAACTTTAACGTTATCTTAGATTTAGTTAATTTAGAATTTAGTTCTACCGCGGGTTCAGTATTGTTTATTGAATCCTTTCATAACGTGTTTTTGTTTTTCATTTTTTTTCTTTGTTGTATTAGTTACTTTGACCATTGGTCAAGGCGGGGGGCATGCTCGGGCCAGTTATTGTTGCATAGTATTTGGTTCGAGTTGTTTCCCGCCCGCGTTCCGCGCGTTTACCTACATCAAGTCAGTTGTTTAAGTAACCGCGCCGCAAGTGCAACCGCTTCCGCATAACCTATCTTGAGTTATTAAAACCACCGCGCCGCGCTATAAACGGCAAATGTTATACCGCAAAGAACGCCGTGAAAAGTGCATAAAAATAGCAATCTATAACGCATTGAACCATTTCGCAATTCTAATATCACTATTCCTTTTCCTTGACCTCCTCCAATACTAACAATTACCCCCACCGGTGATTAAAGCAGAGCAAAGTGGAAGGTGCCGACAGTTTGGAGATATTGGTAAGTCAATCAAACAATATCACAAATACCGCAATTACAGTCCATTCACGCCGCAACACTTGAGCTTAGCGAAACCTGGTTGGTTGTTAATATTAATTCAAAATAAAAGTGGTGTTTAACAAAGTGGATAAAACTATTAATAATTCATCTAACCATCCCATCTCCCACAAACATTCTGCTTTCCATTCCATGATCCATAGATTAGTTACCGTCCCGTTATCAAATTCCAACTTCTTATTAGAATTAGCGACGATTAAACAAATCGCGATTAATAATGGCTATAATCCAAATATGGTCAATAACATCCTAAACAAGAAATTAAAAAGATTATCGACAAGTAAATTTCTATTTAACAGCTCCCCTCATAATAATAATATATCAACTAATAATAATCAACCTCAACAATGGCGTAGAATTTTGTACATCGATAATTTCTCTCAAAAAAGCATCAAAAACCTCCCACCAGATATCAAACCAGCTTTTTACACTAACAATAGTATGGGTAAATTTTTGATTAACGTTAAAGACAAAGACTATCGGTTAAATCACTCAGGTATTTACTCACTGCAATGTAGTGACTGTCCCGCGTTTTACATAGGCAAAACAGCGCGTAATATCAAAACGCGAGTCAAAGAACACCTAAGATCAGTGGCGGCCAGCTAATATGTGCTCCCGAGCGCCGAACAACCAACAAGATTTCCGACATGGCTAATCACAATACGAAACTTGGTTCGGTTATAATATCTCATTCAAAAGGTACCTACTTATTAAGCGCGCAACTTGCAGACCGCTTTTGACTTGTGCCTATGTTCGTAGCAGTTCGTTTTCGATTGCGATCCAAAATTTAACTGCTTTGTCGCATATTCTGTGGAACAGTCGAAAGCGTGGGTACATACCAATTCATACTATTCTTTGCAAATAATATCATATCAAGGACGGCGTTCGGGGTTGTACCACCACATCAGAAGGAACGGTTTATTCAGTAGAAATTTAAACTAAAACGCGTATGTTTGATATTATTGTCGATATCGTGGTTTCAATTAACCATCTGCTATTTTTCGGCGAATGTGCCGCTTCTTCGATACAAGCATACACGATAAAACTTGTCATTAAGAGATGAGTGATGGTCAGATAACTTATTATCAGTTAAGTCAGTACTCGCCGTTGCCGGGCATCGTCTCAATTGTCTGTTGAATTTAAAACTTTTCTTACTCTGCGAACGTTTTGAAGTTTAATTGCAGGTTATATCGATCTTGTATATCAATTATAAATAAGGCATATCATTTGCAGGTTATACTAATTTATGATTACTTTTGTGTTTGTTCAAAGTATAAATTAATAATGAGTTCGAATGTGGAATACGAACAATAGGTCGAGTTTTGAAAATAAAGTGATAATAAAAAATGCCGTTCCACCTAAAACCTGAACTGATAATAAAACAAGAGTGAAAATCTGGATCGAAGAAGTTTACTCGATCATTTAACAAAACAATGTATAACAAAGCTTCGTAGCTCTGTGCATGTGATCAATTGAATAGATTATTTTGTTTTACGTGTTTAATTTACGATGTTGATTCAGTTTGGACAATCAGCGGTGTACCGGAAGTGTACACCGACTTTATATTAATTTGCATAAATCTGAATTTACGCAGAGGCAGTTCCTTTACAAACTAACCTCTGCGCACCTTCGAATTTATGCAACAAAATTCTCTCTATAAAAATCTGTAATCTTATCTGCACTTGTATAAAAAACTGTAAATCTTATATGCAAAACTGATCAATAAATAAAACCACGGGGTCAAGCAGTCATCATTATAGACAAAAAACAAAGGCTTGACCCCCCAAATACCTTCTTATATTAAATCTGTACAAAGCATGGAAGATTTGCATAAAATTTGAAATTGTGCAGACGCGGTTTCCTTTACAGGACGATAATTTCTGATTTTTGGACGATAATTACAGACTTGGGTTCGATCTATGGAAACAGTTTTTTCAGCCTCTATGGTACCAAACGGGCTGAAATTTTGAAATAAAGATAAGAATCGTTAGCCAAAACGAATTCAGTCACAACATTTAAATAAAGTTGTACTTTAAGAAAAATCATGAGTTTAATGGACGATAATTTCAGACTTGGGTTCGAAAATTGGAAGCAGTTTTTTCAATCTCTATGGTAACAAACGGGCTGAAATTTTGAAATAAAGATAAGAATCGTTAGCCAAAACGAATCACAACATTTAAATAACGTTGTACTTTTAGAAAAATCATGAGTTATATGGACGATAATTTGAGACTTGGGTTCGAAAATTGGAAGCAGTTTTTTCAAGCTCTATGGTACCAAACGGGCTGAAATTTTGGAATAGTGATAAGAATCATGATCCAAAACGATATCAGTCACAAAATTTGCATAAAGTTAGGAAAAATGATTTTAATGGACGCTAATTTCAGACTTGGGTTCGATCTATGGAAACAGTTTTTTCAGGCTCTATGGTACCAAACGGGCTGAAATTTTGAAATAGTGATAAGAATCGTTATCCAAACGAATTCAGTCACAAAATCTACATTAAGTTGTATTTTTAGAAAAACGAGTTTTATGGACGCTAACTTTAGACTTGGGTTCGAACTATGGAAACAGTTTTTTCAGGCTCTATGGTACCAAACGGGCTGATTTTTTGAAAAAAGTGATAAGAATCGTTATCCAAAACGAAATCAGTCATAAAATCTACATAAAGTTGTATTTTTAGAAAAGTCACGAGTTTTATGGACGCTAATTTTTGACTTGGGTTCGAACTATGGAAACAGTTTTTTCAGGCTCTATGGTACCGAACGGGATGATTTTTTTAAAAGGTGAAAAGAATCGTTATCCAAAACGAAATCAGTCATAAAATCTACATCAAGTTGTATTTTTAGAAAAATCACGAGTTTTATGGACGATGGGTACAAAAAATGGAAGCAGTTCTTTCAAGCTCTATAGTACCAAACGGGCTGAAATTTTGAAATAAAGAAAAGAATCGTTAGCCAAAACGAATTCATTCACAACATTTAAATAAAATTGTATTTTTAGAAAAATCATGAGTTTTATGGACGATAATTTCAGACTTGGGTTGAAAAATTGGAAGCAGTTTTTTCAATCTCTATGGTAACAAACGGGCTGAAATTTTGGAATAGTGATGAGAATCATGATCCAAAACGATTTCAGTCACGAAATTTGCATCAAGTTGGATTTTTAGAAAAATCACGATTCTTTTGGACGCTAATTTCAGACTTAGGTTCGAACTATAGAAACAGTTTTTTCAAGCTATATAGTACCAAACGGGATGATTTTTTGAAATAGTGATCAGAATCGTTATCCAAAACGAAATCAGTCATAAAATCTACATAAAGTTGTATTTTTAGAAAAATCACGACTTTTTTGGACGCTAATTTTAGACTTGGGTTCGAACTATGGAAACAGTTTTTTCAGGCTCTATGGTACTAAACGAGCTGATTTTTTGAAAAAAGTGATAAGAATCGTTATTCAAAACGAAATCAGTCATAAAATCTACATCAAGTTGTATTTTTAGAAAAATCACGAGTTTTATGGACGATGGGTACAAAAAATGGAAGCAGTTCTTTCAAGCTCTATTGTACCAAACGGGCTGAAATTTTGAAATAAAGATCAGAATCGTTAGCCAAAACGAATTCATTCACAACATTTAAATAAAATTGTATTTTTAGAAAAATCATGAGTTTTCTGGACGATAATTTCAGACTTGGGTACAAAAAATGGAAGCAGTTCTTTGAAGCTCTAAAGTACCGAACGGGCTGAAATTTTGAAATAAAGATAAGAATCGTTAGCCAAAACGAATTCATTCACAACATTTAAATAAAATTGTATTTTTAGAAAAATCATGAGTTTTATGGACGATAATTTCAGACTTGGGTTTAAAAATTGGAAGCAGTCTTTTCAAGCTCTATAGTACCAAACGGGCTGAAATTTCGGAATAGTGATAGGAATCATGATCCAAAACGATAACAGTCATAAAATCTACATTAAGTTGTATTTTTAAAAAAATCACGAGTTTTATGGACGATAATTTTAGAAATGGGTTCGAACTATGGAAAAAGTTTTTTCTGGCTCTATGGTACCAAACGGGCTGAAATTATGAAATAGTGATAAGAATCGTTATCCAAACGAATTCAGTCACAAAATATACATAAAATTGTATTTTTAGAAAAATCACGAGTTTTATGGACGATAATTTCAGACTTGGGTTCGAACTATGGAAACAGTTTTTTCTTGCTCTATGGTACCGAACGGGCTGAAATTTTGGAATAGTGATAGGAATCATGATCCAAAACCATTTCAGTCATAAAATTCCCATAAAGTTGGATTTTTTGAAAAATCAGGATTTTTATGGAGGCTTATTTCAGACTTGGGTTCGATCTATAGAAACAGTTTTTTCAGCCTCTATGGTACCAAACGGGCTGAAATTTTGAAATTAAGATAAGAATCGTTAGCCAAAACGAAATCAGTCACAAAATATACATAAAGTTATATTTTTAAAAAATCACGAGTTTTATGGACGATAATTTCAGACTTGGGTTCGAACTATGGAAACAGTTTTTTCTGGCTCTATGGTACCGAACGGGCTGAAATTTTGGAATAGTAATAAGAATCATGATCCAGAACGATTTCAGTAACAAAATCTGCATAAAGTTGTATTTTTAGAAAAATGATTTTTATGGACGCTTATTTCAGAATTGGGTTCGATCAATGGAAACAGTTTTTTCAGGCTCGATGGTACCAAACGGGCTGAAATTTTGAAATAAAGATAAGAATCGTTAGCCAAAACGAATTCAGTCACAGCATTTAAATAAAGTTGTACTTTTAGAAAAATCATGAGTTTTATGGACGATAATTTCAGACTTGGGTTCGAAAATTAGAAGCAGTTTTTTCAAGCTCTATGGTACCAAACGGGCTGAAATTTTTGAATAGTGATAAGAATCATTATCCAAAACGATATCAGTCACAAAATTTGAATTAAGTTAGGAAAAATGATTTTTCTGGACGCTAATTTTCGACTTGGGTTCGATCTATGGAAACAGTTATTTCAGGCTCTATGGTACCAAACGGGCTGATTTTTTTAAAAAGTGATAAGAATCGTTATCCAAAATGAAATCAGTCATAAAATCTACAAAAAGTTGTATTTTTAGAAAAATCACGACTTTTTTGGACGCTAATTTTAGACTTGGGTTCGAACTATGGAAAAAGTTTTTTCAGGCTCTATGGTACTAAACGAGCTGATTTTCTGAAAAAAGTGATAAGAATCGTTATCCAAAACGAAATCAGTCATAAAATCTACATAAAGTTGTATTTTTAGAAAAATCACGAGTTTTATGGACGATCGGTACAAAAAATGGAAGCAGTTCTTTCAAGCTCTATAGTACCAAACGGGCTGAAATTTTGAAATAAAGATAAGAATCGTTAGCCAAAACGAATTCATTCACAACATTTAAATAAAATTGTATTTTTAGAAAAATCATGAGTTTTATGGACTATAATTTCAGACTTGGGTTGAAAAATTGGAAGCAGTTTTTTCAATCTCTATGGTAACAAACGGGCTGAAATTTTGGAATAGTGATGAGAATCATGATCCAAAACGAATTCAGTCACGAAATTTGCATCAAGTTGGATTTTTAGAAAAATCACGATTCTTTTGGACGCTAATTTCAGACTAAGGTTCGAACTATAGAAACAGTTTTTTCAGGCTCTATAGTACCAAACGGGATGATTTTTTGAAATAGTGATCCGAATCGTTATCCAAAACGAAATCAGTCATAAAATCTACATAAAGTTGTATTTTTAGAAAAATCACGACTTTTTTGGACGCTAATTTTAGACTTGGGTTCGAACTATGGAAACAGTTTTTTCAGGCTTTATGGTACTAAACAAGCTGATTTTTTGAAAAAAGTGATAAGAATCGTTATCCAAAACGAAATCAGTCATAAAATCTACATCAAGTTGTATTTTAAGAAAAATCACGAGTTTTATGGACGCTAATTTCAGACTTGGGTTCGATCTATGCAAACAGTTTTTTCAGGCTCTATGGTACCAAACGGGATGATTTTTTGAAATAGTGATCAGAATCGTTATCCAAAACGAAATCAGTCATAAAATCTACATAAAGTTGTATTTTTAGAAAAATCACGACTTTTTTGGACGCTAATTTTAGACTTGGGTTCGAACTATGGAAACAGTTTTTTCAGGCTCTATGGTACCAAACGGGAAATTTTTTTGAAAAAAGTGATAAGAATCGTTATCTAAAACGAAATCAGTCATAAAATCTACATCAAGTTGTATTTTTAGAAAAATCACGAGTTTTATGGACGAGTCACAAAATTTGCATAAATTTAAGAAAAATGATGTTTATGGACGTTAATTTCAGACTTGGGTTCGATCTTTTAAAACAGTTTTTTCAGGATCTATGGTACCAAACGGGCTGATTTTTTGAAAAAAGTGATAAAAATCGTTATCCAAAACGAAATCAGTCATAAAATCTACACAAAGTTGTATTTTTAGAAAAATCACGAGTTTTATGGACGATAATTTCAGACTTGGGTTCGAACTATGGAAACAGTTTTTTCTGGCTCTATGGTACCAAACGGGCTGAAATTTTGAAATAGTGATAAGAATCGTTATCCAAACGAATTCAGTCACAAAATCTACATAAAGTTGTATTTTTAGAAAAATCACGAGTTTTATGGACGCTAATTTCAGACTTGGGTTCGATCTATGCAAACAGTTTTTTCAGGCTCTATGGTACCAAACGGGCTGATTTTTTGAAAAAAGTGATAAAAATCGTTATCCAAAACGAAATCAGTCATAAAATCAACATAAAGTTTTATTTTTAGAAAAATCACGAGTTTTATGGACGAGTCACAAAATTTGCATAAATTTAAGAAAAATGTTTTTTATGGACGCTAATTTCAGACTTGGGTTCGATCTATGGAAACAGTTTTTTCAGGCTCTATGGTACAAAACGGGAAATTTTTTTGAAAAAAGTGATAAGAATCGTTATCCAAAACGAAATCAGTCATAAAATTTAAATAAAATTGTATTTTTAGAAAAATCATGAGTTTTCTGGACGATAATTGCAGACTTGGGTACAAAAAATGGAAGCAGTTCTTTCAAGCTCTAAAGTACCGAACGGGCTGAAATTTTGAAATAAAGATAAGAATCGTTAGCCAAAACGAATTCATTCACAACATTCAAATAAAATTGTATTTTTAGAAAAATCATGAGTTTTATGGACGATAATTTCAGACTTGGGTTTAAAAATTGGAAGCAGTCTTTTCAAGCTCTATGGTACCAAACGGGCTGAAATTTCTGAATAGTGATAGGAATCATGATCCAAAACGATTACAGTCATAAAATCTACATTAAGTTGTATTTTTAGACGCTAATTTTAGACTTGGGTTCGAACTATGGAAAAAGTTTTTTCAGGCTCTATGGTACTGAACGAGCTGATTTTCTGAAAAAAGTGATAAGAATCGTTATCCAAAACGAAATCAGTCATAAAATCTACATAAAGTTGTATTTTTAGAAAAATCACGAGTTTTATGGACGATCGGTACAAAAAATGGAAGCAGTTCTTTCAAGCTCTATAGTACCAAACGGGCTAAAATTTTGAAATAAAGATAAGAATCGTTAGCCAAAACGAATTCATTCACAACATTTAAATAAAATTGTATTTTTAGAAAAATCATGAGTTTTATGGACGATAATTTCAGACTTGGTGTAAAAATTGGAAGCAGTTTTTTCAATCTCTATGGTAACAAACGGGCTGAAATTTTGGAATAGTGATGAGAATCATGATCCAAAACGATTTCAGTCACGAAATTTGCATCAAGTTGGATTTTTAGAAAAATCACGATTCTTTTGGACGCTAATTTCAGACTTAGGTTCGAACTATAGAAACAGTTTTTTCAGGCTCTATAGTACCAAACGGGATGATTTTTTGAAATAGTGATCAGAATCGTTATCCAAAACGAAATCAGTCATAAAATCTACATAAAGTTGTATTTTTAGAAAAATCACGACTTTTTTGGACGCTAATTTTAGACTTGGGTTCGAACTATGGAAACAGTTTTTTCAGGATCTATGGTACTAAACGAGCTGATTTTTTGAAAAAAGTGATAAGAATCGTTATCCAAAACGAAATCAGTCATAAAATCTACATCAAGTTGTATTTTTAGAAAAATCACGAGTTTTATGGACGATAGGTACAAAAAATGGAAGCAGTTCTTTCAAGCTCTATAGTACCAAACGGGCTGAAATTTTGAAATAAAGATAAGAATCGTTAGCCAAAACGAATTCATTCACAACATTTAAATAAAATTGTATTCTTAGAAAAATCATGAGTTTTCTGGACGATAATTTCAGACTTGGGTACAAAAAATGGAAGCAGTTCTTTCAAGCTCTAAAGTACCGAACGGGCTGAAATTTTGAAATAAAGATAAGAATCGTTAGCCAAAACGAATTCATTCACAACATTCAAATAAAATTGTATTTTTAGAAAAATCATGAGTTTTATGGACGATAATTTCAGACTTGGGTTTAAAAATTGGAAGCAGTCTTTTCAAGCTCTATGGTACCAAACGGGCTGAAATTTCTGAATAGTGATAGGAATCATGATCCAAAACGATTACGTATTGTTATTAAGTTTAATTTGTAGAACTCCATTTTATTTTTTTATTTTTTTATATATACAATAATATTTTTATTGGGTTTATAAAAACAGTTTATTTTTAAACAAGTTCTGCTGTGTAATTATTATTACGCGTGACAGCTGTTTCGCCCTCTAAAGGCATTATCAAACTGTGGGTAGCCCACTTACAGACGATACATTTATATTATTTCTAGGTAGGTATTTTAATTTCAATTACTGATTTCTTAATTGATTTCTGTGTAAAAATGTTAGAAATTATTGATGGTTATTACCCTAGTAAAGTTTCCCCAATTAGTGTAATGTTTAAATTTGACTGAATGTCTTAATGTTAGTTATTCCCAAACGATGACTCATAGGGTTATTTTAATAGTATAATTAAGTACTTCAATGTGCACTAGGTTTGAAGATATCTAGTAGGGGTGAACGAATTATATTGGTTTGTTCATTAATTAGAATAGCTTTCGGATTATTAGAATTTTTGTTAATTTCTAACTGCTCTAAAAGATTCAGTTTACGGCCTTTATTTTGTACGTGCAACGGAGTTGGTTTATTATTATCATTAAGTGAGTGATTTTCATCTAGGAGATGTTTGGCAAATTGAGATTGTATTTTATTATTATTTTTAAAAGATCTTATATGTTCTTTGAACCTAGTGTTAAAGGACCGGCCCGTTTGTCCAACATAAACAGCGTTGCATTCGTCACACTGGAGTTTATAAATGCCACTATTTTGTAATTTGAGTACCTTACTTTTTGAGTTTTTAAGAGATGATCCTAAGTTGTTATTTGTGCGGAAGGCAATATCTAAGCCACATTTTTTGAGGACTTTGGCAATTTTATTAGATGTCTGTCCGATGAATTCTAAACACCCGAATTTATTATTCGTCTTATTATTAGTCGCTGGGTAAATTAATTTAAGGTTATTTTTGTGTTTATTATTATTAATTATTTTTTCGATGTCTCTACCCTTGAAGCCGTTATTTTTAGCAATAGTTAGGATTGTATTTTTTTCCTTCTCGTATGCTTTCTTGTCGAGTGGGATGTTAGTAAGCCTATGCACCATTGAGTGGTAGGCAGATAATTTATGTGACCATGGATGTAAAGATTTATAATTAATGGTCGTATCTGTAAACGTAGGCTTACGGAAAATTTCGAACGTATGTTTATTATTTTCTCTACCGATTGTTAGGTCTAAAAAATTAATTTTCTTATTACACTCTCTTTCAACCGTAAAGCAGATTTTACGGTTGATGGAGTTAGCAAATGTGACAAAAAGATCTAATTGTCTGTTGGTGCCTTTCCAACAGACCAAAATGTCGTCAACATAACGAACATAGTAAATGATGTGTTTGCTAAAGATTGAATTTAAAATTTGAAAAAACACTATATCTATTAAACACACTGGACATTGTATGATTTGACTCCTTTGCACTAATACTCTCATATATATTAGGAGAGTGTACGTAAAAAATATAATATATTATTATTGTACTTGTATTATTTTTTTTTTAAACTCAAATATATATGAGAAGATTAGTGGCAATCTGAGAAACGTTTTTGGTATCCGTTGTACGAATACGTTGAACGTTGTGATTCAATCACGCTAGAATTAGGTCAAAATTCAACAAGTTATCGAAAGGAATCTTTTTATAAAAAGTGGTGCGATTAAAGCTTAACTGAGAGCTGTGTTCAAACCTTTAAAAGGTGACACAAATACGACGGAGGTATCAACGGTAAGGCAATTTAAACACAGTTGAGTAAGTGTATGAATTGAATCATACTTTGCTATCGTTGGTAGAACTATTCGACATTGGTAAAGTGAAGATACTTAAAGGTAAATGGCGGCATTAACAAAATTATTTATTTAAAAAATTATTTGAACCCTTGAATCTATTTTAATCTGCACTTTTGGAGTCAGATACAGGGTTGCGGGCAGCGTTTCCAGATCATTATTAACAAATCGTATATTTTACCATGTGAAATTGAAAAATCTGGATTTGGGAGCAAAAGTGGTTTGCGCCGTTTGCGATTAGTTGGTTTGGTTTTCCATTATTCATTCCTAAAGCCTTAAATTTCGAAAAACTTGTCAACTTGATCTTCAGAGTAACCATCGTATTTGCAAATTATACATAAATACCAAACTAACAGCCGATGCAGATCAAAATCACGACATTTATTCAACCTATGTTTCCATATCGTCGCATTAATTCGTAGAATGCGTAACCACCAAATGTAAAATTTTACAGGAGGCACAAAAAACCTCATAGTGAAAAAAAATGAACATATAATATATTTCGAATCGAACATATAATATATTTCGAAATTTATTTTCAATCATTAAACTTTTGTAAGTTAAGGCTTTCTATTTCAAATCGGAGTTAGGAAGTTTACATAAAAACCGAGAATGGAGATACGTATTTTACAAAAGATACATACTTTTCTGCGAACAGTTTTATGAACAACACTTGTTTAAATACTATTGCCGCCTAATAAAATATTATTCAATATGGGTGATTTGAACGTAGATTTTGACACCTCTGAAATCGCTTATGAACGCACACAAAGTTTTGAGAACTGGATTATCAAAAAACATGTTTCGGGAAATAATAATTTAACTGCAATCAACTTAAATATTCGATCCTTATCAAAATATTGGGATACGTTTCTTGTCGTTATCTCTAGCTCTCTAAGTAATATTGATATAATCACGCTTTGTGAAACGTCGATTAATGAAAATGACATACATCTATACAAAATATTGGGTTTTACTTCTCATTACTTTTGTCGAAAAAACAAATCGGGAGGCGGGATTATTTTATATGTGAAAGATCACCTAACGTTTGAACAAATTAACATAATGCCAACTAAATTTGAATGTGTCTACGGAACTATTTCTGTCAAAAAACATAAACGTCTACATATATTGGCAATATACAGACCACCTAATTCAAATAAAAAAATATTTCTCGAAGAGCTAGATGTAATATTGGGAAATATTGAAATTAAAGAATCCGTTATGGTACTTGGGGATACGAACATAAACTTATTAAATTATCAGGAACCAATTGTAATGCAATATGAAAACATTATGGCTAAATTTGGATTTTTAAAATGTATTAATGACGTTACCCGTGAAGCCATACTGACTAACTATGTAACGGCTACATGTCTAGACCATATCTATGTAAGAGAGAGAGAGACAAATGAAATCAGCTCATTTGTATGTGAAACTATAATAGCGGATCACTACCTTATTGCAACAACGATGCGTTTCTCTACCTATGAGGCAGGTACCACCAATAAATCGCACCATACGAAATATACTGTAATATCGGAAAAAAAAGTCGACCTACTTATTGAAATCACTGATTGGAATGAAATACTAAACATAACGGAACCTAACTTAATTTATGAAGAAATTAAATCGAAATTCAAATATATTTACGAAAAAAGTACTGAAACAAAATCAAATACAAATAAACAGCGTAATAACCAAAAGGGCTGGATAAATTATAATCTCATTGAAAATATACAACTACGTGATACATTATGGAGGAAATGGAAAAACACGCCTAACAATAAAATATATGAAATCGAATTCAAGAAATACAGAAATAAACTAAATAAAAAATATTAAACACAAAAAAAAATACTATAATAACAAATTTAAACATTGTTTCAAGGACATTAAAAAAACATGGAATGAAGTAAATCAAGTATTGGGTAGGAAAAATAAATCAGATTGTGATGAAGTCATATCTAAATATTTCTTAAATTCCCAAACTGCGGATGTGGTGGCAGAAAACTTTGCAAAATTCTTTGACGACGGCGTAAATCAGTTATTGCACGAATGCAATGTTCGGGCGTCTGAGTTGAAGCAAGAACATTTGCAACATTCAATGTACCTACCAAGAGCTAATACAGAACAAACTGAATGCATTATCGGAAGAATGAAAAATTCAAAGACACCGGGCGTGGATCTAATTCGCATGTATGATCTAAAAAAACATGTTAAATTATTTAGTCCTATAATTACTCACCTAATTAACAGAATTATTGACACAAGTCACATTCCAGCTGAACTAAAATGCAGCATCATAAGGCCCATTTTTAAAAATGGAGATCACACCGTAACAAATAATTATAGGCCTATTTCCTTATTACCCGCATTAGAAAAAAAATTAGAAAAATATATATCTATAAATTTGGATAAATATTTAAATAATTTGGGCATTATTGATGAATGTCAGTATGGCTTCCAAAAACAAAAAAGCTGTGATAAACTGCTCGAAAAATTTTCCAATTATATAAATTCAGAGCTTAACTCAAAAAAACATGTACTAGTATTATTTATTGATTTCTCAAAAGCTTTCGATACACTCAGCCATACACAATTAATCAAGGTACTCGAAATCATAGGAATCCGTGGTAAACTCCTATCATTTTTCAAAAACTATTTAACAAATAGAAAAATGTATGTAAAGATTTTGAATGTAATGAGTAATTTTAGATTTATTAAATCAGGGGTGCCACAAGGGTCAATTTTAGGACCAAAATTATACATTATATATGTAATTGCCATGTCTAAACTTTTTAAAATAGCCCGTAGATTTATTTTTGCTGATGATACTGCACTAGTTGTCTCTAATGAAAACCCTGAAATAGCTATTCAAGAATTACAAATTGACTTTAACGAACTACTTAAATGGTCTCATGATGTAGGATTAATTATTAATGTCAAAAAAACTAAATGCATGTATATAAGATCACCGAGCTTGAAAATGTGGAACTTACCTAAAATAACTGCACATAATTTTGATTGTATACATAAAAAAATGGATAATATCTGCTGCTGTGAAAAAATTGATTTTGCAAACGAATATACTTACCTTGGCATAATCGTAGACAATAACTTTAAATGGGACAAAAGTGTGATCAAAATTTGTAACCAGCTCCGATGTTTAGCGAGTAATTTTTATAAATTAAAATTTGTATTGCCTCGATGTACTCTCAAACTTATATATCATTCTATGGTCGAATCAATACTTAGATATGGAATTCGAACTTGGGGACACTCGAGTAATATTAATATTAAATTCATTCAAAATCTACAAACTGCTATAATTAAAAAAATTGTTAAACCTAGCATTTACAAACAAAGAAACAACTTAAAATTACTGTATGGCTCTGAGGGCCTACTCCCAATTAAAGGGCTTCTCTGGTTTATTATAATTATGGATAATGCGGGAGAAAATGCGTACAAAAAGCCATTGGTGCATAGTCACAAAACAAGATTTACTGAAAAAAAAGGCCTAAAAATTCCACTAATATCAAATAAGTATGGTAGCAGAACACTTGACTATTTGATACCTGTGATTTATAACAAATTTAACAAAAACTTTAACTTGAAAAATAATGAGGAACCCTGCCCTAAACTGACAAAAAAGTGGTTAATAAATGAACAAAACGTTTATCTATCCTAAACATTATATTTGGTATTAATATTTAAACTTAAGCTAATGTGTATTATGTTATAACATTAAATGGTAGAACCTACAGACAAGCTGATTGTCACAGCTTTGTGGGACTACCCATATCTTATATTGTATTAAATGTAATTATATTAAATTTAATAAATAAAAAAAAAAAAATAAAAAAAAAAAAAAAAAAAAACCTAGCGGAAAATTTGAGAGATAGGAATTTTTCATTCACAAAATAAAACCCAACAATGCATGTATTTGTCGAGGCAGTCTATTTAGATGCATTTTAAAGATTTTAATGATGCGGAAGGTTATCGTAAAAGGAGTGGTAATCCTTTTCTAATGTCTGTTTTAAGTCTTGTAAATGCTGGTACTTTTCCTTCCTTAAGCGATTAAATCTGACTCTCAAGTGAAATCTTCAAACTCTAGAGATCATTACAGATTCGGCGACGGTTTTGTGCTGGGTGAGATCTACACTGACCGGGAGTAGTCGTGTCAGAGATGCTCGTTAAGTGACGCTTGGGGTTGATGAAGGAGATCGTAGAAGAATTTGATCTGACATTGTCGATCACCCTTGTTCTCCTGTAGAAATAAAACTGATGTACTTACTAGGGTTTGCAAGACCTGGGCAAAGAATAGCCATGACAGGAAACGTTGTGAAAGAGACTCCTCAGAGTGTGAAGATAGGTGGGGGAGACTTGAAAGTGGAACTGGTGAGCAAACATGTGCTTTAAGCGTAGAAACTCTTCATGCTCAGCATCACTTTGGAGTAAAGTGAACGCTTCATCTTGCCCGGCTGGTCGATCCCGAGGCGAGAAGAAAGGACGTCGATAGATGCGTGCGTTCCTGCGTACAATGCAGGACAATTGACCCTCCACCATCATCCCATGAAGCGGGTAATCTTAATGTTGTGACAACCTGGAGTCGCTTGGCAGTTGATGTTACTCATTTCGGTAGGAAATGTTTACTCACATTTATCGATTGCGGTCCGAGTAGATTTGCCGTGTGGCGGGAAATCGAGTCAGATAATGCAGCTTCGATGATCAGACATTTGGAAGAAGTGTTTCGGGAAAGAGGCCCGCCCAAAGTAGTTCTCATGGACAATGGTACTGCATTTTGTTCCTACAGTGTTACAGATAAGTGTAAGAGATGGAATGTTCGTCAAAGATTTTGAGCGGCATACCGACCAGCTGGAAATGGTATAGTTGAACGACATCATCAAACAATAAAGAGAACTGCAGCCAGAAGTGGAAGCGATCCCCCTGCAGGCAGTGTTTCGGTACAATCTTTGGCTGCAAAAAGTCAGGATGATCGAGGTATTGCGCTGTCTAGTATAGTTCACACTTACTCGTGGAGACACTCTTCTGCGCAAGTGAATATAGAAGAGGAAGTATTGACTGAGCTCTAAGTGGGCGATCTTCTTGCGGTTAAGCCAGTAGATGGGAGATGCACATCGTGCATGGAAGGGTGACAGGTCTTACTTCAGTCAACAACATCGAAGTAGATGGCATACCAAGACATGTGCTTGACCCGCGGAAGATGCCTGACAGAGAACGGACTGTGTCTGAGGAGAGACGAGATGGAATTGCCGCACGTTCCACCGTCAATATTTTGGGTTTGTTTGAAGAGGACAGTGAAGAACCGGATCCGGATATGCATCAGGAAGAGATCCACTTGTAGGTAGGACGCGAAGGGCTCCGGGTTAGTTAAATCAATTCGTGCAGTGATGATGACATCAGGAGGGCGTGTGGTGATAAGCAGGTACCACTGTAAAAGCGGTGAACGCAACCGAAGAGGCACATAAAACAAGAAATCTACGGCAGAGCGTCACACGGTGCAGGAGACGTCACTTTAGACTACAGATACAAAACACTATTCGTGACTTCATAATTAAAATTAAGGTTATAAAATGTTCAAAATTGATTAATCAACTTATCTCAGTTAATTTCACGGTAAAACTATTACACCGTAAATAAATTTCCTCAGTCAAAAACACAACAAGCGTGCACGGCTCACCGGCCAATACTGAATTAAGGAGTTACGAAGTATTCGCGAGTAAAAATGGCACCATAATTTTACGCAGTTTCCTAATTTGTGTTTATCTAAAAGGTTAATTTTTTTTTAAATTTTCGAGTTTTACTAGTCGATGCGGGTCTAATTTTAACACCAGATGGCATTAAAAACGTATTAAAAATTTGGAGTTATTTAGAGTTAAACTACATCGCAAAGTTAAATCGGTTTATGTGGTAGTATGTTAATTTGAACATGTTTTTGCAATAAGTAGATATAATGGTATTATTTTATATTCACTACCGTTTTGTGTCTCGTAAACCTTTCTGAAATTTATAACTTTACAAATCAATATAATAATTTTATCTACCTACAGACTTGACGTTTCATCCTTGCTCATACTAATTTAAAGAAATAAACGCAAATAAAGCTATATTTTAGCAGTAAAAAAGTGCAGAATACATTGATTTCACGATCGTGCGTTCTTTGTGCGTTTTCAAACTTTAAAAAAGTGAATCTGTGCTCTATTTCATTGTTTGTGAAAAAAGGACAATAAGACACAACAATTTAGTGAATTAAACAATTAACAAACAGTGAAACATAACGAAATTTAAAGTTTATCCTAAATATCTAGAACCTATTACGGTTTTTATTAAAAAACGGTGTTTTTTACTTCAAAAAAATATGAATCCACATCAATTCATGGATTCTGCGAAGGAGGCAATTGATGATTTATTGAATTGTATTCAAGATAAAGTGAATAAATTTAATAAAGAACAAATTAACTTAATTACAACAAAAACAAGTGCTATATTCAACTGGATGGGACATCTAACTCTTCAGTTATCTGATTAATTATCTTGCAAAGGGAAAAATAATTGAACCAACATTTGGATACGGCAAAGTAGATGAAAACCAAAATAAAATATTGGAAAGTGATTATAAATTAATAGTTTCATCGAACAATGCTGACGAATCTTCAGAAAATATACAAAATAAAATCAGGAAGAAAATTAACTTAAGTAAGATTGGTGCAAAAGTGATTGGTGTTAATGCGATATCTAAAAATAACTGCTTCCAAAGTTCGAACAATAGTCTGAAATTAGCGTCCAAAAAAGTCATGATTTTTCTACAATTCAATTTTATAAAGATTTTATGACTGTATTCGATTTCGACTACAATTCTCATCACAATTCCAAAGTTTCAGCCCGTTTGGTCCCATAGAGCCTGATAAAAGTGCTTCCAAAGTTCGAACCCATGTCAGAAATAAGCGTCCATAAAAATCATGATTTTTCTAAAAATACAAATTTATGGAGACTTTATGACTGAATTCTATTTCGACTACAATTCTCATCACAATTCTAAAGTTTCAGCCCGTTTGGTCCCATAGAGCCTGATGAAAGTGCTTCAAAAATTCGAACAATAGTCTGAAATTAGCGTCCAATAAAGTCATGATTTTTCTAAAAGTTCAAATTTATGGAGACTTTATGACTGAATTCGATTTCGACTACAA
Organism: Hesperophylax consimilis; assembly: GCF_061612785.1. NCBI lineage: Eukaryota > Metazoa > Arthropoda > Insecta > Trichoptera > Limnephilidae > Hesperophylax > Hesperophylax consimilis. Next base: position 119,880 of record NW_028301271.1, read on the forward strand.
TTCTCATCACAATTCCAAAGTTTCAGCCCGTTTGGTCCCATAGAGCCTGATAAAAGTGCTTCCAAATTTCGAACCCAAGTCTGAAATAAGCGTCCATAAAAATCATGATTTTTCTAAAAATACGAATTTATGGAGACTTTATGACTGAATTCTATTTCGACTACAATTCTCATCACAATTACAAAATTTCAGCCCGTTTAGTCCCATCGAGCCTCGAAAAACTGCTTCCAAAGTTCGAACAATAGTCTGAAATTAGCGTCCAAAAAAGTCGTGGTTTTTCTAAAAGTGCAACTGTATAGAGATTTTCTTACTGAATTCGATATCGACTACAATTCTCATTACAATTCCAAAGTTTCAGCCGCAAGTATATTTTTGCATATAGAACGAAACCGGTTCGTTCTAAGTAAATGTAGTCCAGGAGGGGTTGGAATCTGGAAGCGTGAGGACTCTGTTCGAGATTTGGACGTAGTATGTGACGGCCACAAGAATGGTTGACTAGAACACGGTGACTGAGGCACCTACTAGGAGATTGGGTCGAATGATCATGCCAAACCCAGATCGATACGGATCATTCTCACGTCTTGCAGGAGGTAGGAGCCAGATTTTGCTAGCAAAGTAATATTCCGAGTTCGTCATATATGCAACAACCGAATTCTACTAACACGCTTGAAATTAGTCTCATGTTTATCCCATCTAGTAGGAGAGGTCGGCAATCCAGAGGGCCCCGGAGAACAAATTATGATTGTAATTTACTAACAAATTATATTTGACTTTTCGTATTGTGTATTAAGGTTTTATGACAGGTCGGGAGGACGGCTTAGGTGAACTTCTAAGGAGATCAGATTAAGAGAGATAGACAGTATGGAGAAAACGGGGGCTTTAGGTATATTGATCCAACTTCGATTCGTTAACTTTGAAATTAACATCTCTGACTCCATCCCTGTCCTAAAGAGAACTAGGGGTTACCAAACAAAGTAATTAAAAACCCGATACCATAAAGAAAAAAATCACACAACGTTTGGTGGGATTTAATTACAACTAAATACGAGGGAGTTACGTTGAAGGTCGTAACCGGCGTGTTAATTAACCAAGTACATTTGTCTTTATAGAAATGTATATATATTACTTGAGAACCTTGAGCTTCGTAGCTATCAAAGGGAGAGAGAGTTCTAAGGAGATTTTAATGCCAGTGGCCTAAGATCACTTAGGTATTACAAAAAAAAAAATTAAATTCAAAGGGTGAAAGGAAGAGTCATCTCAATTGTAAATTATAACTTAACCTCGAAATAAACAACCTTACAATAAAAGTGTTTTCATACTTCAAACAGGCCCATAACAAGAAGAAAATAAAATTGGTGTCAGCCAATGCCAGTGGTGTCAGCCAAATTTATTTTCTTCTTGTTATGGGCCTGTTTGAAGTATGAAAACACTTTTATTATTAGGTTGTCTATTTCGAGGTTAAGTTATAATTTACAATTAAATCACTTAGTTTACATTTTAATCACAAGTAAATTATATTACGAACTGAACCGAACTGATTCTGATGTAATTCTACTCGCAGTATTTAATTAAAGCATCTGAAACATTATAGGCGACCAAATTTTAAAACCAAAAACACATGATTTTGCATGACTACGTATGGCATCGCCTTATCTGCGATTCTCTTGGATGAAAGCGAAAGTGCCGTTAATTTTAAGATTAAGGACAATTCTTTATCCCCAAGTATAAACGGAATCGTCCCTCAGGTTCCCTAGCGCTGTAGCTTCGAATCTAAAGAATCTAAGGTACAAGCGAAACCGGGTCGGCAAAAGGTGTAAAAAAATAAAAGCGATGTTCACAAAGTTATTGCTTTATTTCACCATGATACGGTCATCTTCAAACTTTTTAAAATGTGTTGTAATAATTATAATTTTGTAAACCGAAGCTTCCGATGTTTGATAAAGACATTTTTATCGTAATACTATGTAGATGCCGATTCAAGACAGTAAATAAAATTTTATATTTTATTTTTTATATATTCAATAATATTGTTATTGGGTTTATAAAAACAGTTTATTTTTAAACAAGTTCTGCTGTGTAATTATTATTACGCGTGACAGCTGTTTCGCCCTCTGAAGGCATTATCAATATGCAGGAGATGGTAATTTTTCAAAACTTTAAATTTACTATCTTGTTACTCTCTTAACGAACGTGCGCTTTTATTAATATTTTTTTTAAAATTTATTTTTCATTACTTACCGACCTTATCAGCAAAGGAGAATTCGTCATATTTTAATTACTGCGAAGTGACTTACCTTAAACAAGAGAAAACAATCATTAGATTTGGCATAGGTGGAATAAAATATATGTCTTATAAAAATACAACAGAAAATAACAATACTATTTAAATGTTTTATTTACATATTATTCTATTTTCACAAGAAGCAGATACTTTGTGATGTGGTTCTACTCAAGGATGGAGAATTGTACCTTAAAATGTATTACTTTTTCGTTAACTGCGATTCTCTTGGATGAAAGCAAAAGACTATTAATTTTAAGGTTAAGTACAATTCCTTATCTCCAAGCAGAACCGGAATCGTCTGTAGCTTTGTCAGGCAGTTATCAGTAGAGTATTATTTATACTGCCCTAAAACATCTACGGCACAAGCGAAACCGGGTCGGCAAAATATATGTCAAATAAAATCGATGTTCACAAAGTTATTGTTTTATGTAAAAACATATTATTATTGTAATGTCGCATTCTAAAGCAAGTAATAAAAATCGAACTGAACAAAAATTGAGAGACTTGGCAGATTAGAAGAATTTCATAATAATTTATTTTCATTCAGTTATTATCTCTTTTTTTAGCAGAAGCCGAAACCTTGAAATATGATTATTTATTTGCATTACAAAGTAGATACCTACCTTTAAATATAGAATGATGCATTTTTTACAACGATTACAAAACATTTACACGGTAAATATTAGAATATAAAAAAAATAATAACGGAAATTTACAATCCGGATTTTAACTAATAACTATTTCCTATAAATATGTGAAATGCTTTTTTTAGTTCTTTCGGTGCTATTAAAAATATCTGATACTTCTGCGTATTGGTTACCTAAGCCGTGTATGCCGTGGAATTAGTCACAGTGAAATATATTTTTATTTCGGGTGACTATATTAGGAAAATGAAATTAAATCAAATGCAAATAATGCAGGCTGTCAAAATGTGAATTAATGATTTTAAAAAGAAATGACATGAATTAGAATAAATAGGAAGGTATATTACTATGTAACGTTACATGACGATGTTCGAGCTTAGATAAGATGAATTGAATACATCTCATCTTCCGTAGTGCATTTAGTTCTCCACAGATGGCACGCGGCCGGCAACAATAACTCTCGCGGAATTATAATATAAGATATAAGGCATATATTATTATTTTCCACACACGGGCTCGCTGGTAAGTGTAGCGAGTTTGTAAACCATTCGGATTATATTAATATCATGACTCAAGCCACGGAGCGACTCTTTGCACTCAGGTGTGCAACAGGGTTGGCTAAAATCGGTCACTTTAAATACGTAACAAATAATAAAAAAAATACGTACTAGTCTTTGTGAAAATAACCGTGAACAATATTAAAATTAAAATACACAATCAAATAAAAACCATAAAATACAAGTTTGTTTCCTGAAACAGAAAAGATGAAATCTTGAGGCACGAAATTTGCAGTTTTTGTGCACGAGCTGCGCAAATTCCGTGTTTCAAGATTTCAATTTTTTCTGTCAGTAATGTCACGACATTTCCATCGTTTGTGTAAATTTCCATTGTTTGAAATATTAATTTATATTTTTAAAAGAAGACAAGACGCCATATTGTTTTTCTCAAATTTTTCAATTGTTCAATCTTAAAAATAGTATACTAACGCGAGTAACCTCCATAGTATAATATAAAACCAGAGCGAAGTTAATAAATTTAAACCTTAAATCATCCTTATCATTGACGATACTTTTTGTAAACACATTAAATCCAACAAAAGTTGATTTAACTTTCTTTGAATCGTGATTAAGATTTCATTGCAGGACCGAGACAAGACGCATGAGGTGGCTGGCAGCCCTGTCTCGTGCCATCTGCCCACGGGCCGATTATTGAATAATTTATTTATTTGTAATTAACTACGGTCGGAGTTATTATTGTACCAGTCGTACCGGAGGGGGACAGGGACGAGGAGCTTGATTGGAAAAGGACGACAGACAAAATGGCGCGTTTCGCCTTCGGAAGGAATTATTATCTGCGGCCATTCCGCTCTAAGAAATTCTGTGCGAATTACGATTTCGACAAATAAAAATTCGGTAATTATCACATATGACACATATCAAACATTGACAGCGCATGGCGGCGCATGGGGTCGGTGTTGTAATATCAAAAAATAATAAATTACGTATTTAAGTATCGAGTGGAACTGGTTATTTTTGCAGCCGGCGTTATAATGGTGGATAATAATATATTATATTTATTATTTATAATTATATATTTGTATAAATATATATTACTTTAAAAAATTACACTGACATTTATTTATTTAATGGATGATTTGTATAGCGCCGCTTCATAGATATCACCTCAGGGGCGCTTTACAGTTAATGCAGATATTACAAAAAGTATATAAATATTACAAATTGAAATTGAAATTAAGTTAAATAAAATAAAGTACAGAAACAGGTGACACGAAGATGGAGAATCTGCTGCAAGAATGCTAGGTGGTGAGGAGACTGGACCAGCTGCTGCAGCGAGAGAGTCCACCGCGTCCACCGACAGTGCCAGCACGAGGTTCGTCATCCGTCCAGGTATGTGTCTGCTGCTAATAGAGCGCTGACACAATGTCCTCTCATGGATTCCAGACCTTGGCAGCACCGCTGTGACATTCGACAAGGTAGAAGATGGAGACTCTGCAGCAAGAATCCTAGGTGGTGAGGAAACTGGACCAGCTGCTGCAGCGAAAGAGTGCACCGCGCCCACCAACAGTGCCGGCACGAGGTTCGTCATCCGTCCAGGTATGTGTCTGCTGCTAATTAAGCGCTGTCACAGTATCCTCACATAGATAACAAACCGTTGGCACACCGCTGTGTCGTTCGGCAAGTTCATCTCCTTGTACACTTGTTCCTGGTGATTGTGTTAGTGGTGCATTGTTCCGCAATAAATTACCCTGTGCACTTGTTAGGGCTTTCAGAGTTTCCAAGAATTCATTTGAAAACATCTGGCGTACCACCTACAGTTACCGATTCTCGTCCTAAGTTCAACTTAGGACGAGAATTTAGAATATATTTTTAGCACAATTCTCGATTATTCATTTTTAAAACACTGCACTCTAATCACATTACTATAAAGTTCTGATAACTAATTGGTAAGTTAATTTAAAATGTTGATTCACTGATTTTAAAAATAATTTCAAAGGGATGTTGCCTCGTTTCCCTTGAAAATACAAAAAAAAAACACAAAGCGGTTGGAAGACGGCATGACGCGTCCAGCTGCCGCAAAGGGCGCTAACTAACTCATTGTACATTGCTTGACACTAACTGGATATAAAGGCTTTTTGAATTGATTGGAAATCGATATACGCTGGCAGCACTGAACAATGTGTCTTTCGCGTGAATCATAAATTAACCTACATGCTACACCGCGTGAATAATGATAAACGTCGAATTTCAATACGTAATTGTGGATAATTTTTACTGTAATGTAATTAATCCAATGGATTGTGAACTTTCTAAAACATATTTTCTTCGATATTATCCAAAAATTTTATGAGCATCGTTTCTTAATTTTCAAATCGTGTCTTAATTTTCAAGTTAGCGGAATTTGAACGAAACAGAAAATTTAAATTTGACCAATCAGAGGGCCTACATCGTCCAGACGCTGGAGTATTAATACTATCAGATAAATTAAAAATTAATAGAATCATAGAAGCTTACCTCTTTTCTGCATAAAGGAGAATAGGTCGTCCAAAAACTCTTTCCTTTTTGGGTCATCGTTGATTTCACAAAGCTGCAAAAAGAGGAAAAAATAATTAATTACCGCGATAATCAATATTGCTGCTCACACTGTTACAACACACAAAATACATAAGAGCTTTGAAAAAGCGTGACACAAGAAAATTTCTTATCAAATTCGAAAGTTAATGTGATAGAACTCATGTACATACTAATTAATTAAAATAAATAATAATATTTTGATATGGTGGGTTGATGCAGATGGGTACCTAAAAATCGTTGTAATTGCTTATGATAGAGTGTGCGCGTATGATAGAGCTAACAATATTTATTTTATGAACTGAAAGGTCATAGTTAAACGGAATACACTAGTAGGTAAGTACCCAGTGTCCAGTTCATTGCTTCTTCTCTAAAGTGGAAATTTAATTAAGTTGATGAACTATTATTAATGGGAAAATTTAGTCATAATATTTGCCGACTAGCGTAGATAAATAATCTTTAAATAATTAATGAATTTTAAATTTACATAACAATGAAGTTTTTGTGGCACTTTTTAAAATATCTCACCAGTCTTAAAATTTGATTATTTATTTATTTATTTATTTAGACGCCGTAAAAGGCTTTTACAATATACATGATTTATATTTACAGTGGTTCACAGGAGCGAAACAGTATTATGTTAAACAGAATAATTACTGAGAAATTATGTTGAAGATTAAACAAAAATAACATCTGGTATACATAGGTACATTAGCATTTTTATTTTCAATCCGTAGAGTAGTTTAGTATTGAGGTTATTGTTACCTTCAATATTGAATTTGGTTGAATTTGCTGAGAACTAAGAGTTAGCTCTATTGAATCAGGGCTGTCAGTAAGACATCTCATAAAAATTTTGGAAAAAAATATAGTTTTGATTAATTAAGTATATAAAATTTGTTACGGACGTACTGCTCCGGGCTCGGCCGCGGTCGCCAATCTATAATCTACGCCAATCTGTCTAAACCTAAATTGTATAAAATGAAAGAAATGTATAAAATGTATGTCTGAACCCCTATGTAAAAATGAATATGTAAACAATAAATGAAACGTCGGAGCTTGGCTAGGAGACACGGGCAGAGAAGTATACCGAGAGAGCTGGTGGATTAATAGCATTTAATTAGCTTAGCATTTAATTCGGGCACGGTTATGAGAATCGTGCTTATACGAGAGGGAACGTTCGGCCGCGACCCGAAGCAAAGGGCCGTGCGCCGTCATAGCGTGCGAGGTGGTTTGCCGCCCGAACGTTCCACAAGCGCGATTCTGAGGACCGTGCCTGAACAAAGAGAGGCCGTGGTCACGTTCGGCCGCGGGCCCAAAATTACCGGCCGAGAGGCGGTAACCAGACCGGCGGCGGGGCCGCGAGCGCGTCACAAACACGGGCTTCGATTCCCAGAATCAAAGAGAAAGTTGGCCCGTGTGAGCGTCGCTCGGCCAGCGCCTGCCGCCGGTGGCCTATAAAACGGGCAACAGTCCCTTGAAAAGACAGATAACCAGAAACCACCACCAGCTCTACACCTCTCTCTCTGCTCTGCCCTCTACCTCGCTCCGACTTCTGACTCTGCTCGCCTTCTTTCACTCTGACCCCCGCCTCACCCTGGACCACGGACTGCCTACCCTTTCGGACCAGACTCGGAATCAGCTCAAGAACAAGCGACAAGTAATCGGACCAGCTCTACAGCGGCTTCAGAGACGGCCCCGTTCTACCCCTCCACGCCACTGAAGGACGACATCTCACGCCTCCACAGATTGGGATCACCGCCCCTTTTACAGTCTTATGTGTCACCATTACGTCTGATACATAAGTGGTCCTTCGACGCCGGATCTCTCCGTGGAAAGATGTCACCTTCACTGCGCTCTGGGAAGAACGGCGCTGACGGGGACTCATCGCAGGGAAGCGATGATCCCACACCAACCGGGGCGGCCACAGCCGCGCCCCCCGGACTCCGGCCAACCGCCCCCCTGGCCCCCTCTGATCCCCGAGCGGACCTACTGCCTGGTCCCTCCGGTGCATCACCACCACAGACGCCCCCTGCCGCGGCCGACGTCTCGTCAAGAAGCGAGGCTTCCAGCGAGGACACGCTCCGGCAGGTGCAGCTCGAGCTAAGAGCTGAGAGGCGGCGCACCCAGAAGCTGCAGGATGACCACGCCCGACAGATGGCAGAACTTATCGCCACGCTGAAGGGCCTCTAGGGAGCCTATCCCGGAAGCCAGCCATCTAGCGGCTTCGGACGAAACCTGGGCTACGCACCTGAGGCGCACACCACTGGCCCACGGGTGGGCCTTCCACAGACTGCGGCGCCCCCGAGCGGCCACAGTCACAGCCTTGCCTACACAGTGGGGGGAGAGCCCACTGTTCCGCAAGCCACAGCTCCACGGGCGGAATACCAGCCGACGCCGGCGCCCCCGGGCGTACCTAGTCAGGGGTACGCAGCGGAGGCGAAAACCACTGGCCCACGGGTTGGCCTGCCACAGACTGCGGCGCCCTCTAGCGGCCCCAGTCACAGCCTTGCCTACACAGTGGGAGAGCCCACTGTTTTGCAAGCTACAACACCAGGGGCGGACTACCAACTGACGGCGGCGCCATCTAGCGGCTTCACTCACGGCTTCGGGTTTGCAGCGGAGGTGCGAACCACTGCGCCGCGGCTGGATTACACACCGACGCCGACGCCGGCGCCCCCGGGCGTACCTACTCAGAGCTACGCAGCGGAGGCGCAAACCACTGGCCTTCCACAGACTGCGGCGCCCCCTAGCGGCCCCGGTCACAGCCATACCTTCACAGTGGGGGGAGAACCCACTGTGCCACAAGCCACAGCCCAGACTACCGATGTCATCGGGAACTCACGCCGCGCCGTGAGGGCTCAAACCGGGACGGAGAAAAACCATGCTGCGGATCCACTCACGGACGGCGCTTCCCTAGGCGCCGTGACGCTGCGAGGTGGACCAGAGCCGCAGTATGGCTATCCCGGTGTGACCCGCGGGCCCGCCCAGTTCCCAGCATTTGCCCCGAGCGGAATCTCGCCATCGCAACCCCCCGCTTACGGATACGGGGCCTGCAACCGAGCGGATGAGGCAGCGAGGCAGACACGAGACTGGGTGCATCAAGGGAGTGTCCCTCTTGCCCAGGTGACGGCCATGTTCGCCGACGCCCTCCGGCAGTCCCAGGCCGGTGGCACACCTCGCTACCATCCCGAAGATGAGCGGATGGCATCCCTCATCGCCCGGCAGTCCAGCGCAAAGGACTTGCCGCCCTACGCTGGCGACGCCATAGAGTGGCAGGCCTGGAAGGCACAATTCCTGCAATCGACGGCCACCTGCGGAATGACGGCGGCCGAGAACCTGATGCGGCTGCAGCGTGCCCTGAAGGGAAAGGCACGAGAAGCCGTCAGCCCTCTCCTCCTGGACCCGGCGCAGGTGCCGGAAATCATGGATGTCCTGGAGCACCGCTTTGGGGGCGCGCACTCTGTCGCCGTGGTCATGTTCGACCGGATAAAGCGGCTAACCCGACTGCAGGAGGACGCATCGACCGAGGCTCTGGTGGAGTTCTCGGGCACGGTGCAGAACATCGTGGCTTCGCTGGGGAACCTGCGGGGTGATTACCTCTCCAACCCGGCCCTCCTCAGCGAAATCGCCTCGAAGATGCCGTTAGCCCTACGCGTCTTGTGGTTGGGTAAGGTGGCCGACCAGACGCACGCGGCCACCGTGGTGCAGCTTGCCGCCTTCCTGAAGCGGCTGACCAACGCGGTGCCGCGGTCGGGCCTCACCGACAATGGCCGAGCAGCGCGGCCGAGCAGCTCGGTCGAACAACAGCGGGCCGCCCGCCCGTATCGTGAAAATGTGTACGTGACCGACGAGCGGCCGGAACCCCGCAGTGAAATTTGGTGCGCACTGTGCAAAGACGATTCGCACAAGCTCTACAAGTGTCCACAATTCGCCGAAGAAACAATCAGTACGCGTTGGGAGCTTGTAAAAAGTGCACGGTTGTGCTTTAAGTGTCTGGACGGTATGCACCAGATAAAACGGTGCGAGTACCGGACCAACTGCGGAGTGGGCACGTGCCGTGCCCCGCATCATTGCTTGCTGCACGATGACGCGTACACTCGTGGCCCCGAGGCACACACAGTCACGAACACGTGGGAAAGTGGGGGAAACGTGCTACTGAAAGTGATTCCCGTGACATTGTGCGGCCCCGGGGGCCATGCGACCGTGCACGCGCTGCTTGACAAGGGCTCTGCAATAACCCTAGTCGAGGCATATGTTGCAGACATCGTTGGAGCCGCGGGTCCGGTACGTGGCCTGCGAATTCGGGGCGCTAATGGGATGTGTTCGTCCGATGCTACGTCCCGGCGGGTGAGACTGTCGGTGCGCGGCGACGGAGACGCGTTCACGGTGACGGCCCGCACCGTAACAGACCTAGACCTCCCGCGACAAACAGTGGCCGGCCGCCGGCAGGTGAAACCCCGGCTGCTGATCGGACAATCACGATACGGGATGGTCACAATAAAATCACGAGTTTTATGGACGATAATTTCAGACTTGGGTTCGATCTATGGAAACAGTTTTTTCAGCCTCTATGGTACCAAACGGGCTGAAATTTTGAAATAATGATAAGAATCGTTAGCCAAAACGAATTCAGTCACAACATTTAAATAAAGTTGTATTTTTAGAAAAATCACGAGTTTTATGGACGCTAATTTCAGACTTGGGTTCGATCTATGGAAACAGTTTTTTCAGCCTCTATGGTACCAATTGGGCTGAAATTTTGGAATAGTGATAAGAATCATGATCCAAAACGAAATCAGTCACAAAATTTGCATTAAGTTAGGAAAAATGATTTTTATGGACGCTAATTTCAGACTTGGGTTCGATCTATGGAACTGTTTTTACAGGCTCTATGGTACCAAATGGGCTGAAATTTTGAAATAGTGATGAGAATCGTTATCCAAACGAATTCAGTCACAAAATCTACATAAAGTTGTATTTTAAGAAAAATCACGAGTTTTATGGACGATAATTTCAGACTTGGGTTTAAAAATTGGAAGCAGTTTTTTTAAGCTCTATGGTAACAAATGGGCTGAAATTTTTGAATAGTGATAAGAATCATGATCCAATACGAAATCAGTCACAAAATTTGCATTTAGTTAGGAAAAATGATTTTTATGGACGCTAATTTCAGACTTGGGGTCGATCTATGTAAACAGTGTTTTCAGGCTCTATGGTAACAAACGGGCTAATTTTTTGAAAAAGTGATAAAAATCGTTATCCAAAACGAAATCAGTCATAAAATCTACAGAAAGTTGTATTTTTAGAAAAATCACGAGTTTTATGGACGATAATTTCAGACGTGGGTTCGAACTATGGAAACAGTTTTTTCAGGCTCTATGGTACCAAACGGTCTGATTTTTTGAAAAAAGTGATAAAAATCGTTATCCAAAACGAAATCAGTCAGAAAATCTACATAAAGTTGTATTTTTAGAAAAATCACGAGTTTAATGGACGATAATTTCAGACTTGGGTTTAAAAATTGGAAGCAGTTTTTTCAAGCTCTATGGTACCAAACGGGCTGAAATTTTGGAATAGTGATAAGAATCATGATCCAAAACGAAATCAGTCACAAAATTTGCATTTAGTTAGGAAAAATGATTTTTATGGACGCTAATTTCAGACTTGGGGTCGATCTATGTAAACAGTGTTTTCAGGCTCTATGGTAACAAACGGGCTAATTTTTTGAAAAAGTGATAAGAATCGTTATTCAAAACGAAATCAGTCATAAAATCTACATAAAGTTGTATTTTTAGAAAAATCACGAGTTTTATGGACGAGTCACAAAATTTGCATAAATTTAAGAAAAATGATTTTTATGGACGCTAACTTTAGACTTGGGTTCGAACTATGGAAACAGTTTTTTCAGGCTCTATGGTACCAAACGGGCTGATTTTTTGTAATAGTGAACAGAATCGTTATCCAAAACGATTTCAGTCACAACATTTTAATAAAGTTGTATTTTGAGAAAAATCATGAGTTTTATGGACGATAATTTCTGACTTTGGTTTGAAAATTGGAAGCAGTTTTTTTAAGCTCTATGGTACCAAACGGGCTGAAATTTTTGAATAGTTATAGGAATCATGATCCAAAACGATTTCAGTCATAAAATCTACACTAAGTTGTATTTTTAGAAAAATCACGACTTTTATGGACGATAATTTAAGATTTAAATATTGAAGACAATATTAGTGATTTTTAATCGCAAATCTGAAACAGAAAAATCAGAAAAGGAAACGGTCACATCTGAAACAGTTGTTAGAGCATTGTCCCGGAAAGACAAGGGTCCTGGGTTCGGGTCCCAGATTTGACCGTTTCCTTTTCTGATTTTTTTGTTTCAGATTTGCGTTTAAAAATCACTTATATTGTCTTCAATATTTAAATATTATAATTTGAGGTTTTACTCAATAAGTTATTCCGAAAAATAATAATTCATTTTCCTGACTTGCAGAAAAAGTCAATAGATGTCGCACATTAAAAATAAAAACAATAAGATAGGTTTATCTATAAGACGTTGTCTAGGATTGCATTTAGTTCGGGTTTAATCTTGCGATCATACATAAAGATAGTTGCCAATAAAAATGTGCGGTGAAAAAATGAAGACAACGTTGGTAGTTCTTATTCGAAGTATGATACAGTTAAAAGTGACCGATGAGGATAGGGTCCCATTAGCGCAGTTGGTAGAGCATTGTCCCGGAAAGACAAGGGTCCTGGGTTCGTGTCCCAGATGTGACCGTTTCCTTTTCTGATTTTTCTGTTTCAGATTTGCGTTTAAAAATCACTAATATTGTCTTCAATATTTAAATATTATAATTTGAGGTTTTACTCAATAAGTTATTCCGAAAAATAATAATTGATAATTTAAGAAATTGGTTCGAACTATGGATACAGTTTTTTCAGGCTCTATGTTACCAAACGGGCTGAAGTTTTGAAATAAAGATAAGAATCGTTAGCCAAAACGAATTCAGTCACAACATTTAAAAAAATTTGTATTTTTAGAAAAATCATGAGTTTTATGGACGATAATTTCAGACTTGGGTTCGAAAATTGGAAGCAGTTTTTTCAATCTCTATGGTAACAAACGGGCTGAAATTTTGGAATTGTGATAGGAATCATGATCCAAAACGATTTCAGTCATAAAATCTACATTAAGTTGTATTTTTAGAAAAATCATGAGTTTTATGGACGATAATTTCAGACTTGGGTTCGAAATTTAGCAGCAGAAATTCAAGCTCTATGGTACCAAACGGGCTGAAATTTTGGATTAGTGATAAGAATCATGATCCAAAACGATTTCAGTAACATAATCTGCATAAAGTTGTATTTTTTGAAAAATGACTTTTTGGACGCTTATTTCAGACTTGGGCTCGAACTTTGGAAGAAGTTTTTTCGATCCAAAACGATTTCAGTCACAAAATTTCAATAAAGTTGGATTTTTTTAAAAATCACGATTTTTATGGACGCTAATTTCAGACTTGGGTTCGATCTATGGAAACAGTTTTTTCAGGCTCTATGGTACCAAACGGGCTGAAATTTTGAAATAGTGATAAGAATCGTTATCCAAACGAATTCAGTCACAAAATCTACATAAAGTTGTATTTTTAGAAAAATCACGAGTTTTATGGACGCAATGGTTCGAACTTTGGAAACACTTTTATCAGTCTCTATGAGACCGAATGTCACAAAATCTCTATAAAATTGTATTTTTAGAAAAATCATGACTCTTTTGGACGCTAATTTCAGACTTTTGTTCGATCTTTGGAAGCAGTTTTTCTAGTTCTGTCAAAATCTGATACCATAGACAAAATCATTTACCACAAACAAACAAAAAATTCTCACGTTCTAAATCGCTTCTTTTCAAAGCATTCATTTCAATTTTACAAAAAGACATATTTAATAAAACTCGACAACAAACCTTGACATAAAAATCTACAGATTGGGTATTCGGAAAACTGACAAACCGAGAAGTATAAAAGTTGAATTTCCGGAAGCTAAATGGCCGAAAATTCTACTAAAAAAGAAAGACACTCTAAAGAATCATATCCGAATTTATCAAGACCAGTCTTTTCTACAACGTAAATATTTAATAGATTAAAGAGAAGAACTGGAAAAAAGGAAGTCTTCAGGTGAAACGGATATCACAATAAAATATATTAATAACAATCTTACAATCGTTAAAACGATCCCAAAAAACTAAACACTAAAATTTCATTATACTATCAAAACGTACGTGGAATTCGGACAAAATTACAGGACCTGAAAACAAACATACCAACCTTAAACTACAACTCCTACCCTTTCACTGAGACTTGGCTAAATAAAAACATTGAAACTTCCGAATTGGGCTTCTTTAATCACACAGTATATAGAAAAGACAGAAGCGAAAGCATTAAAACCAGAGGAGGAGGTGTATTGTTATCCATAAACAATAGACTCAAATCAAGAAAACTCAAGTGCATACATACACATCTTGAACAATTATTCATCATGGTGTCTGTTAGAAATTGGAGTTTGTTGGCTTTGCATAGATGTCTCTGCCTTTCCAACGGACTGAAGTTAATAAATAAGTTGATAGTTTTTTCAATAGATGTCGCCATAAATGCTCCCCTGCTAAAAGTCAATAAATAGGTTGATTTATAATTTTCTTCCTCTTCTGCAATAAACATTTCTGGCGAAACAAGTGGGTTTTAAATTTCTACCTGGATCCAAAATTATACATTGGACCTTCGTGCCGCATCCGTATTATCGATTGAATCGCGGATGATAAAAGAACCAGCAAACATCTTCAACATCCAACATCAGAGGGGATCTTCAGAAAAACGGGCAAGTGACCATATCCCATATACCTACCTTATTTTCCCAGGCAGGAGAGCATGATTTATTACACAGCCGTATTTCTTTGTTTGTTTTAAAATTGAATCGGGCTGATTGTTACCAAGTGTTGTTTGAATTGATTTCATACCCATCATCGAAATTGTAGTAAGCAATAATAATTGTTACAACAATATAAAAAGAAGTTAGAATACAAAGCAAGTATTTTAAATTTCTTAAAAGATTTATTACGAGCGGTTATATTTGAAAATCCGTTAGTTTAAATTTCGAAAGTTACCGCGAGTCGGTAAAAACACCAACCCAGCCGCGAAGCAAGCTGACGCATGCGCGGTGGAGATTGTGGAGAGAATAACAATAGTGTCAAATTGTTTTCTTTTTGACAGCCATCGAGCTGTTGCATTTATAAAATTCAGATAAAATTCATTGTTTATCGGTTAGTTAGTAAAGTTCTGTGATCAAGGACAGTGCACGTGTAGTGATTGATTACAAGTGATTATCATTTGACAATACGTTCTGTGAATACCTCCTTTCTTGATATTTAAAAATGGATCTCAAAACTTTGATTAACCAGCGTGGAATTTGCAAGGCGAAATTAACTAGGTTCAATGAATATATAAACGGTGATAATTTGTCGCAATCTGAAATTGAAGTCAGATTGAAGAAACTTGAACCAATTTTAGACACTTTCGACTCATTACAAGATAACATAGAAGCAATTTCGCCGGAAGAATTAACCAAAACAGAAAGGCAAGCATTTGAAAATTTATATTATAATCTTGTTGCTAAGGCTAAAGATAAATTGTTAAATAAAGTTCAGAATACAACATCACATAACATACGTTTGCCTATACTTGAGTTGCCAAAATTTAATGGGAGTTACGAAAAATGGTTGAATTTTCGGGATACTTTTGTTGCTTTAGTTGATAATAATCCATCTTTAGAAGTTATTCAAAAATTGTATTATCTGCGATCATGCCTTGAAGGTGACGCAGCTAAATTATTAACCTCACTTCCAAATAACCAGGAGAACTATCATACTGCATGGGAGATGTTAACTTCTCGCTATCAAAATATAAAAATTATTATACATAAGCACGTTGAAGCATTATTTAAATTGCCTGAAATAAAATTTGAAAATTCCGTAGCATTAAGGAATCTTATCGATGAATCCGAATTACATTTAAAATCGTTAAATAAGTTAAATATACCCACCGAAAATTGGGATATCATGTTAATATATTTATTGTCGCGAAAACTAGATAGTGAAACTCGACATCATTGGGAAGTATTTGCCACAAAAGAGAATCTACCCACATATAAAGAGTTTATAAAATATTTATCAGATCGAGTTCAGATTTTAGAATTTGCTGGGATTACTGAAGGAAAATTTAATCAAAATAAAACTTTTCCTTTCAAATACCGAAAAGAAGCTATGATTTCTTTAACGCCTCAAATGACAAAATGTATTATTTGCAAAGGCGATCATAAGGTTTATAATTGTAAAAAATTTTTAATATTAAATACTAAGGATAGAATTATAAAGATACGTCAAGTAAATGCGTGTTTGAAATGTTTGTGCTTGGGTCATAAGCTAAAAGAATGTAAAAGTAAATACAATTGTCGTATATGCGAAAATAACTCGCACAATACTTTGTTGCATTTAAAAAAGGAAACAGATAATTCGAAGTCTCAGGATAAGGATTCACCATCAACATCAAATAATGAACCTTTAGTTACAAATCACTCTACGAAAATATCTAATAGTTTTGTTTTGTTATCTACCGCCGTTATTAAAGTGTTGAATAATAACGGAAATTTGATTAAGGCTAGAGTTTTATTGGATAGTGGTTCTCAATCCAATTTTATAACAGAAGAATTTGCAACAAGGTTGCAATTAAAACCCAAAAGGGCAAACATACCGATTACCGGAATCCAAAACAAAATATTGAATATTAAAAATAGCATAAATTTAAGAATTTTCTCGAACTATTCACCGTATGAAAGAGACATAGAATGTCTCGTTTTGAAAGAAGTAACAAGTCATCTGCCGCAAATTTCCTTTCAGAGAAAGGATGCCAACATACCTGATGGTCTTCAGTTAGCGGATCCTGCCTTCTATGAAACAAGCTCCATAGATATGCTACTCGGAGCGGAAATCTTTTGGGAAATTATGAAGCAAGATCAACTTCGAAATGGAGACTCAGGACCCATATTACAGAGAACTGAATTCGGATGGCTGGTGTCAGGACCCATCGTCACAACAAAAATAAAAAGGCCAGTAAAATCTTGTCAACTATCATTAAATATAATCCATAAACAGATTGAAAACTTCTGGAAATTAGAAGAATTCCAACCGGTGAAGCACCGGAGCCATGAGGAGCGAGCGTGCGAGGAGATTTTCAAGGACACTTATAAAAGGAATGACAATGGTCGTTTCATGGTAAGCTTACCACAGCGCCCCTGTGTTAAACAGTTGGGAGAAACGCTGCCCATGGCGGAAAAAAGACTTTGCAATTTGCAAAGGAAATTTTCTTCAAATCCTGACCTGATGAAAAAATATAAAGAATTCATGCAAGAATATATAGACTTGGGTCACATGACCCGGTGCGAAGCACCTTCTAATGAAGATTGTTATTTTTATTTGCCACATCATGCAGTATTGAAAGAATCGAGCACTACCACTAAGACTCGAGTGGTATTTGACGGTTCAGCAAAATCATCCAATGGTATATCGTTAAACGATGCTCTCATGATAGGACCTGTTTTACAGAAAGATTTAGCCGCACAATTGATATGTTTCAGAAAACACCAGTACGCGATAACAGCCGACATTGAGAAAATGTACAGGCAAATATTGGTGCGACCCGAAGACAGAGATCTACAGCGAATAGTATGGAAAAATTTCCCGGAGGAGGAAATTCAGCATTATCGACTTAACACTGTTACC
Source organism: Hesperophylax consimilis (assembly GCF_061612785.1). Classification (NCBI taxonomy): domain Eukaryota; kingdom Metazoa; phylum Arthropoda; class Insecta; order Trichoptera; family Limnephilidae; genus Hesperophylax; species Hesperophylax consimilis. The sequence goes on from NW_028301271.1 coordinate 137,712, forward strand.
TACGGTCTGGGGCCGTCATCATTTTTGGCAACTAGATGCCTCCAACAGCTGGGAAATGAAAATATATCATCAAACCACAAGGTCAGTCAGATTATAAAGAATAATTTTTATGTGGATGATTTAATTACTGGAGATGAAACTGAAGAAAACTGTTTAATAATTAAAGAACAACTAATATCCATCATGGCATCCGCTGGGATGAACTTAAGGAAATGGCGGTCGAATTTGCCCTCGTTATGTTCGAAGGAAGAAAACATGTCAGATATGATTATTAGTACAGATTCAAATGACAACAAAATATTAGGCCTGTCTTGGAACAATCAGCAGGATAATTTCCTATACACAGTGAAGTTATTAAAAAATCCAATTAATAGCAAACGACAAATACTGTCATGCATTGCGTCCATATTTGACCCGTTAGGATTAATAGGTCCTGTTACTGTTATTGCTAAATTATTGATGCAAAAATTGTGGCAGGCAAAGCTTCAATGGGATGAGCCTATTCCATATGATATGTTGAAGACATGGGAAGCATATGTGAATGAACTGCCTCAATTAAATAATTTAAGAATAGGTAGAAAGATAATATGTCAAGATCATGTAAATTTACAGCTACATGGATTTTGTGACGCCTCAGAAAAGGCATATTCGTCCTGTGTTTATATGGTGTCTACTGACAAATTGGGTAAGAAGTACTCCAATTTGATAATGTCCAAATCACGGGTAGCGCCTTTGAAAAGTGTTTCTCTACCCAAGTTAGAATTATGTGGAGCCGTATTACTGACAAGACTAGTGAATTACATTAAAGATGCTCTATGTACTCCGGATATACCTACTACATACTGGTGTGATTCCCAAATAGTACTGTGCTGGATCAGGGATCAGCCGGTAAGATGGAACACTTTCGTTGCTAATAGAGTGGCGGAAATCCAGGAAACCAGTCAGCCGGAGCAATGGAACCATGTACGGTCAGAAGACAATGCAGCAGACGTGCTTTCCAGAGGAATCGGCGTTTCACAGTTATTAATTTCCAGCATTTGGTGGCATGGTCCAGATTGGCTGACGTTGGATTCAGCGTGCTGGCCAAATTCCAACTCATTTTGTATTGATCCACCAGAGATCAAAACAAGCTCGGCACTGTTGTCTGCTGTGAAACAGGACTGGGACATTTTTGATAGATATTCCAATTTTTCCAAATTACAGAGAGTAACAGCATACATTAATAGATTTATTTTTAATTGTAGAAACCCTTCGCAGCGCCGCTATAGTAAATTGACAGTGAGTGAGTTGGAAAATTCAGTAAACAAATTAATATCTCGGGCGCAATCATACTGTTTCAGAGACGAAATTCGAGTTTTAAATAATGGAGGTAATATACCTAGGAATAGTGCACTAAAGTCATTAGATCCTTTCATTGAAAGGGATCTAATTCGTGTGGGGGGAAGGCTCTCCAAAGGTAAAATGGTAACCGAAGGCCAGCAGCACCCAATTTTGTTGCCTTCGCATCATAAATTAACAGAGTTAATTGTAAAACACTATCATTACTTGAACTTACACTCGGGAACGCAGTCATTATTGGCGTTGATTAGAATGAAATTTTGGCCGATTAAGGGAAGGAATATTGTAAAAAAAATAATAAAAAAATGTATAATTTGTTATAGATGTAATCCCAAATCCGAACAGCAGTTGATGGCCGACCTGCCAGCTGAAAGAATAACTGAATGTAGGCCATTTCAGATAACAGGAGTGGACTACTGTGGACCAATATTAATAAAGTCGGGTATTCACAGAAAATCACATAGCGTTAAATCATATATTTGCTTATTCGTATGCATGGTCACTAAAGCCGTGCACTTAGAAGCTGTGCTGTCCTTGAGCGCAGAGAGTTTTTTAAACTCTTTGAAACGGTTTATCTCGCGTCGTGGTAGACCAAGCAAAATGTTCTCGGACAATGCAACCAATTTTAAAGCGGCTAATAATGAACTAAGAGAAATTTATAATTTTTTAAATATGTCTAATGATAAAATTGATAATTATTTATCCACATTAGGAATACAATGGCAATTTATACCAGCTCGTGCGCCGAACTTTGGGGGGCTCTGGGAGGCTGGGATAAAGTCAGTTAAGCATCACTTAAAAAGAATAACCAGTATCGCTTCATTAACTTATGAAGAGATTAATACGGTGTTGTGTCAAATTGAATCTTGCTTAAACTCCAGGCCACTGTCTCCCTTATCAAATGATCCTTATGACCTTAATCCCTTGACTCCCGGTCACTTTCTAATAGGAACTAGTTTGGCGGCGATTCCAGAACAAAATTTGGAACATATCACATTCAATCGATTAAACAATTACCAAAAACTAATCCAGATTGTACAATTTTTCTGGTCGAGGTGGCGGAAGGAGTACTTAGCAGAACTTCAAACCAGAAGCAAATGGACCAATAGGAATCAAAGGCAGATGCGGTCTGGCGACATGGTCGTAATAAAGGAGGACAACGTCCCTTCTTGCTACTGGAGGCTGGGACGTGTGAGCGCCGTTCATCCTGGCGCTGATGGAAGAGTTCGCGTGGCGACCATCATCACGTCGAAAGGCATCATCCAGAGGGCCATTTCAAAGATCTGTCTGTTGCCAATGGATGACAACGAGGAGTTGAAAATGTCGACACCCCCACCCAACGGATCAGACGCTGAGTAAGCGCAAAATAAAAAAAGGTTTTGTGCAAAACAATATAAAAAGTTTCGTGATAAAAACAATATAAAATTTTTGTGTATTATCATAAATAAAAATAAAAAATAATAATAATAAATTAAAAGAAGATAAGGAAGAAATAATAATAAATAAAAGGTAAAAACAGTGCATAAAAAAGTGGATAACAATAAAACTTGCGAGTTTGATAAAAAATGTACAAAATAAAAAAAGGATTGTAGATCCGTATATACCAAGAAGAAAAAAAAAAAAACACTTTAAAAATGAACGCTTATAAACCGAGATAGCCTGCTGGCTATATGTAATTTCAAACTACACAAATACATCTGAAGAAACTAATTATAAATGTGGTAATGAACTATAGAAAAACACAAACCCTTAAGAAGGATGACCAGGAAACCAGCGCTCCATGTTGTGTTGTCTATATTATTTGTTTTATGTTTGATTATTGTTATGATTTCTGTTAGAACAAGGTTATTGGAATTATCTTAGTTGTTAAATTATAGTATAGAATAGCTTAGTGAATTGCATGAATTTGATTTGAACGAAAGTAATAATTTTAATCTCATAATTAATTTGTATAATTTTAGTTAGTTTGAAATTGTCATTTCGTTTTTAGAGTAGTCTTATGTTTAAACTTATGCTTAGAAATAGGTTACCTATTATTTCAAATATTTATTGTTAATCAATTTTTTTTGTATTAACAGTAATAGTAAATAATTACTATTTTTGTTTCTTCCAAATTAATTTTGGCATATATGTAGATATTTAGCTGCTTAATTTTTATTCTTATGTTTTGGGGTTTGTTTCAGAAAAAATGACCTCCAATCCTTTTTTCGGGGGGAGTTTATGTTAGAAATTGGAGTTTGTTGGCTTTGCATAGATGTCTCTGCCTTTCCAACGGACTGAAGTTAATAAATAAGTTGATAGTTTTTTCAATAGATGTCGCCATAAATGCTCCCCTGCTAAAAGTCAATAAATAGGTTGATTTATAATTTTCTTCCTCTTCTGCAATAAACATTTCTGGCGAAACAAGTGGGTTTTAAATTTCTACCTGGATCCAAAATTATACATTGTTATTCTCTCCACAATCTCCACCGCGCATGCGTCAGCTTGCTTCGCGGCTGGGTTGGTGTTTTTACCGACTCGCGGTAACTTTCGAAATTTAAACTAACGGATTTTCAAATATAACCGCTCGTAATAAATCTTTTAAGAAATTTAAAATACTTGCTTTGTATTCTAACTTCTTTTTATATTGTTGTAACAATTATTATTGCTTACTACAATTTCGATGATGGGTATGAAATCAATTCAAACAACACTTGGTAACAATCAGCCCGATTCAATTTTAAAACAAACAAAGAAATACGGCTGTGTAATAAATCATGCTCTCCTGCCTGGGAAAATAAGGTAGGTATATGGGATATGGTCACTTGCCCGTTTTTCTGAAGATCCCCTCTGATGTTGGATGTTGAAGATGTTTGCTGGTTCTTTTATCATCCGCGATTCAATCGATAATACGGATGCGGCACGAAGGTCCAATGTATAATTTTGGATCCAGGTAGAAATTTAAAACCCACTTGTTTCGCCAGAAATGTTTATTGCAGAAGAGGAAGAAAATTATAAATCAACCTATTTATTGACTTTTAGCAGGGGAGCATTTATGGCGACATCTATTGAAAAAACTATCAACTTATTTTTATGGACGATAATTTCAGACTTGGGTTCGAAATTTAGCAGCAGAAATTCAAGCTCTATGGTACCAAACGGGCTGAAATTTTGGATTAGTGATAAGAATCATGATCCAAAACGATTTCAGTAACATAATCTGCATAAAGTTGTATTTTTTGAAAAATGACTTTTTGGACGCTTATTTCAGACTTGGGCTCGAACTTTGGAAGAAGTTTTTTCGATCCAAAACGATTTCAGTCACAAAATTTCAATAAAGTTGGATTTTTTTAAAAATCACGATTTTTATGGACGCTAATTTCAGACTTGGGTTCGATCTATGGAAACAGTTTTTTCAGGCTCTATGGTACCAAACGGGCTGAAATTTTGAAATAGTGATAAGAATCGTTATCCAAACGAATTCAGTCACAAAATCTACATAAAGTTGTATTTTTAGAAAAATCACGAGTTTTATGGACGCAATGGTTCGAACTTTGGAAACACTTTTATCAGTCTCTATGAGACCGAATGTCACAAAATCTCTATAAAATTGTATTTTTAGAAAAATCATGACTCTTTTGGACGCTAATTTCAGACTTTTGTTCGATCTTTGGAAGCAGTTTTTCTAGTTCTGTCAAAATCTGATACCATAGACAAAATCATTTACCACAAACAAACAAAAAATTCTCACGTTCTAAATCGCTTCTTTTCAAAGCATTCATTTCAATTTTACAAAAAGACATATTTAATAAAACTCGACAACAAACCTTGACATAAAAATCTACAGATTGGGTATTCGGAAAACTGACAAACCGAGAAGTATAAAAGTTGAATTTCCGGAAGCTAAATGGCCGAAAATTCTACTAAAAAAGAAAGACACTCTAAAGAATCATATCCGAATTTATCAAGACCAGTCTTTTCTACAACGTAAATATTTAATAGATTAAAGAGAAGAACTGGAAAAAAGGAAGTCTTCAGGTGAAACGGATATCACAATAAAATATATTAATAACAATCTTACAATCGTTAAAACGATCCCAAAAAACTAAACACTAAAATTTCATTATACTATCAAAACGTACGTGGAATTCGGACAAAATTACAGGACCTGAAAACAAACATACCAACCTTAAACTACAACTCCTACCCTTTCACTGAGACTTGGCTAAATAAAAACATTGAAACTTCCGAATTGGGCTTCTTTAATCACACAGTATATAGAAAAGACAGAAGCGAAAGCATTAAAACCAGAGGAGGAGGTGTATTGTTATCCATAAACAATAGACTCAAATCAAGAAAACTCAAGTGCATACATACACATCTTGAACAATTATTCATCATGGTGTCCACCAAAAGTGAAAAAATCATCATTGGCTGTATTTACATTCCCCCATCTTCCGACGCCCAATTATACAAGGACCACTACTTCGAAATCGAAACAATCAGAAGGAAATTTCCTGGCGCCACCACGATTATGACAGGAGACTACAATCTGCCAAATGTCATGTGGGACATAGATAACAATAAAACTTCTACCACGGACAACATCAACCATGGTTCTCATGAGATAATCGAGATGTCAAATTTTCTAAATCTACGACAGTTAAACTATGTACTCAATATTAATTCTCGTCTTCTCGACCTAGTTTTTCCAAATTCTTTATTTGTTAAAGTATCCGCATCTATTGAATCTATACTCCCAATAGACAAATATCACCCCCCTCTACTGATCGAATGCAACTGTTCAATTAAAAAAATAAATCCATCGGCATCAACAAAATTGAACTTCTTCAAAGCCGATTTTAATCAAATCACCAATCTTTTTTTATCTTCAACTGACTGGAACTTCTTGGACTCTGAAGAAAACATAAATAGAATGGTAGATAAATTTTACTCAATTTTAAATAAATCTATTGATTCACTTGTACCTGTCTCAAAAATGTATGTACATAACTATCCAAAGTGGTTCAGTAACGATCTCATTAAAATAATTAGAGACAAAAAAATAGCTCATAAAATCTACAAATCAACACGCAATCCTATTGATGACGCTAAATTTAACGAACTCAGAAAGTCAACCAAAAAAATTTCCAAGCAATGTTATAAAAAGTGCATCGACAAATGTGAAGAATTGGCTCTTGCCAACCCCCATAACATCTTTAAATTTTCAAAATTACTTTACAACAATGACTCCGGTATTCCCTCTAACATGTATTTAGATAACAAAACGGCAGATTTTTTTTTTTTTTTTTTTTTTTTTTTTTATAAATTTAATTTAGATTAAATTTGATAATATTATTATTAAGTTCTGCAAGTGTTTTAGTTTTTTATTATTGTGACAGCTGTTTCGGCTTACAAGGCCATTTTCAAACTGTGGTTAGTCCACATTGAGACGACGTTTTTATACTATTTCAAATGTAAATTTTGAAGGTGCATACATTGATTTATTACTGGTTACACCGATGACATGATCTATTGTTGGTTAAACCAATCTATGTTTTCCCCTCAGTAAATGGTAATGGGTTCTTAATTATTTACTAATGACTTTATTGCTATGAATTATTTGGGTGCATTATACTGCTTGGGTTTTGTGAAAATACTAAGAAGTGGTGAGTAAATTATTTTCCGTACTTTATTAATTAGTGTTAAATTTGGGTCATTCGTTCGTTTATTGATTTCTAATTGTTCAAGTAAATTTAATCTAATGCCCTTTTTTTCTATATGCAATGGTTTAGGACCCTTGTTGTTAAGTGGGGTATGATTATTCACCAAGAGATGTTCTGCGAATTTTGAGGATGTGTTTTTATTATTATAACATCGTATATGTTCTTGGAATCTAGTTGAGAATGCCCTCCCCGTTTGTCCGATGTAAGTGGCGTTACAATCGGCGTGGTCACATTTACGTAGACGATACGTAGACGACATCCTTATATGTTGGAATGGTACCAACCGACAGTTAGATATCTTTACTAATTGGGCCAACACCGTTAATAATAAAATCTGCTTCACAGTTGAACATGAGATTGAAGGTAAAATAAACTTTTTAGATCTGACAATTGGTAAAAGTAATAATAAACATACCTTTCAAATATTTAGAAAACCAACTTTTACAGATACAACAATAAATTCAAATTCAAATCATCCTTGGTCTCATAAATTATCAGCGTACCATTCAATGGTACATAGACTCATTAACATTCCCTTAGACAATAAAGCTTATGTAAAAGAAAAGGAAACGATAAAAACGATCGCGATTAATAACGGCTATGAGGCAAATAACATTGAAAAAATAATAAAAAATAAGAAATATAAAAATAAAATCAATTTAATATATCCGGTAAATAACAAAAATATAGAAAAATTTGCATGTCTCGAATTCCTCGGCCCAATATCTGAAAAAATTGCGAAAGAAATTAAAAAATGTGGTTTAAATATAGCTTTTCGAACAAACAATAATTTAGGAACAAGCCTTAAAAACTCTAAAAGTAAAATCCCTATACTCAACAACAGTGGCATATATGAATTAAAATGTGACCACGCCGATTGTAACGCCACTTACATCGGACAAACGGGGAGGGCATTCTCAACTAGATTCCAAGAACATATACGATGTTATAATAATAAAAACACATCCTCGAAATTCGCAGAACATCTCTTGGTGAATAATCATAAATAACCCACTTAACAACAAGGGTCCTAAACCATTGCATGTAGAAAAAAAGGGCATTAGATTAAATTTACTTGAACAATTAGAAATCAATAAACGAACGAATGACCCAAATTTAACACTAATTAATAAAGTACGGAAAATAATTTACTCACCACTTCTTAGTATTTTCACAAAACCCAAGCAGTATAATGCACCCAAATAATTCATAGCAATAAAGTCATTAGTAAATAATTAAGAACCCATTACCATTTACTGAGGGGAAAACATAGATTGGTTTAACCAACAATAGATCATGTCATCGGTGTAACCAGTAATAAATCAATGTATGCACCTTCAAAATTTACATTTGAAATAGTATAAAAACGTCGTCTCAATGTGGACTAACCACAGTTTGAAAATGGCCTTGTAAGCCGAAACAGCTGTCACAATAATAAAAAACTAAAACACTTGCAGAACTTAATAATAATATTATCAAATTTAATCTAAATTAAATTTATAAAAAAATTAAATGGAGTTCTACGAATTAAACACAAAAACAATAAATAAAACGGCAGATAATTCCTAAGAAGTTGTTGATCTGTTTGCTGAATTCTTCAGTAAAATCTATGCTTCTACAAACAACTCACCAATGCTCGACGCCACAACACCTAATAATAATAACATCGATTTCAATCAATGCATATTTGAAGAACGTGATATAAGAACCAAATTAAAATCCCTTGTCCTTAACAAATCGGCTGGTCCTGATAACATTCCACCAATCTTCTTATCGAAATGCTCATCAGTATTGACTTATCCTCTAACTAAACTTTTTAATGTGTTCATAAAAACTGGCATTTTTCCGATAAAATGGAAATCAAGCTTTCTGTCTCCAATATTCAAGAAAGGTGATAAATCTGATATATCCAACTATAGACCTATCTGTATCCAGTCTTCAATCCCGAAAATACTTGAATCTGTCCTGCTCTCTAAACTCTCGCCTGAAATCAATAGAGTAATTTCATATCGACAACACGGTTTCATAGCAAAAAGATCTACTCTAACAAACTTAATGATATATCAGGAATATATAACTAATTCCATGAACAATCGTCTTCAAACAGATGTAGTGTACACAGACTTAAGTAAGGCTTTCGACAAAGTCTCACATAAAATTATTTTAAGCAAACTAAGATCCCTAGGTATGACTGGGCATATTTTAAGATGGTTCGAAACTACCTTCACAAAAAAAAATATCAGTAAAAATCAATTCACATTTTTCACATCACTTTGAAATCTTCACCGTAGTCCCACAGGGGTCACATCTGGGCCCAGTGTTTTTTTCCTTGTTTATCAACGACATAACTACCATCTTTGATGGAGTTATGATACTTTTATTTGCGGACGATTTAAAAATTTACAAAACAATAACTAATCTTAATGACTGTAGCGTATTGCAATCAAATCTTGTGAGGCTACAAGAGTGGTGCACCCTTAATGAACTGTTTCTCAACATTGAAAAATGTCAATCAATAACTTTTACCCGAATCAAAAATCCCATTAAATATCAATATCACTTTGCACTCCTATTGGATTCACTATTGACCAGTAGTCTACTCTGGGGTTGAAAAAAATAAACATACTTTCCTTAGAAGATTAAAAAAATACATTATTTTACTCATTCTTTTTGGACAACCTGTTACTCCTATATGATGACCATTGCAGCGGGATAATATATTAGAACGACATTATTCGAAAAAGTCACAAAACACAATTATTTAAAGTCAAGATAATTAGTAAATCATTTAAATTATGAGTAATATATTTCTTACAAAATTGAAGGTACTTATTTCGTAAAAGAGGTGTCTTTTTTGTTCGAAATATTTAAAATATATTTGTAAGGATGTTTTCGTGAGCACCCTATTGCTTGTCCGGCTAACGTTGTAAATCAATGGTTTACTAGGTCTTTGTATTCCGGGAATACCTACCCTCCTAAAGAATTCATTGGTTCTAGTTTTGGATTATTACATGTTACTTACTTGAAAATGGCACCGAAAACAAAAGATAGATCGTCCCAGGAGGCGGAGCAGGTAAAATAAGAAGGCGGACCAGTAGGTAGAAGAATCTCAACAGATACACGGTGTTTTTGAAGAGACAAGTATAAACAGTTTTACACACATTTGAAAAAAATAATATATATATATATATATATAACTTAACACTATAAATGTCTATTGTCATATTAAAATTAATCACTTATAAATTTTTAAGGTATGATATTTTTCATAGCACACTCCAACGCACATAGCAGGTTTATTGTCACAAGTTTAACAAAAATATATGGTCCTTTCTCGTTGTTTTTTATCCGAACACACTATACACTCACGACATTTTTTTTCATTTTGAGGCATTAGTATGTGTAATTTTCCATCCAACCTTTGTTCTGGATCGAGACAGTGTCTGCCTTTAGTACTATTTAATCCTCCTGTGATTTCCGACTAATTGAATGATAAGTTTGTCAACAAATTCAAGATGTGTCATAGCCTTAAGTTTCATTTCATTTTGTTTTTCCTTATATAAAATATATGAGTTAACAACAGAAACTTCAAGACCCCAAAAAAACAATTTTCGCCACCATTTTAATGTTTTCCTCAAAAATGGGTAGGCTGCAGTATACTGGTCTGCAGTATCCACGCCTCCCATATATTTTGTATAATTTATAATCATATTTGGTTTCATTATGGTTTCTTCTTCGCCACCTCTCATTATTCTTCTTACAATTTTAAAATCGTTTGAATAATGATTGGTATATACTGTAACTATTCTCTTGTCCTTCCAAGCAAGAAGCAATTCATTGTTTTTGACACATGTTATCGTTTCACCTGACTTCAATTTAGCATTTTTTATTGGTAATGGAATATGCTTTCTAGTCGTCATTATTGTACCAGTTAGATGAGTTTTTAACTTCATCAATTCCTCTCCTAATTGCGGGCTTGTATATAGCCTGTCAGTAAACATGTGAAAGCCTTCAGCTTCAGGAATGGAAATTAATAAATTGTTGTATAGGTGTTGTGCCAGACGTAATGTGTGACACACAAGACTGTAAGCAGGGCGGTGATCCCAATCCGTGGAGGCGTGAGTTGTCTTCCTTCAGTGGCGTGGAGGGGTAGAACGGGCCGTCTCTGAAGCCGTTGTAGCTGGTCCGATGCTGATTCTGGTCCTTGTCGTAGATCCGGGTCTTGTTGTAGAGGCAGAGAGGTCCGGGGTGAGGCGAGGGTCAGAAGAAGAAGAGAAGGCGAGTAGAGTCAGAAGTCGGAGCGAGGTAGAAGGCTGAGCAGAGAGAAGTGTAGAGCTGGTGGTGGTTGCTGGATATCTAACTTTTCTTTGACTTTTGACTTTTGATTTACTTTATTTTACAGAGTTCCTAAACATGAGTTTACTGACTCTAACATAATTATAAATTGATTATCTTTAGATACTTTACTGTTATTTTTATTATTATAGTGGTGTTGAAAAGAGCTTAAAAACTATACTGCGGCTGTAGGCAGGTTATTATTCCTTCCGGAGGACTATCTTGGGTTTTTTAAATTTAAATTTATCGTTTTCGCTATATTTCGAAAGTGAATTTATTGTTGGATTTGTGTGGCTGGAAAGGCCGGCATAAAATTTGGTTGCTTGGGAAACAATTAAGTCTTTTATCAACGGAATGTTGGTGTCTTTATGGATAGAAGAAATTCTAATCCATTTGGGTGCATTTAAAGCAAGTTTAATGGCTTTATTTTGAAATAGTTGAATCTTTTGTATTAGACTTGGAGCGGCGTGCCCCCAAATGGGGCATCCGTAAGTGAAACCTGGTCTTATTGTTGTTTTATAAAGAAGTAATTTATTATCCGTTGATAAACGACTTTTCTTTCCCATCATTGGATAAAGTGATGCTAGACATTTATTTGCTGCTGTTATTTTACTAGTTATATGTTTCTTCCAGGTGAGCTTGGAGTCAAGCGTTACACCTAGGTATTTAATTGACTTTTCCCATGGAACATTTTCCCCAAACAGTTTAATGAATGGGGGCCGTTTTGGCCGTCTCTTTGAGAAAACGGTCGCGGCGCTTTTAGTAGGGTTTATTGAAATTCTCCACTTTTTGCACCACTCTTCAGTTAGAGTGGCCTGTCTCTGAACACGCTTTGTGGCGATGCTCTCGACTGTTGAACTAGACATGATGTTAGTGTCATCCGCAAATTGAGTGATTTGAATGTTATGGTCAATGGGTTTAGGAATGTCACTAGAGTAGATGTTATACAAGGATGGAGAGAGTTGACTGCCTTGAGGGACCCCAGCTGATAAGGGGCGGGTTGTGGAGAAGACGTTTTCTGACTTGACTTTAAAGCATCTATCTCTCAGGTAGCTAGCTATCAATTGCGTAAGTCTCAAAGGATACCCGAGAGCGTTCATTTTATATAAAAGGCCGTTGTGCCAGACTTTATCGAAGGCTTTACTTACGTCGAGTGAGAGGATTACTGTTTTTTTCCTAGTATTAAATCCCTCCGTGATGTGTTCCACAACACGCAGGAGTTGGTGAGAGGTGGAATGACCTGCTCTGAAACCATGTTGGAAGTCTGGCAAGAATTTACTGTCCTGAGTGAATGAGTTTAATCTTGATAGTATAACTTTTTCCAGGATTTTACCTAGGCAAGGAAGGAGGCTAATAGGCCGATGATTCTCCGTTAATAGTGGGTCCTTGCCTGGTTTGGGAATTAAAATTACGTCAGCTTCTTTAAAATCCTTTGGAAAGCAACGTAGTCTCAGCGACGCGTTGCAGATGGCTGTAATAGCGCAGATGCCTTTCTTTGGCAGATATTTTAAGATTTTATTTGAGATGCCGTCAGGACCGGCTGCTTTTTTTTTTTTTAATTTTTTAATTATGTTATTTATTTCCTTAGGAGTTGTGAACCTGATTGGAGGGTCTTCAGGATCTAGACTTAAGATTGATTCTACTTTTGAATCCACCTTTGCTACGAAGGCTGGGTCGTCGTAGTCCGTGTTGGGAGAGAATTGACTTTGAAGGCTATCTGCGAAGGCTTCAGCCTTGTCTGCAGCGGAGTATACTAATCCGTTGGGGCCTTTAATCGGAGAGATTTTAGTTTTTGGGCGTCTGAGTGCTTTAGAGAGCTTCCAGTACGCTGCTCTATCGTCTTCGAGAGTTGAAATGAAGTCGTGCCATCGCTCGTTGCGGAATTTGCTGAGGGCCTCACGTACTTCTCTGTTAAGTCTATTAAAATGATGCTTTACTATTGGATTGCAAGATCTCTGCCACTCTTTCCTAACAAGATTTTTTTCCCTAATAAGATCTTTGATCTCTTCGGGTATTCCATGTCGTGTGGTGTCGGTAGGAATCTCAACGGACGCCTCGTTGATGCACGATTTTAATGTTTTAATTAAGGCGGAGGTAGCAGCGTTAAGAGTGGCTTCGTCGGGAATTGATGTGGGAATTGTTATGTTTTTATTCATTAGTTCGTTAAGTTTATTCCATTTAATTTTAGTTGGTAGAGGATTAACGGGGACCAGAGGGTTAGAGCCTCCTGTTAGAGAGAGGAGAACTGGATCGTGGTCAGATGAAAGTTCGTTAAGTACTCGGAGGGAGTGCAGATGGCTGGTATTTTTAAGAATGACGATGTCAATCACGTCCGGATTACTGTTATGGTGATGAATCGTTGGTCTATCTGGAGCATCGACTACGATAGGATGGGTACTCGCGTAATTTGCGAGTACGTTACCTTTGGTGTTATTTTTTAGGCTGTGCCACGATCCGTGCTTTGCGTTCATGTCCCCAGCTATTATAGTGGGGACATTTTCAGACAAGAGATTGTCTAATTCTGCTGGAATTAATTTACGGGTAGGGGGTGAGTAGACAGAAATAAATTTAAGTGGTCCTGAAGAGGTATTGATTATTACCGAGGTGGATTCAATGTTACTACTAGAGAATGAATGTGCTAGACGGTGGTCAATATTATTTTTAACCAAGATGGCGGTTCCGCCTCCTCTGTTGGCTAATCTGTCGTCACGGTAAGTTATGTAATTAGGTATTCTGAATGTCCTGGAAGGCTTGAGCCAGGTCTCGTTTATGAGGAATACTTCAATACTATAATCGTGAAGGAATTCAATTATTTCCTCCTTGTGAGCTAGGATTGAGCCATTGGCGTTCCAAAAGGCCGTCTGTAGGTTGATTAAATTAACATTTTGTCTAGACATTGTGATTTCTTATCAGGGCTTGAATTTTTGCCAGCTCTTTGGTGGCATGTTGTATAGTAAACTGAAGCGCCGTGGCTTGTTCGATAAGTGCCTGGACATGTACGGGGTCCAGGAGTCGTGGAGGAGAGTCGGGAGAGGGGTCTTGGGGAGTTGGTTTAGGATCGGGCTGGCGCTCTAACCTGTGTTGTTGGCTGCTGCCCTGTGTGATGGGCGCCCTTTGTTCCCTCTGGGAATTTCGGGGATTGTAATAGTGTGGCTCGGGCCACCTGCGGTGAGAGGGAGGTAGGGGAGGGAAAGCAGCTAGCGAGGCTGCGGGAACAATGGGAGTTTGAGTTGGATTTATCTGAGTTTGATTAATCGGATTCCGCTTTTGCGGCTGACTTTGATGGCCCTGTCTCTCTTGGCGGTTATTATTTGATTTATTTATATTGTAGTTACGATTATAATTATTATTTTTATTTCTATTGAAATTATGGTTTCTTTGGGGCCTGGCGGGGCACCCACCGTAATTTGCCGTATGCGCTCCGTCGCACAGGGCACATTTAGCCGGGGTATCCCTCGGCTTCTTACAGTCTGAGGACCTGTGAGGTTCTCCACATTTAACGCATCTTTCACTGCCATGGCAGCAAGTAGCCGAATGGCCGTGAGCCTGGCAGCGGTAACACTGCCCTATCCTTCCCTTGTTGCGAAGGGACTCAACCTGAATTCTTAACCTGAATAGGGCCGTTAAATTATTAAAAATGTCTTTGCCCGCTTCGTTCTTAGTAAGCGTGACAAGTACAAGTGGGATGGGTTTTTTTGTGCGCCCGTCCTTCATCCTATGGACGGCAATAATAGGATATTTTCTTGAGAGTTCCTCCTTGATCTCCTCGGAGGAAATGTCCTCCGGGATGCCTCTGAGGACGACCCTCAGCGGCTTTTCTTCGGGGAGTCTAAAAGTGTGGAATTCAATGTTCCTAGCTAATAGATTTCTCGTGACGGCGTGATGGTCACGCGGCGATTTCGTCAAGATATGGAGACCAGTCCCCATATTCTTCGCCGAGAAATCTATCCCTTTATCTTCAAGTGAGCGAAGAAGGGATGTTGTTTCACTTTTTTTGTGTAACACAATCGGGGGAATACGCGCGAATTTACGTGGCGCTGACTCTAAATCAGAAGTCCCTGCTTGTTGGGTAGCTGACGTAGGGGTCGGGGACGGCGATCTTAAAACTTCAAATTTATTTTTAATGTTATTAATAGCCGCTTCGGCTCTAGGCGACTGAAAGTCAGTTTTTTTCTTAGGGAGTGGGGATGAGCGAGGGGAATTGACAGGAGTCAGTGACTCGCTTGAGTTGGTGTGCGATCTTTTTCGCCTGGTTACGAGTTCGAAGGCTGATTCATCTGACGATGAAGCGCAGTCCTCCATCTCAACAAGATTGTGGTGTTCCCAACCACGAGAACAACTCGGTTGAGATGGGGTTAGCTGTCTGGGAGAGGCTTCAACGGCCTCCTCTAGATAATTTTTTAACACAATGCTGGTGAGGTGATCTTTCTCCTCCGAAGAAAGATCACGCCCCAGGCGGTTTGCCAAAAAGGACTTGACGTCGGTCTCGAAGGGACCTTGGTGGGAAGACATAATTGGGTTTGTTTGATTTATTTGATTTTAATTGAACGAAAAAGTATTTACTTTGTATGCGCTTGGTTACTAAGTGGTGCTGAAGGCTAATTGATATTTAATGTAAAAATTCTGGGAAATGAAAGCGGTTCGGTGCGCGGCTAATTGTTTTTTAATGAGTTTAGTTACCGGGCAAGCGGATTCTAAGAATTGGGTAAGTTAACGGTTGTTGCTAGTTGATTATGAATTATTCGGAATGAGTCACTGGAAAAAACGCGGCAATTGGCCGTAAAAATATTTGCAAATGTTGTACTTTAAAATAAAAGCAGGATTTTATCTAAAAACGGGCGAAAAAAAAGAACTCTGTAACATACGAATTAAATAAATGAAGGAATCGCTGAGCGTATATAAAAATGAAAAGACTTACGGGACCTAAGAGGGCCGACGGAAGCACTTAATGCACGTAAAAAACTTGAAACTTCACCACAAACAAACAAATATTTGCAAATGCTGTACTTTAAAATAGAAAGCAGGATTTTATCTAAGAACTGGCGAAAAACTCTGTAACAAACGAATTGAATAAATGAATGAATCACTGAGCGGATAATAAAACGAAAAACTTACGGGACCCTAGAGGGCCGCCGTGAAGCGCTGAGGACGCTTAAAATCTTAAAATTTCACCACAGACACAGAGACACACACTGAGCACTGAGTATTTACGACAACAGACTAGCTGGAAGTAGACAAACGCTGTTTTGGCAATCGTGAACGATAATAAACTGTACATAGGACAGGAGATGTTATCGCTACCGAAGGCAGAAGCAGAATGTTTTTCTCTAACTTTTCTAGGGACTGTTGCCCGTTTTATAGGACCCCGGCGGCCTTCGCCGGACGAGCGACGCTCACACGGGCCCGCTTTCTCTTTGATTCCTGGAATCGAAGCCCGTGTTTGTGGCGCGCCCGCGGCCCGCCGCCGGGTTGGCTACCGCCTCTCGGCCGGTAATTTTGGGCTCGTGGTCGAACGCGACCACGGCCTCTCTTTGTTCAGACACGATCTTCAGAATCGCGCTTGGGGAACGTTCTGACGGCGAAGCACCTCGCACGCCACGACGGCGCACGGCCCCTTGCTTCGGGCCGGGGCCGAACGTTCCCTCTCGTATAAGCACGACTCTAATAATCGTGCCCGAATTAAATGATCTCATGATTGTACCAGCTCTAACAATACTTCTCTGCCCGTATACCTCTATCCAAGCTCCGACGTTTCATTTATTGATAACATTTTCATTTTACATTGTTTCATACATTTACATCTTTACATTATTACATACATTTTATACAATTTCTTTAGGACAGTTAGGATTCATTTAATTTTATTCCACAATTCTATATTTATCTTATTATCCTAATCGTGAGTGACCGCGGCCGAGCCCGGAGCAGTACGTCCGTCACACTCCCCCCGTGGAGCTCGGCTACACCCATTTTAGCGGGAGGCGTGCTGCGACTTGGTGCGGCGTGGTCCCCGGCGTCCAGTCCCCCTGAGGTGGCGAGTTCGTCGGGGCGGCGTCTGGACAGGTCCTTTGTATGTGCCCTTGGAGGCGGGATCACAGGCCGGCAGGAGGACCGCGATCTTAACTGCCGGTCTGACATAGGTCCCCGTGCTGGTTTTGACCTTCACGGTCCTGACCTGTCCGTCCGGGGCTGGAGTGGCCTCGAGGATCCGTCCCCGTGGCCAGCTGTTGCGGGGCAGCGCCGGGTCCGCAATCAGCACCAGGTCGTCCTTTTGTAGGGGCTGCACTGGCTGCTGCCACTGCTTCCTGGCGGCGAGAGTAGGCAGATACTCGCGGACCCAACGCCTCCAAAACATGTCCGTGAGCTGTTGGCCGATCCTCCACTGCTTCCTGAGGCAGACCTCTTCCTCGGCCGCCCCGTACATGGCCAGGTGGGGCCGCCTCCCCGTTGAGCCCATGAGGAAGTGATTGGGCGTCAGCGGTTCCTCGTCTCTGGGGTCGACCGATAGGTGGGTGAGCGGTCGGGAGTTTACGGTGTACTCCGCTTCAGCCAGCGCCGTTAGGAGGGTCTCCTCTCTTGGCGCTCTCGCCTTGAGCGTAGCTGAGAGCGCCCGCTTAACAGAGCGTACGAGCCGCTCCCAAGCTCCCCCCATGTGGGGACTGCGGGGCGGGATGAAGCTCCACTCCATCCCTTGGGTGGTCGCATAGTTTTGGACCCTTGGGTCCCGACAGATGTCTTCCACGGCGTCCCTCAGTTCCTTGTCTGCGCCGTGGAAGTTGGTTCCGTTGTCGGACATCAGGGTCGCCGGCTGGCCTCGCCTTGCCGACATTCTTTGAATTGCCATTATGGCAGAGTCGGCACTTAGTGTGGTGGCCAACTCTAGATGCACCGCCCTCGTCGATAGGCACGTGAAGAGGGCGACGTATCGCTTTTCCTTCCGGCGCCCGATGGTTACCTCCAGGGGCCCAAAGTAGTCCAGCCCACAGTTGGTGAAGGGCCGCACATGCCGTGCAAGCCGGGATGCTGGTAGGGGTGCCATCATCGGGGGAGACGGCTTGCCCCGCCGCATTTTACAAGCGGGGCACATGTGTTTTATGTGGCGGAGAACTGAGCGCAGCTTTAAGATGTGGAAGCTGGTGCGCAGTTCGGCCATCGTCGTCTCCACACTCGCATGATCGGCTCGGGTGTGGTATTGTTGCACAAGCAGCCGGGTGTAGCTGTCACCACCGTCCAGGATTATGGGTGACTCGGGTACTCCCTTCACTCCCTTGACTCTCGAGCCCATTCTGAGCACCCCGTTGTGGATGTGGGGTGCGAGGGAGACGAGGCGACTGCTGCTGGGCACGGCCTGCCCCGAGTGGAGCTGGCGTAGCTCTGCTCCAAAGGTTGCTCTCTGGGAGTGCCTTATCCACCGCCATTCTGCGGCCCGGAGCTCCTGCAGGACTAGGGGGCCCTCGGCTGGCCTAGCGGGTCTTTACCTAACGTTTCGGACACTGTAATTCTTTCCGAAACGTTGGCTAAAGAAGGAGGTAGCGCAACATGGCAAAAGGTAGACTACCAATGAGATTGTACGGCGGGCGATATGTTGAAATAGGCAAAGCCACTATAATACTTTTGGCCGTGAGAATCTCAAATCATAACTAACAGCATCTTTAAACAACTTTTTAAATATATTTTTTACATTAACAAAACAAACAAAACAATTTCCCTCAGGGCCTATGTCATCTTTGGGGATGCTGTGTGGATAGTCTTTTTGAGGAGATGAAGGAGTGAACATGTTGTAGGAGGGAGGAAACACAGAGGCCGTCAATTTGTTCCACAGCCAAGCTGTTGAACTCAAAAACGAGTCGCAGAAACGACCAGGTGACACATGTTAACCGTGTACATATGATGGGCGCGCGTTTGACGTGTTTCCCGACTATCCACCTGTGCACAAGTTCCTCGGAGCATCTCTCATTGCAATACCGGTAGAACAGGGACAGCATAACTACCTGACGCTCTTGCTCTAAAGATTGCAATCCGTTTATTAAGATACCGTTTTTGCTGCAGAGGTGGATGCAAAATTCTTCTAAGAGGTAAACTTGAATCTTGCTTCGATAAGCCCCCACCCATGTACAATACGCCCAGCTTCTAAGAGGCTACTTTGACTCTGGCTTCGATGAGCCCCCACCCATGTACAATACGCCCAGCTTCTAAGAGGCTAACTTGACTCTGGCTTCGATGAGCCCCCACCCATGTACAATACGCCCAGCTTCTAAGAGGCTAACTAGACTCTGGCTTCTATGATTTACCTAAATTATGGCTTCGTTAGTTTACCTAAATATTATAATCCATTGCCGATAAATTTTTCGGCAAATTTTAAATTCAATTTCGTGTCAAGTGTACCAAATATGATTTGTATGTTAGATTCATGCATTCCATACAAATTCCTAGAATAAACCATTCACACTTGGTTGATTTTAAGCATTTTAAACATTACCTATGTATTCACAGATGATATTACTCACTCTGCCCGGCTACTTCTCTTGGCATTATGTATGTGCACAGTGCAATTTGCATATTGCCCTATTAATCTCTTGGTTCATAACATGAGCATTGTGGCGCCAACACTGAAAGAAATGTTTAGGTCCGATTTACCAAATTTTCAGTAATTATCTACTAAACAGTTTAGTTGCTGTGGTGACTGCCGAACTTTTAGCTACTGTTTGCTAAACAGCAGTTTATTTATAACAGCTTAACGATTCAGATATTCTAGCTAAACTAATCGGTCGAGACAGCTTTCTGTGTTTAGTTGTGTTACCTAAACTGTATTTATGACAGCTTAACGATTCAGATATTCTAGCTAAACTAATCGGTTGAGACAGCTCTCTAACTTTCTGTTTTTAGTTGTGTTACCTAAACTGTATTTATGACAGCTTAACGATTCAGGTATTCTAGCTAAACTAATCGGTTGAGACAGCTTTGTGTTTAGTTGTGTTACCTAAACTAAAAATTATATACCTAAACCATTTTGTAGTGTTCGGTTAAAAAAACTTAACTGTTTAGATGTAGTAACCTTATTATTTAGTAAATATTACAAAATGGTTAGGTTGATTAACTAAACTTCGGTTGGAATAGCCCTACCGATATAGGTGTTTTAGCTCTATACTGCTAGCTAGCTTTAGGTACTGTAGCTTAGCTTTTTGGTTAGATTATCTATATTAAATAGGAAGTGCAGCATTTGCAGTTTAGCTGAAAACAATACAGGGTGTAAATGTAACCACCATCAACTCGAAGGATTATGCCCATAATTCAGAATCATGGGTTAAATACTTTGAGTTGCAGGTAGTTTATTACAACCCTTTTGAGAGATGAAACCTAAATAAATAAATATTATGTTTTGTAAGACTAGAAAGTACTTATTAAAAACCTCATTCATATAAAAGTTATTTTGTTAAGAATCGTCTTTCAAAATATTGTTTCCAGCTACCAGCAAAGCCTCAAAAAAGAAAACACGTTTGATCATACACACATTTATATTATAATTTTTTATTATAATTTTTTTTTAAATATAGTAAAAGATGTTTGTGTCCTGATTTGGCAAATTCTTTTCGGCGCTGCCTGTATGTGTCTAGTAATTTACCTTTAGCAGCAATTGTTTGGGCAGGCCCAAAACACACATACCCCATTTCTCCCTTCCCTATATTTTTCCCAATTTTTCCCCACATTTTTTCCCATTTTTCCCGTTAATAATTTTTCCCCATTTTTTACCACATATTTCCCCACTTTTCATTTTCCCCATATTTTTCCCCATTTTTTCCATTTTTTCAACATTCTCCCTACTTTTTCCCGACCTTCCCTTCCAAGGCGTCGAAGCGGCCAGCCGGCCACTCCCGCTATATCGTCTGTGCGGCCGGCGACTACAGTGCCGTCCCGTACATGGTCCTTCGAGCCGCGATCGCCTCTTCACGCCTTCACTCCTTCACGCCTTCCAGTGACGTCCCAAGATGCCGTCCCTGCGGAGTGGCCGCGAGGCTTCAGCCTCCACCCCAGATTCACAACCCGACGTGGAGCTGGTGACAGGCCCTCACCCCGCCGGCCCTGCCGGCCCTCACCCTGCCGGCCCTCCCCACCGCGACGCAGTACCTGCCAGGGGCGGACCCCCCTGGCACCCACCTGGGCGCCTACCCTGGTGCGGCCCCTGGTGCGCACCCTGCCGCCTACCCTGGTGCGGCCCCTGGTGCGCATCCTGCCGCCTACCCTGGTGCGGCCCCTGGTGCGCACCCTGCCGCCTACCCTGGTGCGGCCCCTGGTGCGCACCCTGCCGCCTACCCTGGTGCGGCCCCTGGTGCGCACCCTGCCGCCTGCCCTGGCGAGCACCCTGGCGCGCCCCCTGGTGCGCATCCTGCCGCCTACCCTGGTGCGGCCCCTGGTACGCACCCTGCCGCCTACCCTGGTGCAGCCCCTGGTGCGCACACTGCCGCCTACCCTGGTGCGGCCCCTGGTGCGCATCCTGCCGCCTACCCTGGCGGGCCTGCTGCTGCGCATCCTGCCGCCTACCCTGGTGCGGCCCCTGGTGCGCATCCTGCCGCCTACCCTGGCGGGCCCCCTGCTGCGCCCGCTGCTGCGCATCCTGGCGCCTGCCCTGGCGAGCACCCTGGCGCGCCCCCTGGTGCGCATCCCGCCGCCTACCCTGCTGAGCGCCCTGGCGGACCCCATGCTGCGCCTGCTGCTGCGCATCCTGCCGCCTACCCTGGTGCGGCCCCTGGTACACACCCTGCCGCCTACCCTGGAGCATCCCCTGGTGCGCACCCTGCCGCCTACCCTGGTGCGGCCCCTGGTGCGCATCCTGCCGCCTACCCTGGCGAGCCTGCTGCTGTGCATCCTGGCGCCTGCCCTGGCGAGCACCCTGGCGCGCCCCCTGGTGCGCATCCCGCCGCCTACCCTGCCGCCTACCCTGGCGGGCCCCCTGCTGCGCCCGCTGCTGCGCATCCTGGCGCCTGCCCTGGCGAGCGCCCTGGCGCGCCCCCTGGTGCGCATCCCGCCGCTTACCCTGCTGAGCGCCCTGGCGGACCCCCTGCTGCGCCTGCTGCTGCGCATCCTGGTGCCTGCCCTGGCGGGCGCTCTGGCGCGCCCCCTGGTGCTCATCCCGCCGCCTACCCTGCCGTGCACCCTGGCGGGCCCCCTGCTGCGCCCGCTGCTGCGCATCCTGGCGCCTGCCCTGGGGGCGGGCCCCCTGCTGCGCCCGCTGCAGCGCATCCTATTGTCTACCCTGCCGTGCGCCCTGGCGGACCCCCTGCTGCGCCTGCTGCTGCGCATCCTGGCGCCTACCCTGGCGAGCACCCTGGCGCGCCCCCTGGTGTGCATCCCGCCGCCTACCCTGCCGTGCATCCTGGCGGGCCCCCTGCTGCGCCCGCTGCTGCCTACCCTGGTGTGGCCTCTGGCGCCCCTCCTGCCGCCTACCCTGGTGCGCCCCCTGGCGCGCCTCCTGCCGCCTACCCTGGTGCGCCTCCTGCCGCCTACATTGGTGCGGCCCCGGGTGCGCATCCTGCCGCCTACCCTGGTGGCCCTTTTCACCCTGGCCCAATGCAGGATGCCCAAACCTAATGCAGCCTGGACCCTCTGGCCCCGTACCGCCCGCCCCTCTGATAGAACAGAGGCAAGCCGTACGAGCTGGACCTGTACCTCTGGTGGACCAGAGGTACGCATCACATGCGCAGCAAGAGCCAACAGGCCCTGCGCAACCAGCACCCTGGGCCATTCAGGGATGCCCAAACCTGATGCAGCCTGGACCCTCTGGCCCCGTACCGCCCGCCCCTCTGATCGAACAGAGGCAAGCCGTACGCGAAGTGCCAGCTGGACCTGTACCTCTGGTGGACCAGAGGTACGCATCACATACGCAGCAAGAGCCAGCAGGCCCTGCGCAACCAGCACCCTGGACCATTCAGGGATGCCCAGTACTGATGCAGCCTGGACCTCATGGCCCTGTGCTGCCCGTACCTCTGCCCCACCCGGGGTACCCAGCGCCGATGCAGAGATCACCTGCCGGACTGCTGGAGCAGTGGGACATGACATGGAGACAGCCTGGACCATCTGGACCATCTGGACATGTGCCGCCCGTACCACTGCACGAAAAGGAGTATGGCGTGCCGGCACGGCCAGATGGCCAGCCCACAGCCAGTACCAGCTCCGTGCCGATGTTCCCGCCCCAACCTACGGCGGATGATACGGCCCAACATACCAGTGCCTGGGTTCAGCATGATGGCAGTCCCATGCCTCAGCCAACCTCCGCCCTGACAGAAGCCATCAGAGCTTCAAGGGCCCAGGACAGCCCCCGTCCACCAATCAAGGACGATCTACGAACGGTGGCCCTTATTGCCAGACAATCAATGGCCAAGGACCTGCCTCCCTTCTCTGAAGATCCACGGGAGCACACCGAACGCTGGAGGGACTGGATGAGCCTGCTCCAGGAAAGCAGCGTCTCCATCCCACGACGGTCGCTCCGACAGAGGACAAGCAGCGTGACCCTGCACCTCTTCTGCGACACCTCGGAGCACGCTGAACGCTGGAGGGACTGGATGAGCCTGCTCCAGGAAAGCAGCGTCTCCATCCCACGACGGTCGCTCCGACAGAGGACTAGCAGCGTGACCCTGCACCTCTTCTGCGACTACTCGGAGCAAGCTTGCTGTGCCATCGCTTGCTTCGTGGAGAAAGTGCAGGGAACCCTAAAAACCACCTTCATCGCCAGCAAAAAACCCCTCAGTCCCCACATGGGGGGAGCCTGGGAAAGGTTGGTGCGCTCGGTAAAACGAGCCCTGAGCGCCACCTTAACGGAGAGGGCGCCAAGGGAGGAAACCCTGCGCACAGCATTGGCAGAGGCTGAGTTTGTGGTCAACAATCGGCCACTGACTCATGTCTCTGTCAGCCCGCGGGACGAAGAGCCCCTCACCCCAAATCGAAGCCATCCCAGCTGCCAACGGCCAAGTGAGGACAGCCCGGGTCCAAACAGCCACAGGGACGTACACCCGCCCTGCTGTCAAACTCGCCCTCATCCTCCCCGCACCAGCACCAGCGCCCGCACCGGCACCAGCACCAGCGCCACCCTCTACAGCACCCGGACCACGGATGCCGCATGGGAGCCATAACCCCCAGCGGCCCAGGGGAACCGGACGTCAAGGACGCCGCCGACCTACACGTCCGGACCGCTAGGCGCAGCCGTGACTGCACCGGGGGGAGCATTGTACCGGACGTACCTCCACTGACTTAAATTAATTTGCATAAATCTGAATTTACGCAGAGGCAGTTCCTTTACAAACTCATCTCTGCGCATATTCGAATTTATGCAACAAATTTCTCTATAAAAATCTGTAATTTTATCTGCACTTGTGTAAAACTGTAAACCTTATCTGTTGATTAATAAATAAAACCACGGGGTCAAGCAGTCATCATTATAGACAAAAAACAAAGGCTTGACCCCCCAACACCCTCTTATAAATTAAATACCTATCATCTGTACAAAACATGGAAGATTTGCACAAAATTGAATATTGTGCAAATCTTCCCTTTTAAATATATGTTTTCTCTCTTTAATATGTAAATTTGCACAAAATTTGAAATTGTGCAAACGCAGTTTCCTTTACAAAACTTGCCGTTTGCACAAAATTGAATATTGTGCAAAACTGCCTTTTGGATGTCAATTCCCCCTTTTAATATGTAATTTGTGCAAACTCACAAAAATGTATTTAAATAAAATGACCCGGGCAAAGTGGGTTGAAGAACAGTCAGGGACCTAGTCAAAATCGTCCCCTTCCAAGTTACGCAACAACGGCGCTCTCTCCTGTGACAAATTCCGGGAACCCAAAAATAATTCTCGGAATTTGTCGCTAACAAAGGGAGAGCTAGGCCCGTTGGTCCTTTAAAAGGCGGACAACTTGTGCAATTCGGCAGAGAGCCAGCAACGATCGGATCATCAACATCTCTCCTGGACTGCCCTGACTGCCATCTTCAAGCCACTTCTGCCCTGGACCTTCACTGCAACCTGGCCTTCTTCTTTCTCCCGGCTCCCTGGCGTTCATCAAGAAGAAACTGTTACAATAGTCGAAGCGTCCCTAGTCAGGGCGCAGGTTCCCCCCTACCTTCCTCCCCCCTGCCTTATACCTTTCTCCCACATTTTCCCCATTTCTCCCTTCCCTATATTTTTCCCAATTTTTCCCCACATTTTTTCCCATTTTTCCCGTTAATAATTTTTCCCCATTTTTTACCACATATTTCCCCACTTTTCATTTTCCCCATATTTTTCCCCATTTTTTCCATTTTTTCAACATTCTCCCTACTTTTTCCCGACCTTCCCTTCCAAGGCGTCGAAGCGGCCAGCCGGCCACTCCCGCTATATCGTCTGTGCGGCCGGCGACTACAGTGCCGTCCCGTACATACACCATATTTTCAAATAAATATAAACATAATTATACTCAATTTAAATAAAATAAACACCTACATCTAATCTAATCTATATTTACAATTAAATTATAACTTTTCTTATGGTTGTTGAGATCAATAAGAAAAAAAACTGTTCAGCTTCACAAAAAATAAGATAAAATTACAATCGGCAGGAAAATAAAGTTCACTGTTAAAGTTTTAGACGCCGCACTGTACAAGGAACTGCTCAAAATGTCTCTGCTTTCCGAGTATGGGGGAAGGTTTTGGCAATGTACCATAGGTGGCTGATACGCTGTTGGTCTCTCTTTAACTCCTCTTCTTCTGTTGTCCGTGTCCGCTTGTCCCATAAACAGGAGGAGAGAGCCTTGGAAATCAAGCTCCATCTTTAATAGTTCATACTCAATGCTCGGTACAACTAGTCCTAAAGTTGCACAGCCGTGCGTACTTGACATCTCAGGTGGAACTCCCAGTTTCCATCCACCTAAACCACAAACAGGGTCTTTCTCCAAATGCTGCATCATGTGAGGATCAAACACAGTCGAGGAAGCTCTTTCCAAATGGAAATCCACTTCCGATGCTCCAGGCATGTGATAATTATTTTTTCCCTTCTTAAAATGCCCCGCCGCTGTTACAGAAAAACTAGTTCCTGAACAAAATGTATCAGTATAGAATTTGTATTCGACAATCCAAGTATTATCGCCTGAGTAGAATTTAAAATGTCTAGTCAGGTAGAGTCCCATGGGTCTGTTTTCACAATTTAAGGATACCCACTCTCCGGTAAGAAAGAGCGGCAGTATCGGTTTCGTCATCAAGTAAGGGGGATTTTTTTCATTTGCTGCTGCAATTTGAGAACACACTGGACAATGATGGAAGATATCCAGATTCTTTTTTAAAACCTTTTCACTCATTTTATTCTTAGCGTCCTTTGATGAAGCAATAGAGTCGATGTGTTCTACTTTTCCTGCATCAAAATGGCCAACAAAGCCCTTTTCACGAACGCGACCTCTTGATTCATCTACACCTTTGGGGTCGATGTTGAGTAACGATTCACTTTGGATGAGTGAGTCGCTTTCTAGTCCAAGAGTATCGGCAATCGATGTATCTACTTTGAGCAATGGCACTTGATATGACGTTGGTTTGTACGAAGCTCTTCCTTCAATCCTTGAGTGTATATCTCCCAGTAAAAGTTCTTGTCGGTAGTGAGTTACTTCAAAGTCGCTATCAGTTCCCAGTTTGATCTGTACTTTGTAATGTTGCAATTCGTGGAAAACGAGGGAAATAGAATTCAGGCAGTTGAAACTTTCGAGGTGGCATATTTTGAGGCCCTTCTTGTTGTGAAGTTTCTGGTTAATTTCTTGTCCGTTGGCTGTTGTAGTGAAAGGTCTTAGGTTCCCTGCTGTGGCATCTTCACCCAACTTGAGGATAAAGTATTCGCGGAAAGGCATCCATCGCTTTTTTGCAATTCCTGTAAAAATAAAAAAAGGAATAAATTAGTTGTCAAAATAATGTTAAGTACATATAACTTTAGAAATTATATAATGTGTAAATGGATTGACTGCGGTCTATTGTTTCAATCAATTCTTTCAAATTAACGTAATACAGGGATCTGCATTGTCCATTAGTAATACGCCATTTAACTATAAATTTCATTAGAAACCTGCTCTATCCAATATATTAGTACATTTAATTAGATAATCTACACAGGCTGCTTTGAAAGTAGTGCTGAGATAATAGCAACTTTACATGTGTGTAGTAATTTAAATTGCTGTGCAACATGCTTTATAGATTTAAGATAGGTACTGTAAACTTTTGAAGATAACATGGAAGCAAAGAGCGTGTAAGCTGATGTTCTGTGAATCGTTCGGGTAAATTTTATTTCGACTCTTGAGAAGAATTTTGTAGAAACGGTTTGTTATTTCAATTCATTGTGAAAATTAAAACTGCTGGCGCCATTAGCATATTTATTAATATTGAATAAAAGATGGAGGGGAATAGGAAATTGGGAGGAGATGTCATTTTTCATGATTGATTGAAAAAATGGATCAGAGTGAATTCCATTTTGCACTGGAGAAGACTGAAATTTGCATTTCAGTTGATCTCAGCAACTGAATTGAAGAAAAAATGAGAACGCCCCTGGAACAATTAAAACACGTTGCTTTTCGCAATAGACAAAAGAATAATCTTTAAATATTGAAGACAATATTAGTGATTTTTAAACGAAAATCTGAAACAGAAAAATCAGAAAAGGAAACGGTCACATCTGGGACTCGAACCCAGGACCCTTGTGGTTTGAAAAGTCAACAGATGTCGCACATTAAAAATAAAAAATAAGATAGGTTTATCTAAAAGACGCTGTCTGGATAGCATTTAGTTCGGGTTGAATCTTGCGATCCAGGTAAGTATGTTTTGGAATCTTTTCTAAATAACAAATGTAGATCCTAGGAAATAAATTGTACAGCGCCCTTGAGGTGATTTTTCACAAAAACGGCGCTATACAAATTATCCAATTATTATTATTATTATTATTATTATACATAAAGATAGTTGCCAATAAAAATGTGCGGTGAAAAAATGAAGACAATGTTGGTAGTTCTTATTCGAAGTATGATACAGTTAAAAGTGACCGAGTAGGATAGGGTCACATTAGCGCAGTTGGTAGAGCATTGTCCCGGAAAGACAAGGGTCCTGGGTTCGAGTCCAAGATGTGACCGTTTCCTTTTCTGATTTTTCTGTTTCAGATTTTCGTTGAAAAATCACTAATATTGTCTTCAATATTTAAATATTACAATTTGAGGTTTTACTCAATAAATTTATTCCGAAAAATGAATAATCTTTATTTTTTCAATATAGATGGCGCCACTAAACACATTTGATAATTTTGTTACCATTATTCTAATACTCCCACTTAACAAAATAAATGTGATTTTTTAAACAGAATACATTCATATTGTTTTATTTAACTTTAATTCCCAGCATGGCATGAACTTATAATGCTTAGTTGACAAAAGACCCTTGGTTAACAAGTCAGCGGGCATTTCCTGAGTTGAAATGTATTCAATATTAATTAATTTATTTTTAACTGCATCTCTAACATAATGATACCGAACATCAATATGTCTTGATCTAGCATGTGCCTGATGACTTGTTGCTAATTTTAATGCACTTTGATTATCACAATTCAATTTAATTACACATTTTTTACCAGTAAGTTCATACATAAGATTTCTGAAATAAACAGCTTCTCTAGATGCCTCTGAGAGAGCAACATATTCTGCCTCAGTACTGGATAAGGAGACAGTCTTTTGTGTTTTACTTTGCCAGGAAATCACAGAACCACCCATTACAAAACAGAACCCAGTATAAGACTTACGATCCAGACTATCACTAGCCCAGTCTGCATCAACAAAACCTGTCAGCTCTACATTTTCCTTACAATATGTTAAACAATAGTGTTTTGTCTTTTGTAAATAATTTAATATTCGTTTAGCATAACTAATATGAGTGTCATTATAACTGTTATTGAACTGGCTGAGATAACTAAGGGAATACGACAACTCTGGTCTAGTCAAACTGCCAAATACATAAAGCTTCCAATTAGCTTTTGATATGGAATGTTTACTACACAATTTTCAGCCTTTTCTATGTTCAACTTACTCTCAATGGGGGTATCTAAAGTTTTACAATTGGACATATCAAACCTTAATAATAATTGCTTTATATATTCCTGCTGATCTATAGTTATAGTCTTACATTCTTTGTTTACACTAATTCGCATGCCTAAGTAACGTCTAACAGGACCTAAATCTTTTAATTTTAATTGAGAACTTAATACATTTTTTAATTTTTCTGTTTCTGCAATACTATTAGAAAAAATTAAGAAATCGTCAACATATATAGCTACAATAATCTTGACATTCTCATAAAAAAATGTAAACAAGCATGGTTCAAATTTACTTATTTTAAAACCAAAGTTCAGCAAACAATCTTTCACTTTTTCATACCAGACTAAAGCATTTTTGTTGTTTGTTTTTGGGGTGTTATGCCGTGAGAATCTAAAAACTTACCAGACTAAAGCAGACTGTTTCAGTCCGTATATAGCTCTTTTTAATTTCAAGACCTTTCTAATTTGCTTATTTACAAAACCTTCTGGAATTGACATGTAAATATTTTCTTTTAAATTTCCATTTAAAAAAGCTGTTGTCACATCTAGATGTGTTATGTCCATATCCCACTGTACACTCAGAGCAAATAACATTCTCAGCGCAGAATGTTTTATGACAGGAGAAAAAGTGTTCTGATAATCAATACCATGTCGTTGCGTAAAACCTTTAGCCACGAGTCGGGCACGATACCGCACTTTATCATTCACATCTAGTTTTTTATTTAACACCCACTTGTTTTGCACAATTAATCCATTACTTTGTATATCAATAATTTCCCACGCATCGTTATCCTCGAACGACTGAAGCTCCTCTCGCATGGCCTGTCTCCACTGATCAGCTTCTGGTCCATTCAGCGCTTCTGAGAAGTCTATTTGTTCGACATCTGGATTGGAATTGGAAATACAGATATTACCAAACCCAAAACGTTCCGGAGGTTTTCGTATTCTCTTCTCCTGTTCTGGTAATTCTAGAATTGGTTGCAACTCACTGATTGAGATATCTGTCTCTATGTTTGTGATGCTTGTATCGTCATCTTCACTAGCCGGATCAGTATATACAGATGTATTTGAATTTTGGAGAGATTCATTCATTGAAGACTTCCCCACTGAATCTCTGCCATCTTCGTTTGTTGCCGTAGACTCATGCCCTTCAAATTCAACATCATCCTGTATCCATTCTGCTATGTTTTCTGCATTGATTTCCGATGATTCTGTTTCTTCTTCTATCACTATTATATCTCTCTTTATAGTTTTAATATTTTTTATGGGTATCATATACACAATATCCCTTTACTATTTCTGAAAATCCTACAAGAATCTGCATTTTAGCCTTCTTGTCCCATTTTAATCTTCTTTCCTTCGGTATGTGGACCATTACGGGGCTGCCAAATAGGCGTATATGACTTAAATCTGGTTTCTTTTTATACCACGCTTCATTGGGTGTTTTATTTCCCAAACTTGAAGTTACAGATCTATTTTTTAGGTATACTGCTGTATTAGCTGCTTCAGCCCAGAACTTTTTTTCTAATTTCGCATAAAAAAGTAAGCATCGCGATTTCTCTATAATAGTTCTATTAGCCCGTTCACAAACACCATTTTGTTCAGGTGTGTATGCAGTTGTCTTCTGGTGTATAATTCCTTCTCTGAGTAAGTAATTCTCCATCTCACCACTACAAAATTCACCACCATTGTCTGTGCGTAATATTTTTTTTTTGTTTTCTGACTATTTTCATTCATTGCTTTAAAATTCTTAAATATCTTGAAGACTTCATTTTAATGTTCGTGGAAGTATATGAAGGTCATACGACTGTGATCATCAATGAACAAGACAAAATACCTAGCACCACCTATGGACTTCGTTTCCATAGGACCACATACATCTGCATGTATTGTATGTAGTATTTCTCTACTTATTTTTCCAACATGATGAAATGGTAACCTCATTTGTTTACCTTCGCAACAGGTCACACATGTCGCCATTGTCATATCACTGGTACCCGGGTAGGACAATCCATCTACAATGCCGTTCTTCATTTTATTTAAATCATTACTGTTAATATGCGCTAACCGCCTGTGCCAAAGATCTGCATTTGCTACAGCAGGTGCTGCCAGTATACAATCTGCTACTTTGATGTTTAGCTTGTACACTCCATTTATTGACGTTCCTGTGGCCACCAACACATTCTTAGTGTTACCTATGTAGCATTTGTTTTCACCAAAAACAACATTGTTTCCGTTCTTGATTAGTTCGCTCACTGACAACAGGTTTGTTGTTAAGCTCAGTATGCAAAGCACATCTTTAACCATGATATCGTAGTTGCAGTAAGTTATTATTTGTACATCTTCGGAACACAAAACTGGCACTCTCATATTATTCGCGACGGTTATCTCTGATAAATATTGCGTAAAATTTGCGTTGTGGCGCGCGGCATTTCGACCGACGCACGAATCCGAATACTTTCTCCCTCACACGCATAGCGCCGTCTCGCTCGGCCAATCGCAGCCCATTCCCCGTACAGGAAGACACCCCATTGGCCGAGCTACCCCCACCCCTCCGTCAGCGGCCGGTACTGACCGGTCAAAGGGTATATAACGCCGTGCAGCTCATTTTGACCCTAGTGGTCATTGCCCAGTTAAAACACTCCCCAGTACCAAGTCGAGAGAACCCTCCGGGTCCTCCTTGGGAATTCAAGTAACAGCTCCCTCGGGGACATTACTTGTTGGGAGAAGTTAAACACTCCCCAGTACCAAGTCGAGAGAACCCTCCGGGTCCTCCTTGGGAATTCAAGTAACAGCTCCCTCGGGGACATTACTTGTCGCGAGAATCTCCACCCAACTAAGAGACCCCCGGGTCCTCTGTTGTGGCTATTACGCTGTGCTTAAGTGATATTTGAGATCTTTAAGTGATCATTGTTTTTTACCCTAAGCTGTAAACCCTATGTAAGATAAATAAACTGACCGACGATAAAAAGCTATTTTCTTACAAACACCCTGACACAGCGTGTTTTATCCACTCTTTGTTGGCCGTCATATGTGCACTTGCGCCACTGTCAATGTACCTACCATTCGTTTTTATTGTATTCTCCGTTCAAAAAAACTACACAGCATTTGATTGTTTGTTTTTTTTGTAACACTGGACACTGGTTTCGATATTGACCCGTCTGTTTACATTTGTAACAAGTGATGGTCTTGTAACCTGTCACTTTTGAATTTTTCAATGACGTCGCGCCATTTTTAAATTTCTGCTTGTAGCTTTTATTTGCTGCAAATGCTGCGCCGCTGGAATCCACGTCATTCTTTGAAACCTCCATATCAATCAACTTAGATTTTATTAAATCGGTGGTAATCTGCATTCCTGAGTGCTCCACCGCCATAATCATTGGCATGAATTTTTCTGGCAGACCTGCGAGAAGTAACGATCCGACCCATTCTTCTGTAATTGTAAATCCTGTGCCCTTCAATCTCTGAGCTGTTTCGACCACTTGCGTGACGTATGAAGTCATGGAATCACAATTTTCTTGTCGTAACGAGATTAAATGTCTTAGTAGAGATATTTTACGAGAAAAGCCTGAGTCATCAAACATAGACCTCAGTTTAATCCATAACTCTTAAGTTATTTATTATTTTATTTATTTATTGGATGATTTTTATAGCGCCGCTTTTGCAAAATATCACCTCAGGGGCGCTGTACAGTTAATGCAGATATTACAAAAAAATCTATGAATATTACAAATTGAAATTTAAATTAAGTTAAATAAAATGAAGTACAGAAACAGGTGACACGGAGATGGAGAATCTGCTGCAAGAATCCTAGGTGGTGAGGAAACTGGACCAGCTGCTGCAGCGAGAGAGTCCACCGCGTCCACCAACAGTGCCAGCACGAGGTTCGTCATCCTTCCAGGTATGTGTCTGCTGCTAATAGAGCGCTGACACAATGTCCTCTCATGGATTCCAGACCTTGGCAGCACCGCTGTGACATTCGACGAAGGTATAGGATGGAGACTCTGCAGCAAGAATCCCAGGTGGTGAGGAAACTGGACCAGCTACTGCAGCGAAATAGTGCACCGTGCCACCAACAGTGCCAGCACGAGGTTCGTCATCCGTCCAGGTATGTGTCTGCTGCTAATTAAGCGCTGTCACAGTATCCTCACATAGATAACAAACCTTGGCAGCACCGCTGCGACGTTCGGAAAGTCCATTTCATTGTACACTTGTTTCTGGTGATTATGTTAGTGGTGCATTGTTCCGAAATAAAAGGCGGCGAACGGGATAGTAAATCACCTCGGGCACTTGTTAGGGCTTTCAGAGTTTCCAAGAATAACATTGAAAACATCTGGCGTACCTACAGTTACCGATTCTCGTCCCAAGTTCAACTTCAGCGAATTTAGAATATTTTTAGCACAATTTTCGATTATTCATTTTTGAGACACTGCACTCTAGTCACATTACTATTAAGTTCTGATTACTAATTGGTAAGTTAATTTAAAATGTTGATTCACCGATTTTTAAAATAACTTCAAAGGGATGTTGCCTCGTTTCCCTTGAAAATACTAAAAAAACACAAAGCGGTTGGAGACGGCATGACGCGTCCAGCTGCCACAAAGGGCGCTACTTTTTTGTTTCCTTAATATGCACGTACAATCCAGGGTCAATAGTTAAAACTAGCTTCGCCTTGGCTCTTGCGTCATCTGATGCTTTTGACTCGAAATTTTTATCTGGCTCCCCGCTCCGACTTGATATAGTTAGCGAGGTTGTCAAGCACCAACAGATTTTCGACCGCAAAACTCCACTGATCATAATTCTGGTGTATTGTCAGCTTCTCAATACTTTGAAAATATAATAAAAACACATAAATTTGTTTTTGACCACGATTGTTTTATTTTCACTCTACCGGTTTCGGAAGATCCCTTCCTTCGTCAGGAGAATATTTAAAACTAATCTACTACACAAAATATTGACACATAAATACAAAAATGTTAAGTGTTTGAGAGAGATGTCGACAAAGTGGAAGGGGTAATTACGGGAATTCCAGGAAGAACAGAGCGGTTAACTGGAAATATGTCAAGAATAGGACTATAAGACAGATTAATTTGGTTATTTATTATACTGGAGTTATTATTGATGGCTTTTCTGATTTCAAGTGCTTCTAAATTATCTAATTTTTTGCCTTTATTACTACGGTGAAGAATTTTAACCCCCGTATCTTTACTAGTAGTAAAGTTTACCCCGTAGTAAAGATACGGGGGTTAAAATTCTTCACCGTAGTAATAAAGGCAAAAAATTAGATAATTTAGAAGCACTTGAAATCAGAAAAGCCATCAATAATAACTCCAGTATAATAAATAACCAAATTAATCTGTCTTATAGTCCTATTCTTGACATATTTCCAGTTAACCGCTCTGTTCTTCCTGGAATTCCCGTAATTACCCCTTCCACTTTGTCGACATCTCTCTCAAACACTTAACATTTTTGTATTTATGTGTCAATATTTTGTGTAGTAGATTAGTTTTAAATATTCTCCTGGCGAAGGAAGGGATCTTCCGAAACCGGTAGAGTGAAAATAAAACTATCGTGGTCAAAAACAAATTTATGTGTTTTTATTATAAATTATGATGAGCCACAAAGTGAATGCTTTTTACAATTACTTTGAAAATAGTTTACAGCCATATTTCCACGAAAAGTCAACAATTTTCGACTGTTTTATACTAAATTTACACAGTAAAAACCGAAAAATATATGGATATTTGCCCATAACCTATTAAAACACGTTTCTTTTCGCAATAGACAAAAGATAAAAGAATCATCTTTATTGTTTCAATTTTTCAATATAGATGGCGCCACTAAACACATTTGATAATTTTGTTACCATTATTCTAATAGACATGGCACTACAAATACTTGCGTTGGGTCATGTCAAGAGTTGGTATATAAAACAAGAGAATGTGGGAGATGAGAATAACAAAAGGGTATGTTGTATGAGATAACGTACCTATATGTAAATGTGAATGAAGCAAGGAGTGTGTACCAAGTCAGAGTTTTTTGGCGGTAAAACCTTTCTGCCTGAAGGTTAGTTAAATAAATAATAAATAAATATTGGACAATTTTTTATAGCGCCGCTTTTGTGAGTTATCACCTCAGGGGCGCTTTACAGTTGATGCAGGTATAAAACATATATATAAATATTACCAAAATATAGTGAAGTTAAGTAAAGTAAAATGAAGAACAGGAACAGGTGACATGAAGATAGAAGATGGAGACTCTGCGGCAAGAATCCTAGGTGGTGAAGGAACTGTACCAGCTGCTGCAGCGAGAGTCTACCGCGTCCACCAACAGTGCCAGCACGAGGTTCGTCATCCGTTCAGGTATGTGTCTGCTGCTAATATAGCGCTGACATGTGTCTGCTGCTAATAAAGAGCGCTGACACAATATCTTCACATAGATAACAGACCTTGGCAGCACCGCTGTGACGTTCGACGAAGATAGAAAATTGTTAAATTTTATTCTCTGCTTTTGTGTAAACCGTTTATTCTTTATTTCATATTATGTAAAAAAAAATTTTTAAAGGAACACAATAGGAAATTTTATTTTAAGTTTATTATAGTTAAGCGCACTTGAAGTGAAACAACACAAAACTGCGCTATATAAATGCTATGTTATTATTATTATTATTATAGAAGATGGAGACTCTGCTGCAAGAATCCTAGGTGGTGAAGGAACTGTACATATAGATTGTCCACGTCGGTTTTCAACCATTCTGTTTATTGTCCATATGGTATTAGCAATGATGACAGCCAGTTTAGCCTCATTTTGACCATATTTTCTCTGCCAGGTATCCACTGCCATATTTATCAGTGTTGGTATCAGCAATGACGACAGCCAGTTTAGGCTCATTTTGAGTACGTTTTATAAACAACTACCACATTCACCTGATAAAGTTCTCTTATTTAGTTAGCTACATATTGAAAAGCTTAAAATAAACAATAATAGTATAATAATAAACTTGGCACGTCATTTAATCAGAATTCCCAGCATCCAAGCGGATGAATGGTTGAGATGAGGCTGATATCTAAACGTGCATCGGTGACGTCATATCGTGTGAATTTTTCCCCCATACCGTACACACTCTCATCTCTGATGGACCATCTTCCTTTTCAATGAGGCTGCGGAAACAGATTTAGAACTGTACGAATGAAAGCGAATCTTGACTCACGGAAAACTGAACAACTATGTTAGCATACGAAGAAAAATTACTACGGAATTTATACTGTTAAATGTGACTACGTGATCATTTCCTAATAAAATATTAGTCATTCGCCGCCCTTGAGGTGATTTTTCACAAAAACGGCGCTCTACAAATTATCCAATTATTATTATTATTATTCAGAAAAAATCTGAACACGTGTTCAACACTCAGGTGGTCTTGTCTTGTCCGAATAAACCTTTTCGGTGATCTTGTCCGATAGCTGGCTAGTTTGACATAGCGTTTGGGCCCCACCCAGGCGTAGTGTGTTCAATTCCTCGGCTGGCTAAGTCCTCCATCACAACACAAGCAACATTTTCCGTTTAATGTGGTGGTAGTAGGAGATTTTCAAATATTGTCCAGTTATCCGTAACCCGGGAATGTTTGACTTTCTTTTAAAAATTAAAAAATATATATATAATACACTCGGCGCTCTTCAGGGCTGCCGGCTGCTTTTTGGAAGCGCTCCGAGTTTATTTTTGAAATCCTGGGAAGTCCTCAATTTTCCAGGTGTAAATTTAGCATAAAATAACCGCATTAAGTTTTAGTTTACGTGTATAAAAGTAAAATAATTTTTCTGTAGCCCCTTCGGGCTTAATTCAAGTTTTAATATAAAGTTTTACGTATTTTTAGTTCAAATCTGCCACGTTATCCAAAAAGTGCACAGTGAAAGGCAATGCATCGGTCGTCGGTTTGTAATGCTTACCACATGTGCACGGTGATAGACTAGTGAACAGTTTCAAGTGCGTGTAAGTGATTTATGAGGGTATCCTTTGAGCTATGGTGGTTGTAAACAATGTCGGATATGACCGGGCCACACTACTCAGACTTAATAGTGATAGTGTTTATTTGGACCCTGCAATAGCTGCAAAGATATCGCTGTATAACCTTGGACGCGTTATTACTAAAACAACTACCCGTAAAATGAGGTTTCGTGGTTGCAGAGCTGGACGCAGTAGGAAAAAACATCTGGAACACAGCATCGAAATAGTTACGTCACCGCTAACAGAAGAACAGGGAAAAGTAGCAACTCAAATTCTCCCGAATCCGGAGAGAGAATATAACACAGTTAATGCTTGTATACAACGGCATGCCAACTTTAAGAGCCGTCAACTAGGTATAGGATCCTGGAATGTTAGATCTCTCAATAACAAGAAAGAGGAGGTAGGGGAGGTTTTCAACGAACAGAATCTTCATGTCCTGGCCATAACTGAGACTTGGCACGAAAATAGTGACTCTTTTTCAATAAAGAGACTCCGAGCTTTAGGTTATGTCGTGCTAGAAGAAGCCCGACCTAAAGCAACAATTTCTCGGGATGACAACATCGCTAGCGTAAATCACGGGGGTATCGTGATTTTAGGTCGCCAGGGCTTGTGTTTAACGAGGGTGTCAATTGGTGCATACCGAACCTTTGAGCACTTGGGATGCCGAGTTTCGTCTGCAGGAGCATCATTCATTTTATGTACCCTATACCGGCCTAGTTCAAACAAATCACTTTGGACTTTTTTAATGAATTTTCGTGTTTTCTCGAGCGGGTTGTGCGACTTTCCGATAATATTTTCATAACAGGCGACATTAACATTCACTTAGAGCGTCTAGAATCACAAAATACTCTTAAATTCACTGATTTATTAGACTGTTTCGGATGCCGTCAATGGGTTAATTCCCCAACTCACGATGCTGGCGGAACTTTGGACATTTTTATCTCAAAGTCAAGCGGTCCGTTTCTGGTAGCGGATAGTGTGGATGTAGGACTATCAGACCATCGACTTATTCGCGCAGAAATCGATTTTAACCCACCGAAAATTCCTTACGTTACTATCACATCAAGAGCATGGCGCGGTTTTAACTTTGACGACTTCCTGTCAGAACTAAAAGCTTCTCCGCTCTGTACACATAGCGCATGGGAAACAGAGTCGCCAACCCAACTAGCAGCAGATTATAACACCATCCTTTCAACCCTTTTAAATACATATGCTCCAATTTCTACAAAAACTCGGCGTCTACGAAAATCTGATGCCTGGTTTGACGAAGAATGTCGGAGCCAGAAGAGATTGATACGTAAATTGGAGAGGACCTACAGACACTCGGGGGTTACATCACGGAACGATTGGATACAGGCTCAAAAAGAGTACATGATCTTAATCCGTTCAAAAAGGTCTGAATATTGGACAAATAGGATCACTTCAGAGCGTCAAAATCCACGTAGTCTTTGGAACTCGGTTAAGACAGTCATTGCTGATGTCCATGCACCAAATACAATCGACATAGCTCCGGAAATCTTCTCCAAGTTTTTCCTTGACAAAATTGAGTCAATACGAGCCCTAACAACCTACGCTCCACCACCGTATTTTACTAAATGCAATAGAGAAAACCTTTCTGCCTTCAAACCTACATCCCTAGAAGAAGTAAGGAAATTAATTCTTACTTCACCGAACAAGCAGTGTTCGCTCGACCCTATTCCAACGTGGCTACTGAAAAAGTGTTGCAATGAAATTGCTCCCTTTTAAGTTCATCTTTTCAATAAGTCACTTAGCACGGGTGACTTTCCAAAATCCCTTAAATCAGCTATCGTAACTCCATTATTAAAAAAACCACAACTGGACGCTGAAGATCTTTCAAATTACCGACCCGTTTCAAATCTGCCTTTTATATCAAAAATATTAGAAAAAATCGCTGCCTCACAGGTCATATGTCACTTAAATTCAAATGAATTATTAACTAAATACCAATCTGCATATAGACGGTTCCACTCCACAGAAACCGGGTTACTATGTGTTTTGTCGGACATAACTACTGCCATTGAGTCGGGTAAACTGGCACTTCTTTCAGTCTTGGACATGAGTGCTGCATTTGACACGATTGACCATGACTTTCTTATTAAACGATTAGATGAATCATTTGGTTTAAACTGTGATGTTAAGACCTGGCTGACATCGTACCTGGCCAACCGTTTACAAGCCGTAAAAGTGGGAAAAACCAATCAAATTATGCAACCCTTTCATCTGGAGTACCCCAAGGGTCCGTTCTGGGCCCACTACTCTTCATCCTCTTCACAAATGATGTCGCTAAAATAATAGAATCATTCGGCCTTCTATCTCACTGCTACGCTGATGACCAGCAAGTTTATTTTTACTGCTTACCAGAAGAAATAAACAGTCTAAAAATTCGTATAACTGAGTGTATAGAAGCAATTACTCGCTGGATGACCTCAAATAGATTGAAACTGAATCCCACAAAGACTGAGTTTCTGTGGACTGCTACAAGCAGACGTCAGCATAACATTGAAAACTCCCCAATAACCATTTCCGGAAGTGACATCACTCCAAAAACGTGCATCAAATTACTGGGTGTCAATCTGGACGCTAATTTTTCCCTTAAAACTCAGGTGAACAGAACTGTAAGCACGGGGTTCTTTCAGTTAAGGCAAATTAAAGCAGTGCGGAGAAACCTGCCAACAGAGGCGACTAAATTGCTAGTCAATTCCTATGTTGTTTCACGTCTAGATTATTGCAACGGAATATATGCAAGTCTCCCTAAATGTCAAATCAACAAATTACAATCCGTTTTCAACGCCGCGGCAAGGCTTATCACCGGAGTATCTAAATACTCCCACATTTCAGAGCATCTCAAAAATCTGCACTGGCTCAAATGTCCTGAAAGAATCCAGTTCAAGGTATGCTGGATGGTATTTAAGTCACTTAACGGAATGGCTCCGGCTTATTTATCAGAATTTTGTATTCCAGAAGATTCCAATTCCCGACAGTCAACCCTTAGGTCAGCAACGTCATCAGCTATCGGAAGGTTGAAGGAACCAAAGCGCACACCAGATACTAAGTTCGGTGAGCGTGCTTTCGCCGTGTCAGGACCTAAAGCCTGGAATGGACTGCCACATGATTTGAGAATGATCGCAGACTCGACAGAATTTAGGTCTAAACTTAAAACGCACCTTTTCAGACAGTCGTATCCATAATTTCAGGAACCTCCACTTTCACAGTTGACGGAAATTTAAATTAACAAAATGTAAAAAATACTAAAAATAAAATAAAATAAATAAAAATAATAATAAATAATAATTAAAAATAAATAAATAAAATTGATAACATCTAACAATTTATAGGCTTTTAAGACAGTTAAAATACATTTAAATTAAAATAAAAACTATAGCAGACTTAAGATCATGCGACGACCAGTGTTTTTTGATATAGTGTCCTCTGCGTGCAGTTCTATCTTTTATAAGCATAAACTTTTTAATATAAGTGTGTTTGTTGGAAGTGACTTGCCAGGTAAGTATGTTTTGGTATCTTTTCTAAATAA
Organism: Hesperophylax consimilis; assembly: GCF_061612785.1. Classification (NCBI taxonomy): domain Eukaryota; kingdom Metazoa; phylum Arthropoda; class Insecta; order Trichoptera; family Limnephilidae; genus Hesperophylax; species Hesperophylax consimilis. The sequence goes on from NW_028301271.1 coordinate 178,723, forward strand.
CAAATGTAGATCCTAAGAAATAAATTGTACAGCGCCCTTGAGGTGATTTTTCACAAAAACGGCGCTCTACAAATTATCCAATAATAATAATTATTATTATTATTATAATGGAAGAGAGGCGAAATAATAATTATTATAAAGAACACGCGATCCGACTTCCTCATAACTAATAACTTATTTATCGATTCATTTGTTATAGGAATCCAGTCTCGTTTTTAACAGAAAAACGTAATCAGTAAGTTTTGTCTAAATTTGAAGTAACGAGAGAAAATTGAATGAATTATTTATTTATTTATTTATTTTTCATGTTCTCCGTAAAACGGTTATTCACCAATACATTATGGAGAAGATTACAAATTAGACAAAAAGTATAGCAAAACACATAAAAAGGTCAGTTTCACTACTTTGTGACATACGTCAAAAGATAATTGTTAAACTGCCTGTAGGTTACGTTAAAAATGTCGATGGTCAATGCAGACTCGTTGAGCAGTTCAGTCGCTCTGTTGACTGGGGCGTTCTGATAGGCAGAAGTCCTCGCTTTTGGAGCATAAAAAAGGGTATGGGACCTTCCACGAGTATACTTGTCTGGGACATATAAGTTAATCTCTTTCAAAATAGGTGGATTATGTATAGTTCCAGAGATTATCTTAAAAAAATGTTTTCCTAAAAATATTTTTCGGCGGGCTTCTAATGTATTAAGATCGAGCATTCCTGCTAAGAATAAGGATGGATATAGGAAAGGGTACTACATATATTATTTATATTATATTATATTATTTATTATATGATTTTATGGTATATAGGTGCTTTTATGGTATATATGGTATCGTATATAGGTGCTTTTATGAGTGGAAGGGGGTGCATGGACCAGATCTTCTCATTGCGTATGCTCACTGAGAAGTTTCTGGCAAAAAACCAGAAACTTTTCTGTGCCTTTGTAGACTTACAAAAAGCATACGACCGAGTCGACAGGAAAAAGCTATGGAAGGTGTTGTCCAAGTATGGAGTGAATACGAATCTGACTCAGGCAATTGCGTCTCTGTATGAGGGAAGCGTTGCATGTGTTAGGGTAAACGGTGGTTTTACGGGGTGGTTTGATATCACAAAAGGTGTTAAACAAGGCTGCGTAATGTCACCGTGGTTATTCAATCTATACATGGATAATTGTATGCAAGAATTGAAAGAGGTGGGATTGGGCGCGAATTTGAATAATTTGAAAGTATGTTGCCTGTTGTATGCTGATAATGCGGTGCTGATTGCTAATAGTATAGATGATCTACAGTCTCTCGTGTCTAGGATGAACGAAGTATGCATGAATAATTAGTTAATAATGAATGTAAGTAAGTCTAAAGTAATGGTGTTTGAAAGAGAGAGTACGAAAACAGTGTGCAATATAATTGTGAATGGGGAATTCTTGGAGCAGGTGGATGAGTTTGTGTATTTAGGAAGTATGTTTACGAGAGATGGAAAGGCTGACAGAGATATTGAAAGAAGGGTAAATGCAGGTAATTCCGAATGGAGGACTAAACGCCGTAGGCGCTAACAAAAAATTGTCCAAAGAAGCGAAGTTAGCAGTCCACAACGGAGTGCTGGTACCTACCTTGATGTATGAAAGTGAGGCATGGAACTGGCAAAGAAAGGATGAAAGTAGATTAAATGCTGTTGAAATGAGATCTCTGAGGCGTATGTGTGGTAAAACCATGTTTGATCGTGTGAGGAATGTGGAGATCCGCAAAGAGTGCAAGGCTGATGTAAGCGTAATGAGTAAGATTAAGAAAAGGACGCTTAGATGGTTTGGGCATGTAGAGCGAATGAGCGAAGATAGGAGTGTAAGGAGGATATATGATGCAAATGTGAATGGTAGCAGAAGTCGGGGACGCCCGAGGAAGACATGGCACGATCAAGTGAATCAGATACTCGAGTCGGGCCATGTCAAGAGTCAGAATAATAGAAGAGTATGTATGAGACGATGTATGAATGTGAATGAGGCAAGGAGTGTGTGCCAAGACCGAGTTGTTTGGCGGTCCGTCCTCTCTGCCTACCCCTGCGGGGAAACGGCGTGATGGTTAGTTAGTTAGTTAGTTAGTTATTTATTATATGAATTATTTTTACTTTATCATTTATGGGGCTGACGGTGACCGGATAAATCATCACAATGATAATTCATCACATCTTTAAAAAGTTATATAAAGTCATGGAAAGTGATGAAACAAAAACTTTATTAACTGGGTTAAGTACGTTAGTTTAGATTAGGTTAGGTTAGGTATAAAAAAAACTCTCATCGTGTCTAATGACTTTATATCACTTTTTAAAAGTGTGTTGAATTGTCACTGTGATTACGCTATACGAAACATGGCTTGGCCTATTTTAGCATATCGCTCGCCATACAATCTCGATGGGAATGTATGGCGAGCGATATGCTGATACAGGTAAATAATGACAATAATATAAACAACGATAATATAGCGCTCGTCGGGGCCTTAGCATGAGAAGTCGATATAGCCCTATAGCAATACGATATCGTTAAAATACGTCATCAATGAGCACTTAACGACATATGCTAGCACGATCAAAATATAACAACCGACGATTGTTAAAATTCCTTGTCTATGGTCAAAGTAGCGACGGTATCGTTAAAATTGCGAGCATGAGAATGTATCGATAGGATAACTTCCGACCGACGGTTGCTAAAAGCCCGCCGAATATAACGTGGGGTCTTGAGTGTCAGTTAAAACTTTGGTTGGCTGTCGATATACATATTTTTTTTAATAATGTCGTTCATTATGCAAAATTTCTGGTTCAATGAAAAGAGGCAGGTTAGGGAAGATCGTAGGATTGAAAGGCGTCGTTTACGCGATCAATTGAATCCGTTCGAACTTGCAGAGACGGAATTCAGACAATTGTTTCGAATATCTCGCATTATGGCTAGAGATCTCATTGATGAATTAACTCCTTTTCTAGTGTCAAAAAATACATTAGGACTTCCAGTATACATTAAAGTGAGAGTATTAAATATTATTGATATCTTAGTAAAACAAAAACACAATATAAATCTATCCACCACTGGAACGACCACGTGAAATAAATAAATTTGTTTCGATTGGTGATGATAATTTTTCACAATAAAGTGATTAAAATGATCAAAAGTGAAGTTTATTAATTAGTTGTATTATTTATGATGTTGACAGGTACTCGCACCCATCAGCTTCTTTGCTACAGGGAGCTACCAACGTGGAGTAGGCCAAGATCACTTCTTGGCGATAGGGCAAACTACCGTTAGCAAGTGCATAAAACTGTTTATGAAAGCAGTTTTAGAACATCTGTACAGAAGATGGATACATTTTCCGGCTACAAATGAAGCCCGCAAGCAAGTAGAGAGTAGTTTTAGGGAAAAATTAAACTTTCCACATGTTCTGGGATGCATCGATTGCACCCACATCGCCATCGTCACCCCTTCCAGACACGAGGAGCAGTACAAAAACCACAAAGGATTTTATTCGCTGAATGTTCAAGTGGTAAATATTTTTTCAGAAATAAAACAGCCGGATTGTTGTTTTCAAATTTTATTGAAGGTTTTTTATGTTTGATAAACAGGTCTGCGATGCTACGTTGAAAATATTGAGCATCAACACACGCTTCCCGGGTACTGTCCATGACCAATTCATTTGGAATAATAGTTTAGTCAAAACTGAAATGAACAGACTATACAATCAGAGAATTGGGACATATTTCTTGCTAGGTATGTATTTCAACAACTCATTTAAAAAAAAGGCAAAAAAATCATAATTTAGTAGTTATATGTACCTATTATAATGGGTGTTTTGTTTCAATCAGGCGATTCTGGATATACACTCGAGCCTTATCTGATGACACCAATATTGAATGCAGTCGAGGGGAGTGCCCAATACAGATACACAAAGGCGCACTGTGAGGCGAGATGTTCCGTAGAACGCCTATTTGGGGCATGGAAGGCTATATTCCGTTGCCTCAGGAAAGACAGAGTTCTCCATTATGAGCCCGATGCTGCTGGTCAAATAATTATTACTTGTGCTATACTATACAACATGATGAAGCACTATAAGTCAGTTTCCTTGTTGAACTATATGCATTTAAAAAAGTAAGGCAACAGTACAAAATATTAATAAATTTTTCTCTATTTTCAGATTAACAGACGATTATAATGATAATGTAGAGTTAAGAGAGGTTGAGCTGCTGCACCAGCCTGAAGATGTCAGCAGGGTTGTTGCAGCCCGCAGAGTGAGAGACGAACTAGTGCGAAAGTACTTCTCCCACGAATGATAATATATTAAACAAGGAAACTGACTTATAGTGCTTCATCATGTTCAAACATTGTATCGTATGTACCTACATTGTAAAAACAATTCACGCCTCACAGAGACGTTGCGAGAGTTTGAAGAACTGCTACTAATCAAGTACATATTCATATATGCAAAGCGCTGCATGCAATATTTCACAACAAGTACTTCAAAAGTACTTTAAAACATTGTATTGTATGTACCTACATTGTAAAAACAATTCACGCCTCACAGAGACATTGCAAGAGTTTGAAGAACTGCTACTAATCAAGTATACATATATGCAAAGCGCTCCATGCAATATTTCTCAAAAAGAACTTCAATAGTACTTTAAAACACTGTATTGTATGTACCTACATTGTAAAAACAATTCACGCCTCACAGAGACGTTGCGAGAGTTTGAAGAACTGCTACTAATCAAGTATACATATATGCAAAGCGCTCCATGCAATATTTCCCAATGTAAACGACACCAAAAGTCACTTAACGTAATTTTAGTAAGTTACAGAACTTATTCTTTCGGAAGTTTTTTGACAGGTCTGGACAGGTCTAACGCGCCCGCGCGAATTACCAGCCTTCCTATACTTCCTAAAGCAATTCTTAAGGCGAGACACAACCTCGTTCATCGAGGTTTTGCCCAAGGCTAATATTTTAATTTATTTCGGCGAAATTATAATTGAATTTAAAAAAAATAAAATTATGCCGCACGAGGGATGCAAGTTATTTATATTTTAGATTAATAAAACAATACCTTACAATTAATATATTTTACGTTCAACGATTTTAAAACTTTATAACCCGTGTATAACTATAAATTTAGCGGACTTAGGGGTAAGTACCAGATTTTATTTTTCTAGATGATGAATTAATAACTTCGGAAGTGGACACATTTTTAATATTTGTAACAAATTCTTCAGAATCAATTAAAATGAAGGCTAAAAGTGTGGATAGATTTTTTTACTAAGATTACGAAAACGTTAGTAATTTTTTTTAGAAATGCATAGTATTATTTTTAATGATGGATTTTGAATGATTTACATGAAAATGTTCCGTCTCCGATTATGTTCCCTTAATTTTGTAAAATTCCACACTGATTATTTTTTTTATACGGCAACACTTTGATATCCGGCGAATTTTTGAATTTGACGTTTAACGTTCACTAGATTTATTGTTTGTTCTCTGCGAACTTAACCACTTAACCTTTGATTTGACTTTTTGCATGAGTAGGTGGTTTGGTATATTTATGCTTTTTGCTAAAGATGGCGGTGTTTTGACAGATGTTATGAACAGAACTCCGTACAATTTCATGCCATTTTTGTGACATTCGTGTGGAAAACGTTATTTTTTAAATGACTTTCGGCTAGTTAATTACCGTTTTTTTGCACATATAAAATTATGTCCCGTCTTTCCGGTTTATAAAAAATGGTCTGATTTTTCGAGTTGAAATTTTAAAAAAATCACCAGGGTTTCAAAAATACTATTAAAAAAAATACGGAACGTCTTAGAATATTTGCCTAAACCGGATTTGTTTTAAAATGTGATGCATGTGGCCTATTATCGGTCCAATCCTTTCTAATCCTAATGTTTCTGTTTTTAACATTTACGTATTTGAAATTTTGAATACGAAGCCGGTTCCCGTCAGCAGATGTCAGGTAGGTAGCTGTCATTCGGATAAAAAGAAATTAATTGTCGCCTTTGACGGAACAAAAGCGCATAGATAATTGTTTAATTAAAGCCAAAATCTATTTCAACACTTTATTTGGGCCTTTTTGTCTTTCTTAACAAAATCGAGTAAATTTGACAGTAGCAGGTCGTTGTTGAAAGGAAGCCATCTTACCGCAAATAAATTTACAGATTGATATAAACGGTCGCATGAGCATTTACACAGGCACAGGTCGAACCTCCGAACAACTTCCGTGATCATTAATTACCACAAGTCGGATGCATATGTAAACGCTCCTGTGAGCTGTGAGTGACCTGTCAAAATTCAAAATATTATGTAATCCGTAAATTTTAATTGCGAGTATAACCCCAGTCTTAAAGTACCTCGTGGGTAGATAAGTAGGTACCTACCTACTTACTGAAAGAGTGTGACTTATGTACCTACTTAATTATTTTTTTTGGAAGAGGGAGTTTGAAGAGCCTAAGCTTACTAACCTAACTAACCTAACCTAAAATCTTAGATAAATTCACACAATGAATCGCGGGTTCAAGCCCCGTCCGTACCTGCATGGGCTACCATATCCAACAATACCTACTTTTTACTTGTATATATTATTATCAAAATTAAATTATAACTTCTTGTAACTGTAACTGACCGGACCTAAGTCCTCCATCACAACACAAGCAAGCATTTTCGGCTTGCTTTCTGTGGTGGTGGTAGGAGTTATTGTTGGGTTATTCGTAACCCGGGAATGTTTGTCTTTCTTTAAAAAAAAAAAAAAAAAACTTGACCACGACTACGTGACCCCCCCCCTGGCGCCAAAGCTGGATCCGCCCTTGATGTATACTTGATTAGTAGCAGTTCTTCAAACTCTCGCAACGTCTCTGTGAGGCGTGAATTGTTTTTACAATGTAGGTACATACAATACAGTGTTTTAAAGTACTATTGAAGTTTTTTTTGAGAAATATTGCATGGAGCGCTTTGCATATATGTATACTTGATTAGTAGCAGTTCTTCAAACTTTCGCAACGTCTCTGTGAGGCGTGAATTGTTTTTACAATGAAGGTACATACAATACAATGTTTTAAACTACTATTGAAGTTCTTTTTGTGAAATATTGCATGCAGCGCTTTGCATATATGAATATGTACTTGATTAGTAGCAGTTCTTCAAAGTCTCGCAACGTCTCTGTGAGGCGTGAATTGTTTTTACAATGTAGGTACATACAATACAGTGTTTTAAAGTACTATTGAAGTTCTTTTTGTGAAATATTGCATGCAGCGCTTTGCATATATGAATATGTACTTGATTAGTAGCAGTTCTTCAAACTCTTGCAATGTCTCTGTGAGGCGTGAATTGTTTTTACAATGTAGGTACATACAATACAATGTTTTAAACTACTATTGAAGTTCTTTTTGTGAAATATTGCATGCAGCGCTTTGCATATATGAATATGTACTTGATTAGTAGCAGTTCTTCAAAGTCTCGCAACGTCTCTGTGAGGCGTGAATTGTTTTTACAATGTAGGTACATACAATACAGTGTTTTAAAGTACTATTGAAGTTCTTTTTGAGAAATATTGCATGGAGCGCTTTGCATATATGTATACTTGATTAGTAGCAGTTCTTCAAAGCGCTCCATGCAATATTTCTCAAAAAGAACCTTAATAGTACTTTAAAACACTGTATTGTATGTACCTACATTGTAAAAACAATTCACGCCTCACAGAGACGTTGCGAGACTTTGAAAAACTGCTACTAATCAAGTACATATTCATATATGCAAAGCGCTGCATGCAATATTTCACAAAAAGAACTTCAATAGTAGTTTAAAACATTGTATTGTATGTACCTACATTGTAAAAACAATTCACGCCTCACAGAGACGTTGCGAGAGTTTGAAGAACTGCTACTAATCAAGTATACATATATGCAAAGCGCTCCATGCAATATTTCTCAAAAAGAACTTCAATAGTAGGTACTTTAAAACACTGTATTGTATGTACCTACATTGTAAAAACAATTCACGCCTCACAGAGACGTTGCGAGAGTTTGAAGAACTGCTACTAATCAAGTATACATATATGCAAAGCGCTCCATGCAATATTTCTCAAAAAGAACTTCAATAGTAGGTACTTTAAAACACTGTATTGTATGTACCTACATTGTAAAAACAATTCACGCCTCACAGAGACGTTGCGAGAGTTTGAAGAACTGCTACTAATCAAGTATACATCAAGGGCGGATCCAGCTTTGGCGCCAGGGGGGGGGGTCACGTAGTCGTGGTCAAGTTTTTTTTTTTTTTTTTTAAAGAAAGACAAACATTCCCGGGTTACGAATAACCCAACAATAACTCCTACCACCACCACAGAAAGCAAGCCGAAAATGCTTGCTTGTGTTGTGATGGAGGACTTAGGTCCGGTCAGTTACAGTTACAAGAAGTTATAATTTAATTTTGATAATAATATATACAAGTAAAAAGTAGGTATTGTTGGATATGGTAGCCCATGCAGGTACGGACGGGGCTTGAACCCGCGATTCATTGTGTGAATTTATCTAAGATTTTAGGTTAGGTTAGTTAGGTTAGTAAGCTTAGGCTCTTCAAACTCCCTCTTCCAAAAAAAATAATTAAGTAGGTACATAAGTCACACTCTTTCAGTAAGTAGGTAGGTACCTACTTATCTACCCACGAGGTACTTTAAGACTGGGGTTATACTCGCAATTAAAATTTACGGATTACATAATATTTTGAATTTTGACAGGTCACTCACAGCTCACAGGAGCGTTTACATATGCATCCGACTTGTGGTAATTAATGATCACGGAAGTTGTTCGGAGGTTCGACCTGTGCCTGTGTAAATGCTCATGCGACCGTTTATATCAATCTGTAAATTTATTTGCGGTAAGATGGCTTCCTTTCAACAACGACCTGCTACTGTCAAATTTACTCGATTTTGTTAAGAAAGACAAAAAGGCCCAAATAAAGTGTTGAAATAGATTTTGGCTTTAATTAAACAATTATCTATGCGCTTTTGTTCCGTCAAAGGCGACAATTAATTTCTTTTTATCCGAATGACAGCTACCTACCTGACATCTGCTGACGGGAACCGGCTTCGTATTCAAAATTTCAAATACGTAAATGTTAAAAACAGAAACATTAGGATTAGAAAGGATTGGACCGATAATAGGCCACATGCATCACATTTTAAAACAAATCCGGTTTAGGCAAATATTCTAAGACGTTCCGTATTTTTTTTAATAGTATTTTTGAAACCCTGGTGATTTTTTTAAAATTTCAACTCGAAAAATCAGACCATTTTTTATAAACCGGAAAGACGGGACATAATTTTATATGTGCAAAAAAACGGTAATTAACTAGCCGAAAGTCATTTAAAAAATAACGTTTTCCACACGAATGTCACAAAAATGGCATGAAATTGTACGGAGTTCTGTTCATAACATCTGTCAAAACACCGCCATCTTTAGCAAAAAACATAAATATACCAAACCACCTACTCATGCAAAAAGTCAAATCAAAGGTTAAGTGGTTAAGTTCGCAGAGAACAAACAATAAATCTAGTGAACGTTAAACGTCAAATTCAAAAATTCGCCGGATATCAAAGTGTTGCCGTATAAAAAAAATAATCAGTGTGGAATTTTACAAAATTAAGGGAACATAATCGGAGACGGAACATTTTCATGTAAATCATTCAAAATCCATCATTAAAAATAATACTATGCATTTCTAAAAAAAATTACTAACGTTTTCGTAATCTTAGTAAAAAAATCTATCCACACTTTTAGCCTTCATTTTAATTGATTCTGAAGAATTTGTTACAAATATTAAAAATGTGTCCACTTCCGAAGTTATTAATTCATCATCTAGAAAAATAAAATCTGGTACTTACCCCTAAGTCCGCTAACTTTATAGTTATACACGGGTTATAAAGTTTTAAAATCGTTGAACGTAAAATATATTAATTGTAAGGTATTGTTTTATTAATCTAAAATATAAATAACTTGCATCCCTCGTGCGGCATAATTTTATTTTTTTTAAATTCAATTATAATTTCGCCGAAATAAATTAAAATATTAGCCTTGGGCAAAACCTCGATGAACGAGGTTGTGTCTCGCCTTAAAAATTGCTTTAGGAAGTATAGGAAGGCTGGTAATTCGCGCGGGCGCGTTAGACCTGTCCAGACCTGTCAAAAAACTTCCGAAAGAATAAGTTCTGTAACTTGCTAAAATTACGTTAAGTGACTTTTGGTGTCGTTTACATTGGGAATTTGGCCAAACTCGCCTTCAAGAGCGATTTACAGGAAAAAAACTTACGAGTCTAACCCCAGCCTTAGAACATTAACAAATAACATTTGAGTTTAAACACACATACACTGGCATAATGAAGAAACTGATTAGATTACTTACCATTTCTTGTAATGAATTGAATTTGCAGCAACAATTTTTAAGAACACTATTACTTATATTGAAACTTATTTTTTTTAACTTAGTAAACAAATAAAAGTAAACACTTTATTAATAAAGTTTAGTCGTTCCGATTGAGGTTAGGTTTTGCTAGACGCTAGACGTTAGTCGAAACAAAGCGCGCGCAAGCGTCACACGTGGTTACACGAAATGTGTTATAATAATATGAAAGGTGGCGGCCGAAGCGCGCGCCGGTGGCGGTGCGCGGTGACGCGGTAACATTCGAATTTTCGATGCGTTCGTTCCCGAATAATGCGTTTGCCGTCAAACAAAGTATTATATTAAATTAATTAAATATTTAAAGTACTTAAATAAAATTTATATTGTGACAAAAAATATATAAAAACATTATGTTTAACAATTTTAATGAGTGGTCCACCTAGGTCCTGGATGGGCCCAGGACCTAGGTAGTCATGACCCCCCTGGGCTGGGGCCCAGGGGGGTCATGACCATCGTGACCCCCCCCCTGGATCCGCCACTGGTATACATATATGCAAAGCGCTCCATGCAATATTTCTCAAAAAGAACTTCGATAGTACTTTAAAACACTGTATTGTATGTACCTACATTGTAAAAACAATTCACGCCTCACAGAGACGTTGCGAGACTTTGAAGAACTGCTACTAATCAAGTACATATTCATATATGCAAAGCGCTGCATGCAATATTTCACAAAAAGAACTTCAATAGTAGTTTAAAACATTGTATTGTATGTACCTACATTGTAAAAACAATTCACGCCTCACAGAGACATTGCAAGAGTTTGAAGAACTGCTACTAATCAGCTGGGCCTTAGCATGAGAATCGATCGAACTTAACGATATCGTATTGCTAAGCGTATCTACCGACCATTTTATAACGACTTCCCTAGCATGAGAACACTTTTGATATCTCTAACGACATCGATAAGGCAATAAATACAAATCGATATACGCTGGCAATACTGGGACGGAATTGTCTATGAATTGGATAGACGTCAGACGTCAAACGTCAGATTTTAAGCTTGATCATTGTAACCGCCTTGTTTTTTTAATATTTTACGATGTCGAAAGCAATGGTAGCTGGGTAAGTTATTTATTTATCTTTTTATGTGAAAGAATTTCCATTATTATCAAAGAGATATACTTACATTCTATTGTGTCAAAATTTTGAAGTTATTTTTACTAATATTTCAATCATACGCAGTATTTTAAGATATTCAAAATGCTGATATTATGATTTCAGGAAGAGAGTAAGGTCGACGACCAGTCAAATGGATTTGCTAACCAGCTATATGGCTGACCATTCGGAGTTCGCCGCTGGAAGGTTTGTGGGACCTCAGGGTTCCAAAAAAAATCAGGAAATGTGGCGGAATTTGGCGGAACAACTGGCAGAATTGGGTCCTGCTAAGTCAGCCGAGCAGTGGAAAACAGTGAGTATTTGTACCTACCTATACAAACTGGTTGCAGCAAACTTTGCTGACCTTCTAATATAATCTATCATCGAGACACTTGATATAAGACCGTAAATCACTTTTAACCTGACATTATTTTTACATTTTACAGACATGGCGTGACTTAAAATGTAAGTCGCGTGCCCAAAATGCCGATGCCAAGCGAGCTGCCCTCACGACTGGAAACACTGCCGAGATACCGGTGTTAACTGACCTGACACAGAAGGTCATCAACATCATCGGCAGAGCCAGTTCTGAGGGCAGCGGACTTCCAGAAAGCTGTATAGGAGAGGGACCTGAACTCATAATGCAGGATGTTGAGGTCACTAATGTCTTAAAATGTTATTATAATATATTCTGTCAAAATTTAGTTGATCTTTCATTATCAATGAAAATTATTTGTGTGTTTTACAGTATTCCGATGAAGTTGGAGAAGGGCCCACAGATTTGCAGACGGCGCAGTTAGCTTCCCCTTCTCGCCCGAGCAAGAAGAGGAAGCTAACTGACAAGCCAGATGTGGGGGTTCGGATGGTGATGGCGCAGGAGGCTAGCAACAAATCATCCAAGGAGCTTGTGGGAGCTATTAATAATTTCTCCAATATTTTTAAGGTATTTCCTATTTCTCTTCGAATCACTCCCAAATACAGCGCTACACGTGTAAGTTGCCAGATTAAAATATAAAGAAATAGCGTCAAATCATGTTTAGGCCACCGCCAACTTATAAGTGTGGCACTGTACTTTTAAATTAGAATTAAATCTTAGTAGAACAAAATAAAATGCCCAGCTTTGACTTATTTCATTTATTTATTGTACTATTCCCAATGTACTATTTTTCCATTTTGCGCGGTGGAGTTTTTATTGTTCTGTTTGTTTAGATATTCTTTGTGTTAACAAAAATTAATAAACATGTAAAATCCAGCTTGGCGAGAAATTCAAAATGAATAAATTAATTTATAATCTTCCTTTTAGTATGTCGACTACCTATTGTTATTTAAAATAAATTAATGAGTTGTTATTTATCATTTCAGAGTTCAATGGATCGATTTGCTGACATTTTTGAGGTATTTCCTGTTCCTTTTTGTAATTATTTGTCAGGGCACCCCGAGACCGGGCAAGATACAGTGTCTACATAGACATGGTGCTTTTCTGGTCTCGTCTCACTGGCACTAATAACTAATTTACTATAGAAGGTAAATTAAGTTAGTAAATTAATGAATTATCATCTCTTGTTTCAGAGATACACGGCAGTGGAACGTGAAAGGGTTTGTTTACTCCAACGACAGTTGGCGAGGTATTTATTTGCTATACATCTATACTGGCTTTTAAAAACATTTAATGTACAAAACTGAACAAATTAAATTAAATATTGCATTATTTAATATGTCACTTGAGAGATTGTGAAGTATGTTCACAAAGGATGGAACACGATTATTAACAATTGTCCTTGGAGAGGCAAGCAGTCCAGCTAGGAGGTACGATGAAAGTAGAATGAATGAGATCTCTAATAAAACATTTCTAATTCTAGACAAACTCAACCATCGAAACAACCGTCAACATCATTTGCCAACTCGCCCAACTATACGTTGCAGTTGGAGTCGGAGGATGAATACGATTAGTTTTATAATTTTCAAAATAATAAGTTTTTTGTATACTTTGTGTGTTAAATTTTTATTTTTATTAACGTTTTGTATGTTCATAATTTTTATGTTTCTTGTGAAAAAGTGAAACTCAACAACAAATGTCATTTTTTTACAATTTAGATACATACAATACAATATTTAAAAGTACGTGTTGTGTAATATTGCATGCAGCACTTTGCATATACATATACTTGATTAGTAGCAGTTCTTCAAACTCTTGCAATGTCTCTGTGAGGCGTGAATTGTTTTTACAATGTAGGTACATACAATACAATGTTTTAAACTACTATTGAAGTACTTGTTGTGAAATATTGCATGCAGCGCTTTTCATATATGAATATGTACTTGATTAGTAGCAGTTCTTCAAACTCTCGCAACGTCTCTGTGAGGCGTGAATTGTTTTTACAATGTAGGTACATACAATACAATGTTTTAAACTACTTTTGAAGTTCTTTTTGTGAAATATTGCATGCAGCGCTTTGCATATATGAATATGTACTTGATTAGTAGCAGTTCTTCAAACTCTTGCAATGTCTCTGTGAGGCGTGAATTGTTTTTACAATGTAGGTACATACAATACAATGTTTTAAACTACTATTGAAGTTCTTTTTGTGAAATATTGCATGCAGCGCTTTGCATATATGAATATGTACTTGATTAGTAGCAGTTCTTCAAAGTCTCGCAACGTCTCTGTGAGGCGTGAATTGTTTTTACAATGTAGGTACATACAATTGGGGCTCAATGACTGGAAAGGCCACGGTGGAACATTTTCCTGCTGGGGGATGTGGGCCTATAAAATACCGTGATACGCCATCTTGCAATAACATCAGCAACATTTCCAGTAAGTCCTACTCCTTAGCGTCCTAGAGTGGTCTTTATGATCCCGCGAGTCCCGGGCAATATGACCATTGACCCTAACATCATGGTCGTAGCTGATAAGGAGAGGGCGAATGGCGAGTTTCCGGCGCCATAAAACCGGATCAGCTCAGCTAAGGGAAGGCAACCCCTACAGAAAAATCCCTGGAGAAGGCAATGGGAAACCACTCCAGTATCTTTTCCCAGCATATCACTATGGAGAGAAACCAACCAATGGCCCCGAGTCCCGGGCGGCCCTTAAATGGGCCAGGGGTGCGAAGAATCTCCCGGCTCAAAATAGTGAATTCAAAAATAAGACTAGGAACATGGAATGTAAGAAGTTTATACAGCGGTAAATTGGATAATGCAATACAGGAAATGGAAAGATTAAAAGTAGATATTCTTGGAATTAGTGAACTGAGATGGACTGGCAGCGGCATACACCAACATGAGAAGGGAAATCTATACTACTCAGGAAGTGACCCACAGGACAGAAACCGTCGAAACGGAGTTGCTGTATTTGTCATGGAGAAGTATGTAAAATTTGTTAAGAATTTTGTACCCATCTCGGACAGAATAATATTATTACAATTACACTGTCAACCCATCAACATGAATATTATTCAAGTGTATGCACCAACAGCGGAAGTGAGATATGATGGTGATGTGGAATCTTTTTATGACTCACTAGCCAGTACATTGCAAAGTTTGAAAGGAGGAGAAGTCATTTTTGTCATTGGAGACTTAAATGCCAAAATTGGTGAAGGTCGCCGCTCTCATATAGTTGGTGAATATGGCTTAGGCATAAGCAATCAAAAAGGTGATAGACTATATGAATTCTGCCAGGATAAAAATATGGTTGTATTAAATACCTGGTTTAAACTCCCGAAAAGAAGGCTTTATACGTGGAGATCACCCCAGGATGGAACAATCTATGATATTGTCAGGAACCAAATTGACTATGTGTTAGTAGACCATAGATTCAGGAACTCCGTAAAGAGAGTCACCACGTACCCTGGTGCGGACATTGGTTCTGACCATGTTTTGTTAACTGCCGATATTGTTTTACGCTTAAAACAAATAAAAAAGCCCAAAACCAAAATTAAAATGGAAATCTCGAAACTCCATGAAGAAGTGGTCAGAAATAGGGTATCTCAGACTTTGAACGATAATATTAGGCTACTCCCTTGTGATCCATCGATAGAAATACAAACACAATGGGATAACCTTAAGTCAGTTATACGTGAAACTTGTGATGCAAATTTGAAAGTTGATAAGCAAATTAGAAAAAAGAATTGGATGACTGACCACATTTTGAACTTAATGGATGAGAGACGTAAACACAAACATAATGAGACACAATATGGACAGCGATAAAGTAGTTTCAGCGATTAGTGATATAAATAATGAATTAATACCGAGTGTGGTTAAGTCGTACAGACTTGGTGTAAAAAAGTCCAACAAAATTAGACCGATTAAGGTCGAATTCAATGACTCTGTCTCGGCTCGTGAGGTTTTGTCCAGGAACGCAAAACTGAAAAACGGTATAAAGGCCAGTAACGACCAAACACCATTGCAGAGGACTCAACTTCTAGATTTACGCCAACAACTCGAGACGAGGAAGAACAACGGTGAAACCAATATAACTATCAAATATGTGAACTCTGTACCTAAAATTATTGAATGTGCGCCAAAAAACTGAAACAACAAAAAATAAAATGCTACTACCAAAATGTGAGAGGGATCCGCACTAAACTTCCCATGTTGCTGACTTCGGCGGCAACTATCAGCAGTGATATCTTCATTTTAACCGAAACATGGCTCGACTCAGGAATCAATTCTGCCGAATTAGGCTTCCCTAATTTCAACATCTACCGTATGGATAGGAATTCTAAAACAAGTGCCAAAACGAGAGGAGGTGGTGTAGCCATTGCTATCTCAAAAAATCTCAGTTCTTCAAAAATATCCACAAAAAACACATCCATCGAGCAACTATTTGTCAATGTGAACACTTCTAGAGGTAAAATAATAGTGGGATGTGCATACTTACCTCCGAATTCTGATGTCCAAAGCTACAGCAATCACTGCGACGAGGTTGAATCAATTTGTGCTAAATATCCTAATACTAAACTACTTCTAGTTGGTGATTACAATCTGCCACATTATGATTGGTGTAATATGAATTCTGTCAATTCTTGTTCTAATGTTAATATTCGTGTTATTAGAGATATGGCACTGTTCTTAGGTCTAACACAGTGTAATAATGTTCATAATATAGGAGGTCGTACGTTGGATTTGGCACTGTCAAATGTGTCTGACATCTGTGTTGTGAGAAGTACCGAAATTCTATTACCTGTCGATGTTTACCATCCACCACTAGAAATATGCATGTCTAATCTTAAACCAATTCCTATCGTAAAAAAGGTAGTAGAAACTCGAAATTTCAAAAAAGCTGACTATGTTAAAATTTCAAATTTCCTTAAACAGACTGACTGGTCATTCTTTGATAGCGACGATGATATTAATGTACACCTTAAAAAATTTTACTTCATCGTTAATTCTGCAATTGAACAATTTGTTCCTTTAACGACTTACAGAGAAACTCTATACCCAAAATGGTTCTCAAAAGACCTGATAGACTTAATTTACCTCAAAAAATTATCTCATAAGAGATTCAAACAAAGTCGCCTGGCCATCGATTATACTGCGTTTCAAAAATTGAGGGCAGAGTGCAATAAGCTCTCCGCAAAATGTTACAAAAATTACATTAGTGATGTCGAAGGCTCTATCATGGACGACTCAAATTTCTTTTGGAAATATGTTAAATCCCAAAAAGAAAATGGTACTTACATACCTAGTAGTGTGTCATTCGATTCTAAATTATCCCAAAATCTTCAGGAAACTGTTAATCTTTTTGCTGATTTTTTTAGCGGCGTTTACATTAATGCAAGTGAAGACAGCAATATTTCGTGCTTTGATTTGGTTGAAACTCTTGATATATCTGACTGTAATGTAACCATAGACGATATTATATCTAAGCTGAAGAGTCTTGATTCCCGTAAATCCGCAGGACCTGATAATGTTCCGCCCAGGTTTTTAGTAAATTGTATGCATACATTGTCATATCCTATTCATAAGTTATTTACAAAGTCACTCTCATCAGGTGTATTCCCGGACCTTTGGAAGTTTAGTCTTTTAACGCCCATTTTCAAAAAAGGTAATAAGAGCGAAGTAACAAATTATAGGCCAATATGTATAATGTCTACTTTACCCAAACTTTTTGAAAGCCTAGTACTAGATAAGTTGATATCCCGAATCAATCGAACCATCTCTCCCCTTCAACATGGATTCATTAAAGGTAGATCTACTCTTACCAATTTGATATTGTACACGAATGATATTGTTAATGCCCTTAATGCATCACATCAAACTGATTCCATATATACTGACTTCAGTAAGGCATTTGATAAAGTAAACCACAAAATATTATTACGTAAACTAAAATTGTTGGGAATAAGAGGGAGTATGTTGGAATGGTTTAAGAGTTATCTATTAGGAAGGTACTTAGCAGTCAAGATAGATTCGTTTACTTCTTATACATTTGCTGCCTCGAGCGGAGTACCACAGGGATCTCACTTGGGCCCAATATTATTTTGTTTGTTTATCAATGATATTGTTAATATTTTTACTAATGTTAAAGTCCTGTTATTTGCCGACGATCTGAAGATATACAGAATAATCAAAGACGATGACGATCGCGCAATTTTGCAGTTGAACCTTAATAAACTATGTGCGTGGTGTTCTGTCAATGATTTGCAACTAAATTTAGGTAAATGCCAGATTATCAGTTTTTACAAAGGCAAAAATCCACTTAATTTTTCCTATTTTATGAATGGTGCTAATCTTCTTCGTGTATCACAGATTCGTGATCTTGGTGTTATATTCCACGAGAGTCTACAGTTTAACGTACACATCGATGAAATAACAAGCGATGCGATGAGAATACTAGGTTTTATTTTGAGAATGGGAGCAAATTTTAAAAGTATGTCAACATTAAAACATCTGTATTGCTCGTTAGTACGAAGCAAATTAGAATACAATTCCACCGTATGGTCACCGTACTACAAGGTCCATTCTCAATCATTAGAAAAGGTACAAAATAAATTCCTTCGTTACATTAATTTTAAAATGAAAATTCCAATCGAATTTATAAATTACAATAACTTGCTTGCTGAAACTAAACTTCTTAAATTATCTGATAGAAGAGTGCTAATTGATTTGCTATTTTTATTCAAAATTATTAAATCTTTAATTGACAGCCCTAATTTGTTGGAACTTATTTGTATTAATGTTCCTGCTAGGCAAACTCGCAGTAATGATACTTTTAAATTTAACAAGAACCTCAACACTAATTATTCTATTTTTTCACCAATTCCTAGAATTCACAACCTTGCGAATAAATACTGTGAACTTATAGATATATTTGGTTTTGACAATTTTGTGAGCTTTAAAAGGCAACTTATTTCGATTCTATCGGCTAATAATTAACTTTTATAGCTTTAATAATTTTATTACATCTTCTCCCATTCGAAACCTTTCAAGTAAATTATATCCATATTTGTTTGTTTTTTATTTGCTCTACTATACACTTATAATTGTATGCATATACCTATTAACTACTTTTTATACATAACACTATGCTCCATCTCAGATCTTATTATTTCTTATTCATGTCGATATTGCTAAATTCTATTAGTTTTTGCTTTTTACAGGTGCAACTCTTATTTTGTTATTTTTTTTTTAAATCTCTGTTATAATGTTCTTTACCTCACGAGTAAGTTACACTCTAATTTATATTGGTTTATCGATTTGTTAAACACACAATTAATACTGGGTTTAAACACACCCACTTACTTACTTTTTATGTTGAACTTTCTTTTACTTACTATTTCATGCTTGGGTATATTTTATATTGAATCCATCTTATTAGTGTTTTGCTAATTTGCACAAAATTTTATTATATGTGTTGCTTTCTTACAATAAACTCCATTTATCTTCTTATGTTCAATTATTGTAATCACTGTAAATGTATATTTTCATGTAAAAGCCCATTAGGGCGTAAATAAAATAATAAATAAATAAATAAATATAAAAACTTACAAAGAATGATTAGACGTGAAATTAAAAAAGCCAAAGAAGAATGGATGAAGTCACAGTGTGAAGAACTAGAATCGTACAGTCGTAGTCACAATGCATTCAAACTTCACAAAAAATTAAAGGAAATTACAGGCACTTCTAGAAGAATTACTCCATCATGTTTAGTTGACGATTCCAATAAATTAATATTGGATGAAAAAGATATTTTACAAACATGGGAAAAGTATATTCATGATACATTCAAAGATATTAGACCTGACATTAATATTCCCAATGATCAATTGCATGGACCATCGATTTTAAAATCAGAAATTCTTCATGCGATAAAGACTTCAGACAATAGAAAAGCGTGCGGACCAGACGATATTCCAGTTGAGGTGTTGAAGCTCTTTAATGATGAAAATGTTGACTACCTGTTGAGGTTATTTAATTCTATATACGACACAGGGAATATACCCCAAGATTGGCTAAAATCCACCTTCGTGACATTGCCTAAAAAACAATACCCTAAGAAGTGCAGTGACTATCGATTAATAAGCCTGATGAGTCATGTCCTTAAATTATTCCTCAAAATAATACATGCCAGGATACGCAATAAGTGCGAGCAGGACTTGGATGACACCCAGTTTGGCTTCAGAAATGCGTTTGGGACGCGTGAGGCATTATTGTCTATCGATGTACTATTGCAAAAGTGTCGTGACCAAAGAAAGGAAGTTTTTGCCTGTTTTATTGACTACGAAAAGGCATATGACAGGGTAAAACATGCTGACCTAATGAAAATGCTTGCGGATTGTAACTTTGACACCAAAGACCAGAATTTCATAAAAAACCTGTATTGGTTCCAAACAGCAGAAATAAGACATGGGAATGAGAGATCTAATGCAATTGCCATTCAGCGTGGAGTACGACAAGGCTGTATCCTGTCGCCACTATTGTTTAATCTCTATTCCAACTATGTCTTTAAAAGAGCCCTAAGTAATACTGAGAAGGGTCTTAAGATCAACGGAGTTGTCATTAATAACATAAGATACGCAGATGATACTGTATTACTAGCTGACTGTTTCGATGACCTCCAAGACCTATTAAATCTTGTTAATAATGCTGGTGAGCAACTGGGCCTAACAATCAACGTCAATAAAACAAAATGGATGACTTTTGGACGACTAGATCACTCTGAATCAGTGATACAGTTAAATGGTTGCAATGTCGAAAAGGTCGAAAGATTTAGATACCTCGGCAGTATTCTCACGGAGACTCTTGACCCAGATGTAGAGGTTAGGTGCAGAATTGAAGCAGCAAGAACTGCGTTCATTAAAATGAAATCCCTCTTCTGCAATGATAATATCAGCTTAAAACTAAGGCAGAGAATGCTAAAATGTTATGTGTGGTCGGTCTTGTTGTATGGATGTGAAACATGGACCTTGAAAGTAAATACCATGAACAGGTTAGAGGCTTTTGAAATGTGGCTTCACCGGAGAATACTCAAAGTACCATGGACCGACATGATCACCAACACAGAAATTCTCAGGCGGGCTAGAGCAGAGAGAGAACTGCTTAGATTAATAAAAATCAGGAAAATTTCATATCTGGGTCATGTACTTCGAGGGGAGAAGTATCACTTGCTCCAGTTAATTTTGAAAGGCAAGATAGAGGGTCGCAGAGGGCCTGGTAGGAGACAAATGTCTTGGCTGCGAAACATACGAGAGTGGACCGGCATTAGAAGTGTGGAGGAGCTATTCCGGGCAGCGCAAGACAAAGAGACATTTTCAAGAGTGATCGCCAACGTCGGGGGGACCTGATACGGCACATAAAGAAGAAGAGTACATACAATACAGTGTTTTAAAGCACTATTGAAGTTCTTTTTGAGAAATATTGCATGGAGCGCTTTGCATATATGTATACTTGATTAGTAGCAGTTCTTCAAACTCTCGCAACGTCTCTGTGAGGCGTGAATTGTTTTTACAATGTAGGTACATACAATACAGTGTTTTAAAGTACTATTGAAGTTCTTTTTGAGAAATATTGCATGGAGCGCTTTGCATATATGTATACTTGATTAGTAGCAGTTCTTCAAACTCTTGCAATGTCTCTGTGAGGCGTGAATTGTTTTTACAATGTAGGTACATACAATACAATGTTTAAAACTACTATTGAAGTTCTTTTTGTGAAATATTGCATGCAGCGCTTTGCATATATGAATATGTACTTGATTAGTAGCAGTTCTTCAAAGACTCGCAACGTCTCTGTGAGGCGTGAATTGTTTTTACAATGTAGGTACATACAATACAGTGTTTTAAAGTACTATTGAAGTTCTTTTTGAGAAATATTGCATGGAGCGCTTTGCATATATGTATACTTGATTAGTAGCAGTTCTTCAAACTCTTGCAATGTCTCTGTGAGGCGTGAATTGTTTTTACAATGTAGGTACATACAATACAATGTTTTAAAGTACTTTTGAAGTACTTGTTGTGAAATATTGCATGCAGCGCTTTGCATATATGAATATGTACTTGATTAGTAGCAGTTCTTCAAACTCTCGCAACGTCTCTGTGAGGCGTGAATTGTTTTTACAATGTAGGTACATACGATACAATGTTTGAACATGATGAAGCACTATAAGTCAGTTTCCTTGTTTAATATATTATCATTCGTGGGAGAAGTACTTTCGCACTAGTTCGTCTCTCACTCTGCGGGCTGCAACAACCCTGCTGACATCTTCAGGCTGGTGCAGCAGCTCAACCTCTCTTAACTCTACATTATCATTATAATCGTCTGTTAATCTGAAAATAGAGAAAAATTTATTAATATTTTGTACTGTTGCCTTACTTTTTTAAATGCATATAGTTCAACAAGGAAACTGACTTATAGTGCTTCATCATGTTGTATAGTATAGCACAAGTAATAATTATTTGACCAGCAGCATCGGGCTCATAATGGAGAACTCTTTTGTTTTTCCTGAGGCAACGGAATATAGCCTTCCATGCCCCAAATAGGCGTTCTACGGAACATCTCGCCTCACAGTGCGCCTTTGTGTATCTGTATTGGGCACTCCCCTCGACTGCATTCAATATTGGTGTCATCAGATAAGGCTCGAGTGTATATCCAGAATCGCCTGATTGAAACAAAACACCCATTATAATAGGTACATATAACTACTAAATTATGATTTTTTTGCCTTTTTTTTAAATGAGTTGTTGAAATACATACCTAGCAAGAAATATGTCCCAATTCTCTGATTGTATAGTCTGTTCATTTCAGTTTTGACTAAACTATTATTCCAAATGAATTGGTCATGGACAGTACCCGGGAAGCGTGTGTTGATGCTCAATATTTTCAACGTAGCATCGCAGACCTGTTTATCAAACATAAAAAACCTTCAATAAAATTTGAAAACAACAATCCGGCTGTTTTATTTCTGAAAAAATATTTACCACTTGAACATTCAGCGAATAAAATCCTTTGTGGTTTTTGTACTGCTCCTCGTGTCTGGAAGGGGTGACGATGGCGATGTGGGTGCAATCGATGCATCCCAGAACATGTGGAAAGTTTAATTTTTCCCTAAAACTACTCTCTACTTGCTTGCGGGCTTCATTTGTAGCCGGAAAATGTATCCATCTTCTGTACAGATGTTCTAAAACTGCTTTCATAAACAGTTTTATGCACTTGCTAACGGTAGTTTGCCCTATCGCCAAGAAGTGATCTTGGCCTACTCCACGTTGGTAGCTCCCTGTAGCAAAGAAGCTGATGGGTGCGAGTACCTGTCAACATCATAAATAATACAACTAATTAATAAACTTCACTTTTGATCATTTTAATCACTTTATTGTGAAAAATTATCATCACCAATCGAAACAAATTTATTTATTTCACGTGGTCGTTCCAGTGGTGGATAGATTTATATTGTGTTTTTGTTTTACTAAGATATCAATAATATTTAATACTCTCACTTTAATGTATACTGGAAGTCCTAATGTATTTTTTGACACTAGAAAAGGAGTTAATTCATCAATGAGATCTCTAGCCATAATGCGAGATATTCGAAACAATTGTCTGAATTCCGTCTCTGCAAGTTCGAACGGATTCAATTGATCGCGTAAACGACGCCTTTCAATCCTACGATCTTCCCTAACCTGCCTCCTTTCATTGAACCAGAAATTTTGCATAATGAACGACATTATTAAAAAAAATATGTATATCGACAGCCAACCAAAGTTTTAACTGACACTCAAGACCCCACGTTATATTCGGCGGGCTTTTAGCAACCGTCGGTCGGAAGTTATCCTATCGATACATTCTCATGCTCGCAATTTTAACGATACCGTCGCTACTTTGACCATAGACAAGGAATTTTAACAATCGTCGGTTGTTATATTTTGATCGTGCTAGCATATGTCGTTAAGTGCTCATTGATGACGTATTTTAACGATATCGTATTGCTATAGGGCTATATCGACTTCTCATGCTAAGGCCCACAGGCTTTAAGAAGATAATATCGATACATCTAAACTAAACATGACACATTACAGGATACCACTAAGCCATTGAAATCTGATTCTGATCTGATCTCAATTTGAGAATTACCATTATCATTCTATGATTGTAAATTTACAAAAAAATATAATTAATTAGGTCTCAATAGCTAAGTGGTTATCCTGGTTAGAAAGATATGCTGGGTTCGATTCGATTCCCAATTGCGATGCATTCACGTTGAGATTCTTGCACGATATTCACATAAAAAACAGGTGTCTATAGTGATTTGTTTTTGGGGTATTATGCCGTGTTGCGCTACCTCCTTCTTTAGCCAACGTTTCGTCATTTCATCATTGCAGTGTCCATCATCAGGGCAGATGTGTAATTTTGATAACAGGTGTCTAATTAAAAATATTATTTACTTAGAATAAAACGTACGTGATGTACAGGAAAATCATTTTGAAGAGAATACGATTGAATAAATTTGTGCACACCGATAAGTAGAGAGAATCAAAAATATTTTTCGAACTAGTTTAGAACACACGCACGCAGTCCCCTCTTACCCCGCAAATTCACAAAGATACAGGGTACTTAACTGTGTAGCAACATTTATCAGTTCCATTTTTTGTTTGTTTATTATTAAACTAGCTGTAATCCGCCACGCGTTGCTGTGGCTCAGTCTGTATGTGCTGATAAAGAAACAATAGCGCGTGTTGCTTTTACGTTCAACAGATGGCGCTGTATTTTTACCTGTCGTATGAGACATCTATTTAATATAGAAAAACACGCGTATTCGAATGTTAGGCTGTGTTAAAATTTCAAAGCATTCGGTGATTTTCAAAGATTTAAGATTTTGAAGGAAGGATTTTGTTATTTATAAAGATTAAATTATTATTGATCCACCCAGTACATCACTACATAAGCAAGAGTCTCTTCAAAATGTTTCTTTATCTGTTCGTATGTGTTTTGGTACAAACATATACAATACCACTTATAAGGTTGAACGTGAAAGTAATTGAAATACGGACTGTTTTCCAAGACAAAGTTGAGACACGGTTCGCCCAGTTCAAAGGTTAAGTGAAGTTATGTTAGGTTGTAACAACTTGTACAGCCATTTTATTAAGTCTACGTAAGATTATCTAAGCTTTTGTGAGGTTTTGAGGTTATGTTTTGTAAGATTGTGCAAGGTGATGATAGGTTATATAAGTTGAGTTAGGTATACATTTTACCATAACAAGTGCTGAAGATCTTAGCGGTAAGCTACATCTTTTTAGCTGTACTCATCAGCCTTACTTTTGTAAGGTTTTGTTAGGTTGGGTAAATTAGGTTTTGTAAGATTATTTTAGGTTATTGTACTGGACACCTACGCCAGTGAAATTGACTGTAAATGCCGGTTTCCTCTGGGGGTACCTTTGGTAAGGATTTGAATAGAAACACCACTTGCGAAAGTCGTCGGACAACTGACTGGTTGAGCGGCACACTTGAGCCAGTTGTTGGCGTATTTATTGGGTTCAAATTGAATAATTTCTACACGTGTTAATGTGGAGCAACTATTCTTAACTCTAAACATATTCTAAGGTCCCACGGTTTGTCGTGCGACTAATTCACCCTTGAACTGGCGATATGACACGTGGTTCGAATACAATAATTTCTACACGTGTAAATGTGGAGCAATTATTCTTAAATCTATTATTATTCTTAAATATGCTAAGGTCCCACGGTTTGTAGTGCGACTAAACAACAAAGGATTCTTCATCGTACAATGCGTTACATCAGACAAATATTCATTTTCTTGATTATTTAATAATTATTTAGGTATATCCATCTGCTGTCCGGTACAGTTATGTTAGGTTTTGTAAGTTTAGTTAGGTATAAATCTAACCAGAACAAGGGCTGAAGATCTTAGCGGCAAGCTACTTACTTTTAACTGTAATCACATCAGCATTACTTTTGTAAGGATTTGTTATTTATGTTGGGTATACAGTATACATATTAGGTTTTGAAAAGTTAGGTTATGTTACGTAGAGTTAGATATAAATCTTACCAGGACAAGTGCTGAAGATCTTAGCGGCCAGCTGTTGTGCTACCTCGGCTGTGTGAGGCACCAGTCCCACCCTGGTAAGCGAGTACAGCCCCCCCGCACGCAGCTTGCCCCGCGCTATGGCTGTGTACACGGGGCTCGTGCAATGCTCGTCTGCGTAATAGTGTTGTACTAGGCGGAATGAGCTGTTGGAGTGGAACGTGTAGGACCGGAGTAGGAACTCAGGGCCGGGCCTGGTCTCGCATCTGTGGAAAATAAGAATACTACTTAGTGTATTTATAACAAAAATTATACAGTAGCATCTCAGGTGAACCTTTTTGTAAACATTAACTCTAAACAGGTAGACACTGAAACTATGTCATTCCATTTGGGGTATGTTGTGAGGCTGACGGATATAGGGAGGGAAAGATGGGGATGAAACTGACAGTTCAAATTTCTAAGCAACTGAGAACATTCTGAGAGGTGATATTTCACCAGGGCGATACTGAGATTACTGATTCGTAAACCATGGAGGCCATCAGTATACAGTAAATTAACAAACCTATGCGCATATCAATGATTTTATTATTCTGTGTGTTATTGTGGCGATGCACCACGTCAGGTTATATTTGGAATCGGGTCGCTAACAACAACACTCCCTATGTAAATGGTGATAAGGTTTAAATTCCCGCTCAACACCAGCCGCCTGTTTTGATTTATACAAGAAAAAAGATACGGTACAACAGATATTTAACTAACTAACCAACCAACACGCCGTTTCTGAAGGGGTAGGCAGAGAGGACGGACCGCCAAACAACTCGGTCTTGGCACATACTCCTTGCCTCATTCACATTCATACATACTCTTCTATTATTCTGACTCTTGACATGGCCCTACTCAAGTATCTGATTCACTTGGTCGTGCCATGTCTTCCTCCGGCGTCCACGACTTCTGCTACCATTCGGATTTGAATCGTTTATTCTCCTTACACTGCATTCGCTCTACATAATGGATAAAAAGCCACACCTCTCTGTTCTAGCTTGAGGTGATTTTGCACAAAAACGACGCTATACAAATCATCCAAACATTAGTTTATTATTCTAACTCAGTCTCATTTACGTAATTGTAAAAAGCATTCACTTTGTGGCTCATCATAATTTATTGTGTTTTTATTATACAGTCTCATTTATTTTGGTCCTTCGAGCCGGATTAAACATCTTCCGCCTTTCTTGTTAGATTAACGCGCTTACTTGTTCTGATAATTCATTGCGATCACATGTTAAAGTATGTTAGCTTAGGTAAATACTTGAAGGACACGGCACGAATTATCTTGTTCGTGCCTTTTTTTATAGTGAATACCTCACAAGAGTCCCAACTGCTCCCGTCTGGAGCCAGTGAGACTATGGCATCCCCAATTGGGGGATGTTGTGAGGCTGAAGGTAAGTGGGGAAGGGAAAGAGGAAGGTGGGGAAGTACCTGGCTATTCAGATCTAGTCACTAAACACGGCTAAAGCCATTTGGAGCAACGTTTCAATTCTGAATGGTGGTCTTACACCAGGGCGATACTGGTAGTATCTTCCACTCTGTGCCTATAGGTATATCTCTGAGAATCTGCTGTTAGGGTCCGGTAGGTGATTTTCAATGTTAATTCACTACTCGGTATGGTTTCTGTATATAGTTTATTTATCGGTATTACGTTACAGGAATGCACGGACAGCGATACTGTCTGGTCCGGCTACAATGTTCACTCTGGTGCTTCTTCTCTATATTTCTCTTATATAATAAATAATTATCTAATATTAGAACTAACAATATTGTTCTTATAACTATGTACTTATTGATAAATAGGGTCCAATTAGGTTTATTACAATCTATATGTACTTATTGATTGCTAGGTTCCAACTAACTAGTTGTTACAAATATTTACTTATTATTAATAGGGTCCAACTGATTGTTGTTATAACTACGCATGCACAAGAATATTGATAACAATGATAACAAATGATAGCATGGGTTGCATTGGTACATAACATCTTCCCCCTTAGAAGAATTGTCGACCTCGACAATCTTTCCTTACTTCACTGTCGATGTAAGTCGCGTATGTCGACCACTGACTGAAGCGTCGTTGTCGTCTTCTAGTGTTACAACAAGTGTAGGTACCTCTGGAGTGTCTAAATTATTCGGTTGGTTTTTTGATTTATAATATTTGTATAATCTATAAAAAATAAACATGACAATGCTCATTAAAAGGTATGAGAAATATGAATTCTGTGAGATTTTATGAAGCGTTACTTTTGATTCTGTTTCAATATTAAGATACATTTCATCTAGATTGCGACTTGCAGTATTTAATTCTTCATTATTAAGACTCTGAATTTTGGAGGACATATCTGGAATTTCTAGAGCAATAGTTTTATTTCCAGTTTCTGAGTAACAATTATTTTCTAGTATATTAAATTGAGGGATAATTGATTTAGATGAAAGCATGTCATTTAAATTAATGTTGTTAAAATTTGTGTAAATTATAGAGGAACTAGTATATATTTTACAATTCGACATAAAGGATAATATTCCAATATTTCCTAGAAATAAATCGGATGGATCAGAATGATTACATTTGATGGTTATTCTAGTTGGTTTAGGAAGTACAACAATCCATTGATTTTTGTTTACAAATTTATGCCATATTTCGTCAATTGAATTTGTGATTCTAATATTGCAATTATTTGGCATGACAGTCATATTATTTAATAGAAGTTGGGTTTCACATATTGGTCTTAATTGTATGGAATATAATGGATTGATAAGTTCACAAATTGAATTATTTTCATTGATATTTGTACAAGATTCTAAATTATTAATTATTGAATAATATTTCTTGGTTTCAGCTATAGCAAGATAATCTATAGATGGTAAAATAAATACATAATAATTATCTGGTCGTTTGGCTGGTAAAGATATAAGTTTATACATTTCGTAATTAATATGATTGGTTAAGGGAATTGACATTACAAAGATAATTCGTGTATTAAGATAAAAACATTTCAACTTAATTAGTGGTAACAATTGATTTACATATCTTGTTTCAGGAGGTACGGGGTAACACGTTGAGCTTGGTAGGTAAGGAATAGATTTGGTTAGCTCAATAGATAATTTTTTAGGACTTATAATAAATGGATGTAATATATTGCCTTTGACAAATAATATTGCGTCGATGAGTGTCATGTATTCATTTTGTAATTCTGTGATAATGAGTGTAAGTGAAGCTAAATGATATTCAATGTCTTGTTTGATTTCGACATCAAACATGTGTTTGTTAATTTCAGTGGCATAAGCTTGAAATTTGTGAAAATTTATATTAAACTGATTTTCATTATTTTCTATATTCGCTACTGAATTCATTTAGAGATGTAGATGCTATAGGCATAGACTTTAGTAAGGTGATTAATCTGGAACAAGAGCTTTCTTTTCGATTTGCATGTACCTTTACTTTTTTATTTTTTATTAAAATAGTATAGTTTACTGGTGAATTTATTTGACAGATTTTATAAGGACCTTTGTAGTTAGGTGTTAGTTTTTTGGAATGGTGAATTAGGGATGATTCGTTTCGTAAATATACCTTATCATTTAGGTTGTACGTTATATTATTAACACTTTTCTTATCGTAAAATTCCTTTGATTTATTTTTTTGTTTAATTATGTTACTTCTTGCGAATTCAAACGATTTATTTAATTTTAATTGGAGATTATCTGCATAATGTTCGTAAGTATATTTAAATTCTGGATCTCTGATAATAGCAGTTGGTAATTCTGGTTTATTTCCAAAAATTAATTCATGAGGGGTATATTTAGTTGAGGAATGTGTTGTTGTGTTGTATGAAAACATTGCTAAGTTTATCCATTCGTCCCAATCAGTTTGCTTATCGGAGATAAAGTGCTTATAAGGTAATCAGCTAAGGTAGCGTGACTCCTTTCTAACGCACCATTAGATTGTGGATGATATGCGCTTGTTTGAATTTGTTTGATCTTGAAAAGTTTTGCAACTTCTTTTAAAATTGAGGACGTAAAATCTTTACCTTGATCCGTGATTATTTGTTTAGGTATTCCAAATTTACAAATAAAATTGTTGACTAATTGATGAGCTATTGTGACGGCTTCGTGATTCGGAATTGCAAATGCTTGAGAAAATTTACTGAGATCATCTTGTAACGTAAGGATGTACTTGTTACCGTTTTCAGTTAAAGGTAATGGACCTACGATGTCCAATGCTATTTTGTCGAATGGCTTTTCCGAGGTTGAAGTTATTTCCATGGGTTGAATGTTACGTTTACGAGATATTTTGTTTTTCTGACATGATTCACATTTTTTAATATAATCGCGAATATCTTTTTTCATTTGTCTCCACGAGTATCGGTCCTTGACTCGGCGATACGTTCTGTGGAAACCTGAATGTCCAGAATGGGGAGAATCATGATTTTCCTTAATGATATCCGGTATATCTTCAATATTTGGATTACAAATTTTATTTTTACAAATTGTTACTTTAATATTAGTTCCAGCGAATAAGTAAAAAATGATAGATTTTATTTTATTTGAGTTTAAATTATTTATATCATTTCCAAATGTCGGGATCGATATAGAGTTAATATTTTGAGAGATTAGTATATCTTTTAATTTTGTGAAACAGTTGAATATATCTTGATATGAGGGTTTATCCCAAAAATGTTCTTTTGCAATCAAATGGAATATTTTGAAATTATTATATTTAGAATATAATATATCATTTAAGTCGCTTTTAGATTTAGCGATTTCATTAAAATTAATTATCAGGTTTTTTATTTCAAAAGCGATTCCTTGAGACATCTCTTTATCGTTTGAAATTATATGACACCAATTATCCTTCTGAGTTAGCAAATTATTATTGATTTCAACGATATTCTGACAGTCTGTATTTTTATTTAAATAGTGTGATTTAATAAAGTCTTCATATGAGTTTGGTTCTGGATCTATCTTGATATGGAGTATTTGTTTACTATCTATTCGAGACAGAGCGTCAGCGTTTGAGTTAAGCTTACCCGGTTTAAAGATAATGAAAAATCAAAAACGAATTGCACAAACAGCGAAGCTTACAACCACACCTACAATAACCAGTGAAAATCTAGCTTCATCATTCACAGATGGCTCTAATCAGCCGTTAACATTGGAAATATTCTTGAAGGAACTTGAAAAATTTAAAACAACAATGATTTCTTTTGTAGACAATAAACTAAGCATCTATGATCACAAATATGAAGAAATATTAAAACAAAACAATGATCTACTAAAGTCATTCCAATTCATGGCGGATCAACAGGAAGATCTAAAAAAGCGTGTGACTTCTATGGAAAAATTACAGGTTAAAGATAATGCTGATCTAATCGAATTAAAAAACCAAAACAACATTTTAATTAATACAATCTCACAACAAGACGTCAAAATCGACAGACTAGAATATATGTCTCAAATATGTAATATTGAAATAAGAGGGATTCCAGAATCCATCTCTAATAACTATTTAGAAATTCTCAATAAAATAACAAAAATTATCAACTTTGAGGACTCTTCAGGAAATGTGAACTCGGTAATAAAAAAAATCTATAGAATGGGGCCTAAAATTGCTGAAAAAAATCCCAGATCAATCATTGCGACCTTTAATAACACACTAGATCGAGATAATTTCTTATGCAAAATAAAAACATACACAAAGGCCACAACTCCCAGCACAAATAAATTAAATACATACGATCTAGGAGTATCGCAAGATGCCCAACGAATATATATATCGGATCACTTAACACAAAAAGCAAAATTCCTCCTAGGACAAACTAAACGATTCGCCAGAGAAAATAATTTTAAATATGCATGGACATCTTCAGGACGTATCTTACTGAAGAAAATTGACAGCTCAAAAATCATAACAATAAATAATGCCAATGACCTGCAACGTTTAAAAAGTCAATCTATCTGACTTCTATTTCACTCTGTCATTATGGCTGTTAATGAAGATATCATTTCATGTTCTCATATTGTAATATATTGTTATAGAATATTTATATACTCATTTATTTTTATCACAATCAGTAAGATCTCATGCAACCTCATACTTCTAGTAAATCTATATAAATCTGGGAAAAAAATAAATGAATATATTTCTATTCCTTTTATGGTCAGATTCTGGAATAGTTCGCAGGTAATTGTAACTTATTTTTCTATTGCAACACACCCGTCGCACCTACATATTTACAGATTGAGTACTCACCGTGCTCTGATTAAGAATAATAAGTCGGTAATTATGAAATTCATTACTTGTTCATTTAAGACTCATTTCATAATTTTCAATAGGATAATGAATAAGCAATGTGATGTATTCTATATTTACCTACCACCCTTAGCTGTTGTTATCACATATAATTTGTCATTAGGTAATAACATACAAATAACAACTGTGCATATACCTGAAAAAAAAATTTTTCATTGCAAATACCTACGCACTATTTTGGCCACATCGCTGTGTATTTCAAATGTTTTTGTATGTATTTATTTTATGTCAACATATTCTTTGCAACATCTTTACAACCTAAGTACGCTCCATGCTCTGAGCTATATTTTTTTGTTAATATCATTTAATAATTGTTGTTTTGTTAATATCATAAAATCATTGCAAATACCTGCGCACTATTTTAGTCACATTCTGTGTATTTCTAATGTTATTGAATGTATTTGTCATTTTAGTTGCGTTCTTGATACTAACTTATTTATCTTACCAATCTATTACCACCAAAAGATCTACTACCACTCTATAACCACTTTTATTGCTATTATTCACTTTATTATAAATATTTACTTTAAGATTGATAATTATGTAAACATAATTTCCTTCGTTTGTACCTTCACGGGATATACCTACATTTTCGACAAGTTTTCACGGGCTCAAATTAATATCAATATACACCCATTATTATTCTTATTATTATTATTAATTACATCGCATATTATTTGCTTTTGTTTTATGAGTCACACCACCAACAGCAACATGTATAAAAAAGTATTAATATGGATTCTATATTGGATGAAGAACTAAATGACGACAAGGAAATCAATATCAACATAGATGACCCATCAGTATGTAATGAATTTCTTAACCATTCTGCTCTCTCTATATATTGTATGAATATAAGATGCATAAAAAAAAATTTCGATGATACTATAGCTGTTCTCGACGCAATACAACATAGATTTGGCATTATCGTTTTTAGTGAGGCTTGGTTGAAAGATTCAATCTATATCCCAAGTATTACTGGATATTCATCACATAGCACCAAAAAAAATTATTTACAAAATGATGGAGTTGTCGTTTACACTCGGAATGATGTCATAGTTTCTGTTGAAGAAATAACTATTCCACATGCCAACTGTCTTAAATTACAACTACCTTATAATGTATGTGTTTTAGCAGTTTATAGATCTCCTTCTCAAGCACACATTGATACCTTTCTTGACCACCTAAATGACTTACCACGTTCTGTATCAACACATAACCATGAAGTGATTTTATGTGGTGATATAAATATAAATATTCTGGATATGAACAGCATAAAAAGTGAACAATATCTTTCACTTTTGATTTACCACGGTCTAAAACCATTAATTATTTCACCGACTAGAGTAACATCAAGTACTGAGAGTTGTATTGATCACATTATGGTTAAGTCAAAAGACGATCCTCAGAGCGCTGTATTCAGGACCAGTATTACAGACCATTTTGCTACATTATTGAAATATCCTAAATCCAGAGTAACAAAATCAAAAAAAATAGACGTAAAGCTTAGACTAACTGTGGATAATGACCTACTAAATTCAACACTGAAAGAGGAAACATGGGATACAGTCTTATCCACCAGTGATGTCAATACTGCAGCTGATAATTTCATAAGACGTCTAAAATTACATATTGGAAATTGCTCATATACTAAGAGAATCCATTGTAATAAAAAGCACTTGAAACCATGGATAACTTCTGGAATTGTTAACTGCCTCATTAAACGTGACAAATTACACAAGAGTTGTCGTAAAGAACCAAATAATATCGAACTGTTTGCACATTATAAAAGATACAGAAATTGGTGTTCTAAAATTATAAAAACGACCAAACAGACATATTATAAAGGGAAGCTTCACGAGGTAAAAGGAAACATAAAGCAAGAATGGAAAATAATAAAACAAGCATTGGATTTGCAAAAGGAATCAGTGCCCATAAATAAACTGAAAGTAAATAATAACATTGTATCCATAAATGATAATCCAACAGTCATTACTAACCATGTGAATAATTTTTTTAGTGATATAGGTCAAAATTTTGCTAATCTTTTGTGTAGTGCAAATAACACCAGTGAAGAATCTTTAGTAAAAAATTATAATCCAACACAATCTATGCAAAATGCCTGCTTTGAATTCAAACCAACGAATTGTAATGAAGTTTTAAATGTGATTAATGAGCTAAAATCAGGTTTTTCGAGTGGAAATGACAATATAAGTGCAATGGTCTACAAACAAAATGCTTCTGAACTAGTAATACCTATTACACACATTGTAAATGTTAGTTTTGAGAATGGCTTGTTCCCTAATCATTGCAAAAATTCCGAAGTTATTCCTTTATTTAAAGGAGGAGATAACAAAGATGTAAATAACTATCGACCTATCTCCTTGCTAAATACGTTATCAAAAATAATAGAGAAATTAGCTAAAATTAGGTTGATGTCTTATGTAAAAAGATATGAAATTCTCTCAGATAATCAATTTGGCTTCCGAGAGAACATGGGAACAAGTGATGCTGCTTTAAAAATGATTACCACAGTCGTAGAAGCTCTTGATACTGGCAATAAAGCAATGGCCGTCTTTTTAGACTTGTCTAAGGCATTTGATACCGTATCCCACGGTTTACTCTTAAAAAAACTCAGTTCAATGGGTATTGTTAATAAATCTTTAGATTGGTTCAGATCATATCTTGAAAATAGAACACAGAGAGTAATAATTAATGATCACATTAGCTCAAATAAATCAATTGTATATGGTGTTCCTCAAGGTAGTGTTCTGGGTCCAATTCTATTTTTGTTATATATTAACGACCTCTGTAAACTGAAATTTTCTGGATCTTCAATTGTATTTGCAGATGACACTGTCTTGGTGTTTGCTGCTGACACGTGGAACGAAACGTATGCTAAGTGCGAGGCAGGATTAAGGGCAGTTAAAAATTGGCTTGATCAAAACTTGTTAACCTTAAACATGAACAAAACTAAATATATTACTTTTAGCATTTCCTCTGTAAATCAACCATCTTTGGAACGTTCATTAAAAATACATTGTTGTGTGCAGGAGTGTAACTGTCAATCTTTGGAAAGAGTAGACAACATCAAATACCTGGGTTTAATTATTGATAAAAATTTAAAATGGAACAATCATATTACTACATTAAGAAACAAAATAAGAAGGCTAGCCTACATTTTCAAAAATCTAAGGAACATATTGGACAAAGTTACATTAAAAACTGTATATTATGCTCTAGTTCAATCAATGCTTTCATATAATGTTGTCTGTTGGGGTTCTTGTAACAAGACTACCTTAGAGCCTTTGAATGTTGCGCAAAAATTAATTTTAAAAATAATGTATAAGAGAAATTTTATGTATCCATCAAAGTTATTATATAGTGAAAGCAAAATTATGACAATAAGGCAGTTGTACATAATACAGGCTCTCTGTAAATTTTTCAACAACACTATTACTGCCAAAAGATCTCAACAAGTGCGCATCACTAGAATGGGTTCTTCTTTAATGTATCAGCCGGTGTATACCAGAACATCCTTCGGACAAAGGAGTTTTTCATATAAAGCTCCGTTGCTATATAATATGCTTGGAGAAAATATAAAAACTATAGGTACGTTAAATTCATTCAAGAAAATGGTCAAAATCTCCGTACTAGCTGAGAATGATGATTTTGGATCACCCATGTTGTCGCTTATATCATAATTACTTGTGGAAGCTCTGTTTCGATACAATCCTTATTTACTTACTGCGCATGCACTTATTTACTTCTAAAATAACTTTTGGTTATTTATTATTATGTTACTTATTATTATTATTATCTACTTAATTATCGTATTAATATTTACTTTAATTATTGTCTAGCTAAAATATTTACTTACTTACTTTTTATTATAATATTATCTACTTACCTATCGGTTATTATTTACCTTTTTTTATCTAGTTATTTTTTCTTATTTCTTTATCTTATCAGTATGGTTTCCTATGCCTGTGTCTGATAAGCCAGCACAGGTACCTTGTACTTTAGTTAACAGAAGAATATTATTGTTGCCAACTTACTTAATAATGCTTCTTTTCTTTTCTTTTCTTTTGTTGACTTTTTTGTTTTTTGTTTTTATTTTTTTCATACATTTCTTACTAAAATTTTGTTTATTTTTGTCTACCGGTCTCGAAACGTCCGTGTCATAAACTTTTCTTTTTTTGTTTAAATTTAATTTAATGTTGTTATTATTTTAAATTTACATATATGTATTTTTTAAATGATATTATTGTAAAGCTGCACATCTTGATACAGGAATGCCCTAGTGAGATGTGCAGAGTATGCTTTTTATATAAAAACTGTTTTTTGAATTAAATAAATAAATAAAAAAAAAATAAAAAAATAAATGTCATAATCGTATTCCTCAAGTTTCAACCGCCATCGAACTAATCGAGAACCTGGATCTTTTGCATTAAATAGCCAAACTAATGGTTTGTGATCTGTAATTATGTTAAATTTAACACCATAAAGGTATGGTCTGAAATGTTTTACCGCAAAAATGATAGCAAGAAGTTCACGTTCGGTTGTTGAATAATTTGATTCAGCTTTATTTAGAGTGCGAGAGGCATATGAAATAGGTAAATCTTTTGATATTGGACCTTGAGATAGAACGGCACCAATAGCAAATTTACTACTATCTGTCGTAACATTGAAAGGCAGGGAGAAATCCGGATATTGAAGAATTGGTTCAGAGATTAGGAAATTTTTCATTTTATCAAACGATTCTTGTTGAGTGTTTCCCCACTTAAAAGGTTCATCCTTTCTTAATAATTTGGTA
Organism: Hesperophylax consimilis; assembly: GCF_061612785.1. NCBI lineage: Eukaryota > Metazoa > Arthropoda > Insecta > Trichoptera > Limnephilidae > Hesperophylax > Hesperophylax consimilis. Next base: position 215,931 of record NW_028301271.1, read on the forward strand.
AGTGGTTGTGCTTCAACACTAAAATTTTTAATGAATCTTCTATAGTACCCTATGAGTCCTAAGAAAGATTGCAATTCTTTCACGTTTCTTGGAACAGGATAATTTTTTATAACTGAAATTTTATCTGGGTTTGGTTTAACACCTTCATTTGAAATTATATGACCTAGATAAATAACTTCACGTCTCATAAATTCGCATTTATTTGGTTGTAGTTTGAGATTATGCGTTTGTAGACGACTAAATACTTCGCGTAGCTTAATGGAATGATTTTCAATATTATCCGCATAAATGACGATGTCATCAAGGTATACAAAACATCTGATGCCTTGTAAACCTGTTAGGACTTTATTCATAAGCCTTTGAAAGGTATTTGGCGAATTTTTTAGACCCATTGGCATTCTATTGAACTGATAGTGTCCAAGTGGAGTGGAAAATGCAGTTTTATCACTGTCTTCTTTTTTCATATTAATTTGATAAAAACCTTGAGCTAAATCCAATGTAGTGAAATATTTCGAATGCCCCATCTGATCTAGTATTTCGGAAATATTTGGAAGTGGAAAACTGTCGCCGATAGTAATATTATTTAGTTTTCTGTAGTCGATTACGATACGCCATTTAGTTTTCCCGCTGGCATCTTGTTTTTTTGGAACTACCCACAGAGGTGATGACCACGGTGAATTCGACTCTTTAATAATTTTTTGTTCTAACATTTTCGCGATCTGGAAGTTGACTTCTTTTTTGTGAATTTCTGGATATCGGTATGATTTTGTAAAAATTGGGATTTCAGAGGTTGTATGTATTTCGTGTTCTACAGCGTATGTTGTCGTGAGTGTATCATTATCTAAATGAAATAAATTATTGTATTCTTTAATTATAGATAAGACGGAGTGTTTTTCTTCAGAATTTAAATGATCCAGTCAAACTGAATTTAATATATTTTGTTCACGTTCAGCCCCATTATTTGATGATGATTTGAAATTGAATATGTTTTTATTATTTGTAAATGTATTTTGAATTAACAAACTTGATTTAGATTTTTCGAATGGTTCGAGGAAGAGACTGAGTGCTTGGATTTTTACAGACCTTTCGGTTGTATTTAATATGGTAGCTAGAGACTTGCTATTTGTATTGACTTTAGCTATTGATTTAGATAAATAAACACCTTCAAGTATTTCGACTTCAGGAACGAGACCTTCTTCGATCTCTGGATTTTGAACATGGAATTCAATAAGAGTTTCGGTGCGCGGTTTAATTATAAACGAGTTAGATATTGATTTAGATTGACCCGCGTCGATTTTGTGATAAATAGGAATATGTTGACCATGGAATTGTAAAGAATTGGATTCGTAATTGATATGTGCGCGAACACGACGTAGGAAATCATTGCCAAGCAATCCATCTAATGGGACGTTGGTTGATTCAGGAATTATGTGAATTTTGTGGTAATATTTTTTTGCACTGAATTTTAATTCGAGTTTGACGATGCCGAGAGTTAGTGTAGGATCATTAGAATTATTTACACCTCTGAGATTTAGTTTGATTGATTCATCTACAGGAACGTCTCCCTGTATAGATGAGAGTTTGATCAAAGAGATGTCGGCACCGGTGTCCAATAGAAGGTTCAGACAATTATTTGGATTAATGGAATTTGGACACGTGATTTTGATATGTGGAGTTGACTCATTTATATTAAGGATTCTGCCTTTATGTGGTTGATATTCCGCGACGTGGCAGTCCGGTCGGAATTCCCGGAGCTTAAATGATTGGAAGAGGAGGTTGCATGATTTTGGCCTTTGTTTTGATTATTATATTGTCTTTTTCGACATTCCGATATGATATGACCTTTTTTTTGCAATAATTACACGTTTTTGAATATTCGCTTCTTTTTAAAGATTCGTCATTGTTCGTGTTAAGATGGTTTATAGATTTGTGTTTATTCTGGGGATTTTTGAAACAATTATACGAATTATGACCGATTTTTTGGCAGTAAGTGCATGTTATTTTATTGACCTTATTTATGTTTGTATTACTAAATACAGGATTTTTAGGATTTTTGTACTGAATTATTTTTTCTTCGTTGAGTGCAAGGTACGAAGCTTCTTCAAAAGATTTAGGGTTTTGACCGCGTATCACAATACTGTAATTAGGATTTACGCCAACAAGAAATTGGTGGAGGGCCATCTGTTTTACCATAGCGTTTTTTCCAATTAATTCAGTAGGAATTGATGTTTCTGCTTTAATTACTCTGATTAGATTACTGTAGCATTTATCAATTCTTTGAGTGAAACATGTAATTGACTCGTTACGATTTTGAGTACAAGATTGTAATTCGAGAGCTATTTGTGAAAAAATTTTATTTTCAGTGAAGTTTTCGATTAAAAATGATTTATATGCTTCCCATGTTTCGAGTGATCTACAAGATGTAATTAAGTCTGCCTTACCAATAACTTGAGTTTGAATGTAAGTGAAAATTATGTCTTTTTGGTCATCGTTCGCAAGCTTGGATGCATAGTCACAATTTTTTATAAAAGTGGGTAATTGGTCTGTATCACCGTCAAAAGTACGTATGAGTTTAGTTAAAAAACTTAGAGAAATATTTTCTGGTTTAATAGTGTCTGTTTTAGGCGGCATTTTGTGTAATTAGTGTTAGTGTGAATAATTGTGTAAAAGACGAAAAAGGAGAGTGAGCAGAATTGAATGGCAAGAGAGATGAAATTAACTTATATTACAGGAAAAATAGGATTTCGAATAGAATGGGTAAGGAATATTTAAGGAACTTACATAAAAAATGACATTATGAAGTAATCAGCTTCCAGCATCCAGCACTTCGGCAGCTCAAGCAGGAGACGGAGATTTTCCGGCAGCTTCAGAAGAAGACGGAGATTTTCCGGCAGCTTCAGCAGAAGACGGAGATTTTCTAGCAGCTTCAGAAGACGGAGATTTTCCAGCAGCTTCAGAAGACGGAGATTTTCCAGCAGCTTCAGCAGAAGACGGAGATTTTCCAACAGCTTCAGCAGAAGACGGAGATTTTCCAGCAGCTTCAGCAGAAGACGGAGATTTTATGTGTTCTTCTTTAATTTGACGTTCCTGTCGGTTTAATGTGCCGTAGAAGTCCCTTGTCTCAATTCGCTTCCTTGTGAATTAACAATTTCACCAATTGTACCGTTATACCCTGTTAGAGTTCCTCAATATTTCAGGAAATATTTTTTCGAGGATCCCACTTCTGACACCACTTTAATGTTAGGGTCCGGTAGGTGATTTTCAATGTTAATTCACTACTCGGTATGGTTTCTGTATATAGTTTATTTATCGGTATTACGTTACAGGAATGCAAGGACAGCGATACTGTCTGGTCCGGCTACAATGTTCACTCTGGTGCTTCTTCTCTTTATTTCTCTTATATAATAAATAATTATCTAATATTAGAACTAACAATATTGTTCTTATAACTATGTACTTATTGATTAATAGGGTCCAATTAGGTTTATTGCAATCTATATGTACTTATTGATTGCTAGGTTCCAACTAACTAGTTGTTACAAATATTTACTTATTATTAATAGGGTCCAACTGATTGTTGTTATAACTACGCATGCACAAGAATATTGATAACAATGATAACAAATGATAGCATGGGTTGCATTGGTACATAACACTGCGGCATCTTTTCCTCAATTCAATATACCTATTAAAACCCTGTGTTAAAAATCGACCGTTTTAACTTCTTAGATTTTTGCCTAACCTAAGAATGACTAAAATAACATACTACTTCTGTGGGATGTTTTGAAATATTAATTTAATAAAAGGTAAAATCAAAAACCCACTAGGTAGGTAGATGAAAATTCGAAGTTCGGTTAGAAAAATCTCAAAGACACCCATAGACATATGAATATATAGACTAGAAATTAAAGGTGAGGGGTAAAATCAACTGTTGAAGAACGAAGGGGGTAAAGCTGACTGTGATTCGTCAATAAATCAATCTGACAGTATATAGGCATCTCGCATTATAATATCACCATTTAGTTCTTAAAAGTAAAATCTGCTTTTGAATGAATAGACATTTTTACATGGGAGCGCAAATTACTCGCCACGTTATGAACAAATTTGCGAAGTCCAAATTCGACAAAAAAAAATTTCTTCTATTTTCAGAGTCGAATATTTTGTGTACGTATTTAGTTAAGACACTTTTATAAGTGTTCATTATTTAGTTCCCAGTAACCAACGATGCTTACAGATATATCTCGATGTGATAGTATATGTTTCTACAAACTGATCCATATTATACGATGTAATTACGCTTAAAATAATGCTTACATATGGAATGTAATACGACAATTGGGTTTATTCTCTTTTTCACATCTATTTTTACAAGTTTTCATAGCTAAGCCACCATTTTGCCGTGTTATTTCGTAAAATGCCTCGACCATAGCTCGACGCTAGTTCGAACAAGAATGATGACGTCACATTCTCAAGATTCACGGGAATCCATACGCGAGCCCAGCCGGCTCCAATGGAACCGGCATGGGGAGTGGGGAATAATACGCTTTTAATCACTTGGGGCAGGTCTACTAATATTCATATGTCTATGAAGACACCCATAGTCACCCAGGTCTAAACTAAAAACTTACCTTTTTAAGCTGTCGCACCCTTAAATTAAATATACCATTCCTAAAAGAAAGTCCAGTTATATTCAATTTTTCAATTAAGTCCTAAATCCTGTATCTAAATTTCGCCAATAAACAATTAGAAAATTTTAATTAAGTGTTAATCTCAAGTGACCTACCAGGTAAGTATTGTACTGTATTGTATATCGAGCGGGTTGTGGGACTTTCCGATAATATTTTCATAGCAGGCGACATTAACATTCACTAAGGTTAAAGATTTCCATTGAAAATAATTCATTGATACCGTTTTTGGTTCAGATTGTTCAATACGTCAAGGCCAAACAGCGTCATAACATCTCCATAGAAAAACTCATAGATACTGTTTTTGGGTCAGATAGTTCACTACGAAAAGGCCAAACATCAGTTATTTTTTTTTATTTTTATTTTTTTTTTTATAGTGAATACCTCACAAGAGTCCCAACTGCTCCCGTCTGGAGCCAGTGAGACTATGGCATCCCCAATTGGGGGATGTTGTGAGGCTGAAGGTAAGTGGGGAAGGGAAAGAGGAAGGTGGGGAAGTACCTGGCTATTCAGATCTAGTCACTAAACACGGCTAAAGCCATTTGGAGCAACGTTTCAATTCTGAATGGTGGTCTTACACCAGGGCGATACTGGTAGTATCTTCCACTCTGGAACGTGCCGCAGATATACTATATATTATTTTAATTTTAATTAATTAATTGTGAAATAACACAAATCAATCAAATAAAATTTATTTGCGCACGCCGGGTTCGAACCCGCGACCTTCGGAATGGCAGTCCAATGCGTTACCACTGGACTATTCCAAATAATAACCTCCTAATAACCACAATCAACTCTGAATATACAATGGACCAAGAAAATACTGCGCAGCAATTCCTGGCGAAGGCAACTTCCGTATTAAATAATTTAAATATAATAATACTGGATTCTTCTAATAAATTCACAAAGGATCAGATTTCCAAGCTTGCCCCTAATTTCACAGATCTGTTAGGAAATATAGGTCAAATGGGTATCAAACTAGGCATCCTCGAAGGAGAAATTATGACATACAAACATCTGTCATCAAACCAATCGCCCGATAATACCAACAGCACGTGGAGCTCGATTGTCTCCAACCTAACCCACCCTAAAAATTATCCTCCTAACACCAGAAATAATTTACCTATTCTCCCTGCAAGACCCGCAGTACTTATCTACCCTAAAGACGACACGGAACTTACCTCTAATAATACCCTTGAAACACTGAAGACGTCCACTAACCCATCATCATTGGGAATTACAATCACGGGAGTACGAGAAATTAGGAATGGAGGTGTAGTCGTGCATCCCAGTACTGATGCCGAGGCCATTAAACTGGCCAATGCACCGACCCTATCCAACGCCGGTCTGAAAGCGGCCGTTGCTTCCCATAAACTTCCTCGGATAGCTATCCACGGCTTACCTCAAATTTTACCCCTCGAGAACATCACCTTGGCTATTCATCAACAAACTCATGAAGAAACTGGTCTACAACTAAATGATTTAAAAGATAAGTTGCAGTTCTCACATAAAGTTGGACCTCGCACTGGACGGTGTATCCACGTCTTTCGGGTTCCTCCCTCTGTTCGCCACTCCCTCATTCGCGTCTCCAAACTAGCTATGGACTGGCAGGTACATTCCGTAAGGGACTGGATCGACAATCTTAAATGTGGAAATTGTCAACTCTATGGACATACTGCGACAAAGTGTAGCGCTGACACGCCAACCTGTTCCCACTGTGGAAAACCTGGACACAATCGTGATACTTGCCCGACGCCCGACAAGCCACCATCATGCGCCACCTGCAAGTTCTTCAGGAAATCGGCCACACACAAGACTGGCTCCCCTGACTGTCCAGCCCGCCAAGCCGCTGAGAGACGGGAACTATCTCGTGTAAATTTTTTAGGCTGAACCGGAATAGTCATCCCAGTAATACAATTTTCTATTCCTATTATCAAAATATTCGCGGTCTCAATACTAAATTAAATGCCTTCAGATGTTCCGTAAACATAAGTCCTTATGATTTCTTATTTTTCACTGAAACATGGTTATCAGACAATATTCCTTCAACCGAACTTGGACTGCATAATTATAATATTTTTCGCTGTGACCGCTCCTCCTCTTCGAACAAGTCTAGAGGTGGTGGGGTTATGATATGTGTTAAAAAAAATACTGTTGCCACATTCTTGATTCTCGTAATGATGTATCTGAAGAACTATTTGTTTGTGTTCTGCTTGGCTCCAAGAAACTTATCATTGGTTGTATCTACATTCCCCCATCCTCTTCAACAGATATCTACAAGTCACATACTGAAGCAGTAGAACGTATTTCTATAAATGCCGATTCATTAATTATTTGCGGTGATTACAATCTACCGAAGGTAATATGGCTCAATGACAATCATGGTGTAAAAACTCCTAGTAATATTTCCCTTCAAGCTTCTATAATAATGAATCTATTTGCCTACTTGAACATGTTCCAACTAAACTCAATCCATAACTGTCAAGGTTACTGTCTTGACCTGATCTTTACTAACACGCCTAGCGTTTGTGTTAGTGAAGCTTCTGACTCATTACTACCAATAGATAAATATCACCCACCACTCGATATCAACTTCACTAATCCTTTCAAAAATGTTACCTTAAAATCAACGGTTACATACCACTACAAATTTAACAAAGGTGACTATACTAGCATGAACAGATATCTCGCCCAAACTGACTGGACAATGGACATTTCTTGAATCGAACATCAATATTAACGATGCTACATTTAAATTCAACGAATGTATAACTCATGCCATAGACTTATTTGTACCTAAGGGAACTTATTCCCAGCCTAAGTTTCCCATTTGGTTCAGCATGAAACTAAAGAAGTTGATAATCGAGAAAAAGAAAATACACAAATTATTCAAATGTACGAACAACTTGGCGCATTACCATAAATTTTCTCAGCTAAGAGAACTATCCAAAATCGAATCTGTTAGGTGCTATAAATCCTACATCGAACTCACTGAGACACAATTAAATCTTAACCCTAAACAATTCTGGAAATTTGTTAAACAAAAAAGTACTAATGATAATGATCTCCCTCCAAGTATGTTCTTTCATGAAAATCATGCTACAAACGGTCTCGACATTGCTAACCTTTTCGCTGAACACTTCTCCTCCGTCTATTATGATACCTCGTGTACTATCCCTCCACTCAACTATACTAATACTATTGATTTAAATAATTGCCAAATCACACTTATAGATGTCTTTAACTCCTTAAAAAATCTCCCCAGCAAAACAAGCACTGGTCCTGATGATATTCCAGAAATATTACTGAAGGAATGTAAATTTACTATATCTAAGCCAATTTGTTTGTTATATAACTTGTCAATATCATCTGCCACTTTTCCAGACTCCTGGAAAGTTTCTTATATCAGACCTATTTTCAAATCAGGTAATAAGTCGAACGTAGAAAACTATAGACCCATATCGATATTATCCCATATTCCTAAAATATTTGAATCAATAATCACGAAGAAAATCACACCTATCTTTAAAAATGTACTGATCGAGGAACAGCATGGATTTAGATCTGCTAAATCTACTACTACTAACTTACTATCCTTTACCAATTCCATCGTCAATGGTCTAGAAGATAACTCACAAATAGATGTTCTATATACCGACTTCTCTAAAGCTTTCGACAAAGTAAACCACTCAATCCTTATGGCCAAACTATATGCTATCGGTATTAGAAACCCCTTGCTAACATTCTTTAATTCTTATTTAAGAAATAGAAAACAAAGAGTTAAATTAAACAACTTTGTGTCTACTATTATTGAAGTAACGTCCGGAGTACCTCAAGGAGCACATCTAGCACCGCTTCTTTTTAACTTGTTTATAAACGACATTATTAGTATTTTTTCTCATACACGCTTTTGGCTTTTTGCGGACGACAATAAGATTCTAAAGATAATAAAAAATCACGATGACTGCCTTCTTTTCCAATCGAATATCGACTTTTTCAATGATTGGTGTAAAATTAATTGCTTGAAACTAAATGTCGATAAATGCAAAATTATGTCCTTCTATAGATCAAAAAAACCGATTGTCTTCGAATACAAACCTAATAATATTTGCTTAACAACTGTTACATCTATTAAAGACCTTGGTGTCTCTCTTGATAGCAAGCTTTCTTTTCGGGATCACATAACTGCAATCGTTAATAAATCGCTCAAACTACTTGGTTTCATCACTAGAATCACTACGGACTTCAAAAACGTAAATACCCTTAGAACTCTTTACTGCTCCTTGGTTCGACCCCATCTTGAATATGCTTGTGTTATTTGGTCTCCTTTTTATGCTGTCCACATTCGACGCATTGAATCTGTTCAACATCGGTTCTTAAGAGGGATTGCTAGGAGGCTAGGTTTAGAAAAAGGCAAATACTCATATGATGAAATTGAACTAACTCTAAACCTCTCTCCTTTGGAAGTCCGTCGGGAAAGAAATGACCTCATTTGCTTCTTCAAAATTATAAATGGTATTTTTGATTCACCTACTCTACTGCAACTCATTCCCTTCAATATTCCCTCGCAAAGACTCAGCAATAATGAAATGCTCTTCCTCAACTATCATTCGACAAATTATGGATATTATTCACCATTGTCCAGAATGTGTAGACTGGTCAACTCAAGTCAAAACCTTAACTTTTTGGGATAAGTCTAAATGATTTTTGCCAGTCGCTAAACAAGTGACGGAATATTATAAGTGTCCTGTGGTCCTGACCCACGGCGTATTCTTGACTTGATTCGACTTGTCACTTTATTTTTTTATATTATATCTACCATATGTCTTTGCTTTCATGTACCTTTGTCTACTCCTATATTATTCATTTTACTTTATTCGTGTTATTATTTTGTAATTTGGACGATGTCCGTTAATAAATAAATAAATAAATAAATAAATTAGAGCAGTGCTCCGCAACTTTTGCTCACCCACGACACACCAAATTTCTTCCTAGAATTTCGCGGCACACCGAAAGCTAAAATATATAGTTATTAAATTGATTTCTTGTTTTATATTTGAAAAGTATACATACATACATATATCTATAACATATTTATTTTTACGCAATCTTAATAATTATTATAAAATAATAATAAATTAATGAGCGATTAATTGTTAAATTAACCTGCGCTTGTTTCATGAACACAAAAGTTTTATATTCGGCTCGATTTTTGACAGCGCAACCCGAAGTTCTTGGTCAAGACCTTTTAAGCAAGACCGATTATCATTTTTAATTAATACAAGCGTTGAAAAACTTTGCTCGCATAAATATTTCGTTGAAAATGGAATGCTTTGACGGAAATGCGAGGATATTATTTTTTAACGTAAATCCAGAAAACATCTAATGGATCTTCGGAGAAGTGAAGGTTTAATGTCATGTCATTATTTAAATCTGTAAATTCCTCTCGAATTTGCAGAGGCAGTGCTTCTGTAGAATTTATTGCATTGGTTGCAAAAAGATTTCGAATCCAATCGTATTGTTCCGTATTAATGGAATAAAAATACTGACCAAATTTCTGCTGAAGCATATTTACATTTTGTTGGGCCAGACCAAGATTGTTTGTTTTCAATTGTACTATGGTAGGTCCTTTGGTACATTTCCAAACATCATTTTTGCAACTCTTTCTGCCATAGTTCATTATTAAGTTCATTCAAATGCTCGAATATATCAGCCATGTATGCAAGTTTGGCTATCCAGTAATTTTCATCGAGGTGCTGATATAGTTCGGGCGTATTTTGATTTAGAAGAAACTCATGCACCTCGTGAAGAAGCTCAAACAATCTAGCGAAAACTTTGCCTCGGGATAGCCAACGAATTTCAGTATAAAACAAAAAGGATTCACCTTTGACTCCCATTTCTGCACAGAGTATTCCAAAGATTCGCGAGTTTAGGGCTCTTGATTTAATTATGTTTACGATTTTAATGCATTTATTTATCGTGTTCAAAAGTTCCTCCGGTAAATTTTTGACCATCAATGCTTCGCAATGTATGCAGCAGTGTGTAAATTGTAACGTTGGAATTTTTGATTTTACACAAGAGACAAAACCCTTTTTACTACCCGTCATTGCCGCAGCGCCATCCGTGCAAACAGCAATGCAATTTAATATTATACATTTTGAAGAAATCATCGGTTACTTAAAAAATTTCTTCTCCGGTAGTTCGTTTTGAACCTCCTTACAAAATAAATAATGTTCTTTAATAAAGTCCTCGTTAACGAAACGTACAATAGCCATCAACTGTGCTTTATTTTTAATATCGGTTGTTTCGTCGATCTGAAGCGCAAATTTTTCAGCCAATAACAGTTTTCTAATCAGTGTTCCAAATTGTTGTGTATAAAGCTTCGGGCTTTCAGACACAGATGGCAGTGCTCTTAGTTTTAGCCTCCGACGACAGAGGGCGTCTCAGCTTTAGGTTAGGTTTCATTGGAATCCCACGAGGGGACCGAATCTAGCGAGTACCGATAAAGGTTGACCAACGCGGTTATTTATTTATTTATAAATTTACGCCCGGCTGGGCTTTTACATGTTATTTTCTTGTTTTTTACAAAGAACACAACAAATCAAAAATAAAACAAAGTCAACGTAAAATCACAAAACAAAATCAAAAAGGAAATAGAATACATAGTAAAACACAACCTCTTACAAAAATAATGCCAAAAACAAAATAAAATGAAGCTACTTAGTTTCTGTAGTTAAATTATAGTGTATTTGATATTCTTTTTTCGTTATATTGTACACGCGATATTCTAAATAAACCAGTTAATAACAAGTAACCTATTTATTACTGAAAGAGGTATCTTCCATCCAAGGAGTGTTGGGAGTCTGTGGCAAGAAGTCCACGGCTGTATATCCTAAAGCAGGGGTCTCCAAACTTTTCAGCCGGAGGGCCACATTGACTACTCCAGTGAGTTCAGAGGGCCAAAACCGTTTTAATTTCTAGACACCCATATTTTCTGTTCTAGGGAGGCGGGGGGGGTAGACAATAGAATTTTCAGGGATGAAAATATAGCTTTAGATAACGTAGCTTTGAAGATAATTTTTGATACTCGTTTCTCAGACCTTGATATCATTGCGAATCAAATAGAGATTTTTCAAAAAAATCCTCTCGATATATTCGCGCGATACTTGTGGACGCAATGTATTGGTGCCAAGTACCTCGCCAACGAGCATATTTATTTATTCGCACGAAAAAAATCGCGGAGTTTTCGCCCCTTCTGAGCAAGGTCTTAGCCATTAGCTGTCGCGGGTCCTTGATGACACTGGTCATAAGATGTCGCGGGCCGTATGGAAGACACTGGCGGGCCGGATACGGCCCGCGGGCCGTAGTTTGGAGACCCCTGTCCTAAAGGATAGAACATCACAGCTTTTTTTTTTTTTTTTTTTTATAGTGAATACCTCACAAGAGTCCCAACTGCTCCCGTCTGGAGCCAGTGAGACTATGGCATCCCCAATTGGGGGATGTTGTGAGGCTGAAGGTAAGTGGGGAAGGGAAAGAGGAAGGTGGGGAAGTACCTGGCTATTCAGATCTAGTCACTAAACACGGCTAAAGCCATTTGGAGCAACGTTTCAATTCTGAATGGTGGTCTTACACCAGGGCGATACTGGTAGTATCTTCCACTCTGGAACGTGCCGCAAATATACTATATATTATTTTAATTAATTAATTGTGAAATAACACAAATTAATCAAATAAAATTTATTTGCGCACGCCGGGTTCGAACCCGCGACCTTCGGAATGGCAGTCCGATGCGTTACCACTGGACTATGCCGGCCGTCATCCTTCGACAGCTGGCGCAGTCGAAGGATAACTGGAGAAATTTTTTTTGTTGTCACACGGCAGCAGAATTTTGTCAACCAGGAACGTGAGAACTAAGTCACGGGGTGACTTCCAATTGTGTTTTCCTTCGTGGAGAAGGGAGACAAGATTGTTATCCAGGGCCGTGGAGGCCTAGGATCGACGATTTCTGTTCTAGGAATTAAGAGGCAATTTACCAGAGGACCATTTTAACAAAGGAAAATAATCCATTGCAAAGGCGAGAGGTGGAGCTAATTTGGAACAATAAAACATTGCCAGGACGTGCGGTGTTTGCAGCATTTATCTATTGCCAAGGCGAGCGGTGGATAATAACAACTTTTGAAGGAATTTCTGAAAGACTGGCGGCGGAAAGGAGAGTTCCTGAGTTAAGTAGTTGTTTTTTTTTGTTGGAGGTTATTGTTCCGGGTTTTGTTTTTTCCACTTAGAGTTACGGACGTATCGTTTGAAAAATTATGGGCACTTCTTGAAAAACATTGCAGTAAAAAGCGTTCAGTATTCAAAGAACGCGAAGTATTTTTTTCAGCAAGACAAGAGGCGGGCGAATCCATTAAAGATTTTGGGGTTAGATTACGGTCTTTGTCAACTTATTGTGAATTTGAAGCTAGGTTGGAGAAAAATTTAGTAGATATGTTTGCCATTGGATTATTACCGGGTCGCATTAACACGTAATACCCGGAGGTTAAAAATGAAACACATGCGGCGGTGGTGGGTCCAGATTGACCCGGCTGAAATGATGAAATTAAAAGGCTTTTTATGCATTTTTCGTTCATATTCTTACTTTTATATGATATTATTGTAGTTCCTCATTAATTCATAACATATCCCCTGTGTTTCTTGTATGAACATGAAAGTTTTAGAAATTAGTGTTCCGTAAATTTTGCGGTTCGTCGATATACAGCGGCGCGGACATCCCGCGCAACAGCTAATCAACGACTGAATCGAAGACGGCCCCGACGGCCGATGCGGGTGCCGGGCGATGGTCAGGGGAATGAGGAGGGCAGCGCGGGAGAGGGGGACAGGAAGCGTTCGTCAGCGGAAACAAACATTTTTATTTCTATAATTATTAAAATTTTCGATGATGTGCATTTACAAGAATATCGTGTATTATTTAAAATACCATAAATAAATCACGTATTTGATAATTTCCTTGTGGCTGTACCTCTAATAGAAAGATGTGTAAAGAGAAAATAAATTCAATTTATAGCCATATTAAACGATGATTGCTTATGCAAATATTAGAAAATATTATATAATGGCATTCAAATTCAAGTTGAGTATTTACTTCCTCACACATTTATTTGTCACAATTAAAACCATTGAATGACACACATTAAAATATACTAAAACTTTTATTTTTCAATATAACAAATTTAAATTAACAATTTTCATTTAAAAAAAAGGAATAAAAGCAATATTCTAAATACGAAAATACAAAAATGATTCGACGATTAATAAAATTTATATACATACACAAAACACCAAATGGATTTATTATTACAAATTCAGCGGCAAAATAATTATATAGCACTACCAATTATAAAAAGTTTAACATTTTTTTATTAGTTAAAATATATTAAAAATGCTAAAATTCACAAAAATAATTCATCGATATATTATATCATTCAATAAATGTCATCGAAACGTATATTGCTAAAAATATAGCGGAAGCGATCTCTAGATAAAGCGGAGGGGAAAAAATGCTGCCGGAATAAATCCTCGGTAGTCCAAAGTTCGCTTAGTTCTAACTTTCGGCCGTGATTTCTTCCTGAAGCCAAAAGAACTCCAAAAAATGCATACATTTCTGTCTTCGTAATGTTAGGAAAGCTGGAATTTTTCGGATTGAGCTGACAGAATTTATTCGTATTTTCAATAATTTCCTCCACCATTTCATTTGAAATAAACAAATCAAAAGCATCTCTGATGGATACTATGTTCTGGCTACCGTTTTTCAATCCAGGGGTAGAAGAAATAATGTTATGGCTTCTGGTACGTAAGCTGGCTGGTTGCGCAGAATTCCATTGGAATCCGGAATTCGACACGTATAAATGTTGATCTGCAACGGATTCATTCGAATTTCCTACACTAACTTCATTATCACTTCCATTTCCACTTTCAGATATTTCCTCTAGTAATATTTCTTCCGGATCACTTTCAAATTCTGGATCTAATGTTTCGAATTCCAAGTCGCCATCATCACTGATCTCACTGTTCGAACTGTTAAGTAGCTTTTTGATCTCATTATCAGATAAATAATTTTGCTTTGCCATTGCGTTCGTACGCTACGAAAAAAAAAATTAAAACAAAGTCACAAACAAAAATCACAATACTAGAAATGTGCCCGAATGGTTGACAACATCTGCGCGGGACTGTGAGAGACAAAGACGGAAGGACAGAGCGAGAGATATGCTGTTTCGTCGGCTGCTCGAATTCAACTGAGAAGAAATGAGTTTTTGCGTGTTTTTAAACACAATTATTCTTATAACTTTTTTAAAACGTGTCCGATTTTAATCATTTTTGAGTCGAAATATGGGTAAATATCTGATGAAAGAATAGACAAAAGGAAATTAGCCTAAACGAGATATTTGCGGCAAAATCTTTTTTTTTAAAAACACTGGGTCAAACCAGACCCACCACCGGAGTCGAGGTGTTAAAGACAAGATTTACTTGGAAGGGCTGAAATTGTCACTTAGCGAACTAGAGGAAATAGCTAATAGTATGTCAGTTTTAGACGTTCCAAATAATTCAGTTAAATCAGAGGTTAACATCATAAGTAAGAATACTAACAATAGGCATTTTTCTAAGGGCAATAAACAAAAGTTTGCCGCGAGTTCATCTGTAAACAAACCGACGTATACAGTACCATCGGGTGCGAAAACCCAGTGCCGAATTTGCAAGAAAACGGGTCATTGTACTAATTCATGCAAATTTCGCAATGCGAGATGCTACAAATGGAATGAAGTAGGTCATCTGCAAAAATATTGTGTGAATAATAACTTTTCAAATAGTGTAAATCTAATTGTTGAGGATTTTTGTTGTAATAATCATGTGATAGCTTCAATAAAACCGTTCACAGCAGACATTATAATTAACGACAAGCATTTTAGAGCGATGGTCGATTCGGGATCTTCGTTAAGTGTAATGCAGGAAGAAATCTTTAAGCGTCATTTTGGTTCATTAAAATTATTGGCGGATAACCGTATCATTACTGGGTACGCAGGGAATCCTTTGAAAGTTATTGGCAAAGGCATAACATTACAACAAAGTAAATGACAGACGTCAAGTATAATTTTTCTCCGTATAAAATAGTGGAATAAAGCGCAAAAAGTTTGTTTGAAACATTATATCACTTGTGTATCTGTGCATCATAGTGCGGCGGAAATTCTGGAACTTATTTTATGTATGTACTGAACCGCATTCTTAAGAGAAACTCATTTAAAAAAATTTAAAAATTGAGATTTTAACAAATTATTTGGATACACTACCTACATATGGCATATTTATTCTACTAGTCAATAGATGTCAGTAAATACCTAAATGCATTAAAATTATAAAATAAACTAAGTTACGCCTACGAATCAATAGATGGCAATGCCTGCAAACTTGTGAAGGAAAATATTTTTAATTCAACTATTGCCCAATAGATGGTGACAGTGTTTATAAACATCAAAATAAAACTTTATTTATTTTTTTATAAAAAATAGAAATAAAAGTTTTTAGTGGCATTGGATCATTTACTAACCCTATGTCCAAACCAACTAAAAACATGGAAACAAGGTCTAACAAAAATACCAAAGATGACCCAATATTCGAATTCATCAACTCAAAATTCGAAGAAATGAAAACAACTATGTTTAAAAAAATAGAAACTGAGCTTCAAGAAATAAAAAACGTTTAACAACTTTATTAACGATAAATATGATGACATCATTCTCAAACTGTCACAAATCATGGATTCACCAATACAAATAAACAAACTTAAGGAAGAAATGGCAGAAAAGGAGAAAAGATTGGCTGCGATGGAGATTCACCTGGCAGATATTGAACAATCAGGCCTATTAAACAGTATCGAAATAAGCGGCCTTAAATTACAAGAAAACATACCCCCAGCCCATACTGTAACCCAGATCGCTGAGCTCGCAGGAGTTACCATATCACCTGAGGATTCATTTAAAATTACAACTACCAAACCAAACAACCAAAAAAAAATAACAATTAATTTTGCAGACAGCAAAAAAGTACACATCATGTTAGCAGCGAAACATACTGACCCGATAAAAAAATTCAACGGGAAAGAAGACCAATACGTCTATCTAAATCCGGCATTAACCCAGTATTATAAAAATTTACTTTGGAACACCAACTAAAGAGCCCTAATAAAAGAATATAAATATGTTTGGGTGAAATCGGGAAAAATACTTATAAGAAAAACTAAAGATTCAAAGGTTATCGAAATAAAACATCTTAACGATATAGCTACTAACTATGATTTAAACAAATCAAAAAAACCTATAGACACTTCATCTACTCAATATCTTTATAATGGCCTCTTTCACAACGGAAACACTTGAAAAACTGATACCTAACCCAATAATCACCACAAATACCTTTTTTTTAATGTTCTTTATTCAGTAAAGTTTATACATTACAGTAAACGGGTAAATTTTTGGCCACCACACTAGGCACATGCCCGTGTTGTAGTGGTCAATTGCATGTTAAACCGTATAATACAGGACGAGTTACCGATCCTGAACATAATTCATCAAAACATTCGAAGTATTAACAAAAACTTCGAAGATTTCACTGTGCTGATAAATGAATTAGATTTAGATTCTGACTTATTAATCCTTACAGAATGTTGGATAAATTCCTCAACATATGTGCATAAAAACATCAACAACTACAAAGTCTTCAATACTAAACTTCACAAACATCAAAACGATGGAGTAATTGTATATTGTAAAAATAAGATGGAATGCAAAATAGAAGAAATCGAACTACAAGACGCAAACTGTTTAAAAGTAAAACTCGATCAAGATACATGCATCTTTGCTGTCTACAGATCCCCTTCATCTACAAATTTGTCACCATTTCTTGAATCACTAGACTGCATTCTACTTCAAGAACGAAACATCAGGAACTTGTTCATCATAGGGGACATCACCATTAATATACTGGATACTGGAAGGCAACATCCACAAACACAGGAATACCAATTACTCCTCCTCTCCCACGGGATGACTGCCGCTATAAGGGAACCAACAAGAGTGGATCACAAAATTAATAAATCAATCCCCTCGCAAACCTGCATTGACCACATAATGACAAAAACAAATAAAAAATACTCCACAATCATACATCAATCCACTATCACAGTGTCACATAAATATTTGTGACAAGAGAAGTTCTTGCTTAATTGGGTTTATTTTGTCTATGGGTATTTTTTCGAACTTTGGCAATATTTTGAAGGAAGGAAGTAGAGTTTTGTTTATGGTCACTTCCTCCCCGGCCTGCCTTGCCGGTGGGTCGGTGGATCCAGTCACTCTCCTTTAAAGGGGCTTGAATCTGAGTTAATCATGTGAATAGGAGTTATAATTTCTTTTAAAAAAGGCGCGAGGTGTTTATCCATTCACGTACAGTTCGTGTTTGTTATTATTTTAGTGGGGAATATGGAATCCCGCTTTTATTGAGTGTTGGCCGATGGTCATGTCGGAGTGCTCGTGTTTCGGACTTGAAACCGAGATTGGTTTGGTCCTGGCTGTGGCTGGTTGTTCTCGGCGGAGTGTCCCGCTGCCACTAAGAAAACGGATTGCTGTCTTGGCTCCGTTGAAGAGTCTGGTCGACTACCACGTGCTGCAGGCCTGATGCCCCTGCAGGCGTCCATTGAGGGAGTTGCTGTCCCGCTGCCACTAAGAAAACGGATTGCTGTCTTGGCTCCGTTGAAGAGTCTGGTCGACTACCACGTGCTGCAGGCCTGATGCCCCTGCAGGCGTCCATTGAAGGAGTTGCGTCCTCCTGCTTCCTCCAAGAGAAGGATGTCCTGGCTTTCGACTCGGGTCCGTTCCCCGCTGCCGAGAGCAAGTCTTCGTTCCCCATTCGTCGTCGTTCTTTCGTTTCACGTTAAGTTAGTTTAGTTTAATTCAAGAGTCCATCGGGTATGTGCCTATATTTATTTCTATGGTTACATGTTTATCATCTGTACTCCTTGGTAGTTGCTTTTGATGTTTCAATATATCTTCCATTAAGAATTCACTCCTTTTTTTATTTATGATCACCTAACTTACTTGACAGGAAATTATTCCCACAATCTTGAGATGAGATCTCTGCTCTACCGTTTCCTTTTAAACATTGGAATGTACCTACCTAACATTCCTTACATTACATTTGGCGCTCAACGTTTAAAATATTTCGTTTTCGGTGCAGTATCCTTTTTTCTGTCATGTCAAGTTGGGTTTTTATTAATACTAGTTGATAATATTAGAGTTGAATCAATGTGTGTGCACTTAGCATTTCCATACTTACATTCACATCATAATGTCTACTATTGACCTTTAATATTAATGTTATGTTCATGTATCCTCATACATAACCTATAATAATTATGTTGTTTGCATTTTGAAATGTCATTGTATTGCAAAGAACTTTTCATTGTTTGATCATAGACAACTTATTACTGATGAAGTTAGAAGTTTTCGAGTGTTTGAGTAAATTAATTATTATTTTTTCTTAAAATATAATATCGATTGTCTATGATTCTCTTGTTGATCTATGAACAAGATTAGTTGTCAAAATTTTGAAGGTTAAAACTTGTTTCGTACCTGTCATACTGATTAATAATAACTTGATTAAACATCTTTGTTTATACGCAATACGAATTGAATAATGATTAGTAAAACCTTTCATTATTATTTGCTACAAAATATAGTTCGGT
Organism: Hesperophylax consimilis; assembly: GCF_061612785.1. Lineage (NCBI taxonomy): Eukaryota > Metazoa > Arthropoda > Insecta > Trichoptera > Limnephilidae > Hesperophylax > Hesperophylax consimilis. Next base: position 235,401 of record NW_028301271.1, read on the forward strand.
ATATTCTGTGTTATCATAATATGTAGTTTTGTTTACGTTCCTGGGTAAATACAAATTCCAACGTAAACACAATTTAAATATCCTTTTGATACTTTCGAAATACTTTGTTACAAGTTATTCGTAAGTAAATCATAATTATTGATAGTAATATCAATGTAGTGTCAAACATAATACTATGTACTACGTACAATACTTACTTTTTAAATATATTTGCACAGTAATATTCAAGTTTTTATGAATCCAGTACACATTTAAATTACGACTTTGTCAAAAATAAATTACCTACCTTATTACTATCACAATTACTATCAAAACAAATAACTTGTTTACATTCTAAAAATACTATCTGTCAAAATGTGTACATTGACATTTGTCATCTATCATGATGAAACATAAACATGCAAATAATGTTCAATATTGTTATTTTATAATGAAATACCTTTTTCAAAGAATCTTTTATATGATATTACCATTTCATATACAAAAACTGTAACAAGACTTTTCATGGTTATTTTTCAATGACAGCGCACTTCTGTCATTATTGATTATTTATTGTTTTTGTGTTTAATTCGTAGAACTCCATTTAATTTTTTTATAAATTTAATTTAGATTAAATTTGATAATATTATTATTAAGTTCTGCAAGTGTTTTAGTTTTTTATTATTGTGACAGCTGTTTCGGCTTACAAGGCCATTTTCAAACTGTGGTTAGTCCACATTGAGACGACGTTTTTATACTATTTCAAATGTAAATTTTGAAGGTGCATACATTGATTTATTACTGGTTACACCGATGACATGATCTATTGTTGGTTAAACCAATCTATGTTTTCCCCTCAGTAAATGGTAATGGGTTCTTAATTATTTACTAATGACTTTATTGCTATGAATTATTTGGGTGCATTATACTGCTTGGGTTTTGTGAAAATACTAAGAAGTGGTGAGTAAATTATTTTCCGTACTTTATTAATTAGTGTTAAATTTGGGTCATTCGTTCGTTTATTGATTTCTAATTGTTCAAGTAAATTTAATCTAATGCCCTTTTTTTCTATATGCAATGGTTTAGGACCCTTGTTGTTAAGTGGGTTATGATTATTCACCAAGAGATGTTCTGCGAATTTTGAGGATGTGTTTTTATTATTATAACATCGTATATGTTCTTGGAATCTAGTTGAGAATGCCCTCGCCTTGATTTATCAATTTAATATATCCGGTAAATAACAAAAATATAGAAAAATTTGCATGTCTCGAATTCCTCGGCCCAATATCTGAAAAAATGGCAAAAGAAATTAAAAAATGTGGTTTAAATATAGCTTTTCGAACAAACAATAATTTAGGAACAAGCCTTAAAAACTCTAAAAGTAAAATCCCTATACTCAATAACAGTGGCATATATGAATTAAAATGTGACCACGCCGATTGTAACGCCACTTACATCGGACAAACGGAGAGGGCATTCTCAACTAGATTCCAAGAACATATACGATGTTATAATAATAAAAACACATCCTCAAAATTCGCAGAACATCTCTTGGTGAATAATCATAACCCACTTAACAACAAGGGTCCTAAACCATTGCATATAGAAAAAAAGGGCATTAGATTAAATTTACTTGAACAATTAGAAATCAATAAACGAACGAATGACCCAAATTTAACACTAATTAATAAAGTACGGAAAATAATTTACTCACCACTTCTTAGTATTTTCACAAAACCCAAGCAGTATAATGCACCCAAATAATTCATAGCAATAAAGTCATTAGTAAATAATTAAGAACCCATTACCATTTACTGAGGGGAAAACATAGATTGGTTTAACCAACAATAGATCATGTCATCGGTGTAACCAGTAATAAATCAATGTATGCACCTTCAAAATTTACATTTGAAATAGTATAAAAACGTCGTCTCAATGTGGACTAACCACAGTTTGAAAATGGCCTTGTAAGCCGAAACAGCTGTCACAATAATAAAAAACTAAAACACTTGCAGAACTTAATAATAATATTATCAAATTTAATCTAAATTAAATTTATAAAAAAATTATTGATTATGTTGTTGTTGTGGTTTCATCTGACATTAGGTACTAGTAATTACTTCATTGTTTACAAACATTGACAACTGTTTTGCAGGTTATCTAATCGAAATTAACGACGTGTTATTTCTATTAATGAGCATCTTCTTCTTCTTTTTCAATTATTATAACAATTTGGATAATTGTTTTTTTTTGATTAAATTACAATAAAGTAAATATCCTTGATTCGTAATTGTACTTGGCGTTCTAGTATATAATCGTACTTGTATACCGTCGCCTGGTGAGCACTGAAATATTAGTAGGATACTTTGACGGTACTGTTGTGTCTCGTGTTAATGTATACAATTTATACTTGTCGAGTTGACTTGTACAGGGGGTTTGGTAATTGATGTGTTATAAATAAATTATTATTTATATCTCATTATTACATTTAAGTTATTATTCTTATTAAAGAATAATTATTTAATTTCTAATTATCATTTTCTCCAGTTTAACAAAGATGGCGATTTCGGATATTAATGGGGTGACGAAGGAGGAAATGATTAAATTGTTATCGGATCGTAACATCGTTCCGGAAGCTACTCTATCCAGTATGCGCGAACAGGCTCGCTCCTTTAATAAAAGTCTGAAAGTTGGGGGTGGTTCTAATATAGATGTGGGGGATGATAATACAGTTTCTTCAGAAAATACTAAAACTATAATTAATAATTATTATCAGTCGGCTATTCCTTCAACTTCGTCTTCTGTCCATTCTTGGGGTTTAAAATTTTCTGGGTATTCGGATGTCAGAGATTTCATTTTACGAATTGAAGAACTATCTAGAAGCCGGAAGGTGGAGTTGTCCTCGGTTGTTATCGCTTTCTCTGACCTCCTAGAGGGAAGAGCTCTTTCTTGGTTTAGGACTATTTTTGACGACTCTCTGTCTTGGTCAACTTTGAAAAAGCTCCTCATTTCCCGTTTTGACGTTTGTACCAACCAAACGGAAGCTTTAAAAGCCTTGTTCGCTATGAAGCAAAAGTTTAATCAAGCTGTGGTGGAATATGTTGAAGATGTTCAATTAGCAAACTTGAGGTTGGATGTTCCGCTCTCGGAAGAACAATTGGTAGACTTAGTCTGTGACAGTCTCCTACCTAAATACGCCTTGGCCGTTGCTTATTTCTCGGATAAGAGTCTTTCAGCCCTAGTAAGTGTGTGCAGTAAATTTGATAAACTTTCGGTAGAAAAACCCGCTCCACACTTTAATCCTTCTCCGCGAGTTTCGTTTCCTAAATCGTCGTATTCTAATAGAGTTCCTTATTCTCAACCGTCGTATCCGCCTCAAGCTCAAGGGTCGTTTTCTCCACGTGTTAAGTATAATCAGGCTTCCTTTTCTCCACGCGCGTCTTCTTCAAGTTCTTCTTCTAATAGTAAGAAAACTTTTAATTGTTTCTATTGTAAAGAACAGGGACATACGAAACAATTTTGTCAAAAATGGAAAAGGGACTCTTTTAAGCATAATGACGCAAATAAGTATAATTCAAAAAACTAGCCAACGATCTTTTGCATTCTGTGCACAAGGGTGATAAGGGGTCGTCGGCAGTTTCTAGTAATAAATCTAAGTTTAAGTTTTCCACGCGCAACATGGACGCATATTTGCCGTTAGCTGATTGTGGACAAGATGTTAGACCACATGTTAATATTAAAATTAAGAATTTGGTTTTTTCAGGACTTTTAGACAGTGGAGCATTTGTCAGTTGTTTCGGGGGTTCTGTTTATAATTTTTTCATAAGTCTAGGATTTAAGTTAAAGAAATTAGATTCTTACGTTACCACCGCGGATGGCAAACGTCAGGATATAATTGGTACCATGCGAGTATTGGTATTTTATAATAATATTAAAAAATATATTAATTTTTTTATAATTCCGTCTCTGTCCTCTTCAATTGTTTTGGGAGTTGACTTTTGGAAGCAATTTGACGTGGCCCCTCAGTTGTTTCCAAAAGTTGACAGCAATGTTGATTTTGGGAATGTTGTCAGTGAGGTTCGTAAATTAACATCAGCTTCCTTGCTGTCCCCTCAAGACAATCTAAAGTTAAATTCGGTTATATTTAAGTTCAAGTCGATTTCTTTCGAAGAACGAGGTTTAGGAAAAACCCATTTGGTACGTCATAAAATAAAGACAACAGGGGATCCTATTAAGCAGCGTTACTATCCATTGTCTCAAACTCGTCAGAAGCAACTAGAAGCTCAATTAAAAGAAATGTTGGATTTAGGTGTTGTCCGCCGTTCTCGTTCGGCTTGGTCAAACCCAGTTTTGATTGTCCCTAAGAAGGATGGTTCTGTCAGATTTTGTTTGGACTCAAGGCGCTTGAACAGCGTTACTCTGGCTGATTCCTATCCTCTTCCGTATATTTCACGTATTTTAGATAAACTTAGGGGTGCTCGTTTTATTTCATCAATAGATTTGTCCAAATCGTTTTGGCAGATTCCCTTGGATAAGGAATCCTGTCCTAAAACGGCTTTCGTTGTACCAGGCCACGGTTTATTTGATTTTTTGAGGATGCCATTTGGTCTTAAGAATGCTCCCAGCGAATTGCAGCGTCTTGTGGATGCCCTTTTTGGTCCTGAGTTCGACGAGAACGTATTTTGCTATCTCGATGATTTGATTATTATTTCAGAGAATTTTGAATCACATTTGAAGATTTTGATTAAAATTTATGAACGTTTAAGAGATGCGGGCCTAACAGTTAACCTCAAAAAATGTGAGTTTTGTAAAGAAGAGTTGAAGTATCTAGGTTATATCGTAGACGCGAAAGGTCTTCGTACAGACCCCGTTGAATTAGAATGTATTCGAACGTACCCTACCCCTCAAAATTCTAAACAAATTAAAGCTTTTATAGGTCTGTGCGGTTATTACAGGCGTTTTATTAAAGATTTCTCTACTATTGCGGCCCCGTTGACTAAACTCACTGGTTCTAGAATGGGAATAGGTAATTTTTCATGGTCTCCAGAAGCAGAAAACGCGTTTAAAGAATTAAAAAAGCTCTTACTTCTGCTCCCGTTATTAGCTGCCCAGATTTTTCTTTGCCCTTTACTATACATTGCGACGCGAGCAACGTTGGAATCGGCGGCGTGCTTACCCAGGTGTTCGACGGTGAAGAACATCCTGTTTCTTTTTTCTCTAGGTGTTTAAATGTTCACGAGAGAAACTATGGCGTTACGGAGCGCGAACTCCTTGCGGTGTTAGACTCGGTGAATCATTTCAGGCCTTACGTAGAAGGAGTTCATTTCACAGTGGTAACGGATCACTCCAGTTTGCAGTGGTTGGTTTCGTTGTCCAATCCAACTGGTAGACTAGCTCGTTGGTCTACGCGTCTTTCTCAGTATTCTTTTGATGTGGTGCACAGAAAAGGAAAATTGAATACTGTTCCAGATGTTCTTTCTCGTAAAGATGATTTTACCGTTGCTGCCTTAGATTCTACGCCTACAATTTCTGATAGTTGGTATAATAATTTGTTTTCCAATTGTATGAATAATCCACAACGATTCAATAATTTCCAAATTAAAGATAATTGTTTATTTAGACATTCTAAATCTCGTTTCGATTTGCAGGAGGATACAGCCTGGAAGTTGGTTGTGCCTTTTGAGGACCGTAACGCAATTTTAAGTAAAGAACACGAGTCTATTAATTCTTGCCACCCAGGTGTATTCAGAACATATAAAAAAGTCCAACTACGTTATTTTTGGCCGGGTTTGTACAATGATGTCAAAAAATTTGTTAATAAGTGTAAAACGTGCAAAGCACATAAAATAAATACATCAGCGCCGGCGGGTATTTCTACGAATCCTAAAATAGTCAACAGACCGATGCAAATGTTGTCTATCGATCTTGTTGGTCCTCTTCCACGTAGTTACGCGGGATTTATGTATATTTTATCGGTTGTTGACGTCTTTTCGAAATACACTTGGATTTTTCCGCTAAGAAATGCTACTGCTAAAAGCATTGTAAAAAATGTTGAACAATTCATTTTTCTGGTTCACGGTGTTCCTCAAACCTTTGTGTGTGATAATGGTAAACAATTTATTTCAAAAGAGTTTAAACAATTGTTGTCCGATTATAATGTTCCTATGCCTTTTTATAACGCGTATTACACCCCGCAAAACAATGTAGTCGAGCGGTATAACCAAACTGTCGGGACTGCTTTGTCTATCTTGACCGAGTCTGACTATCGTAATTGGTCTAGATTTCTGCCTCAGATACAGTCAGCCTTGAATAATTCTGTTAATTTTGCTACAAGCTTCACGCCTTTTTTCCTCATGCACGGCAGGGAACAAATTATTGACGGTAATTTACATAAATTTAATATTTCTTCTAGTCTCACGGACATACCTTTAGATCAGTCTAGACCCGATTTTGCAAAGAAGTTGGAAGACTTAGTTCCTATTTATGAACAAGTTTCAAATGCATTAGTACAGGCCTTTAAAAAGAATGCCCAACATTATAATTTACGCCGTAAATCCGTGGTTTATGATATAGGTGATGTCGTTTGGAGGAAGAATTTTGTTCAATCCAGTGGTCCGGATTACTTTTCTCATAAGTTGGCACCAAGATTCGTGCGTAATGTTATAAAAAATAAAGTTTCAGATTTAGTATACACCTTGGCAGATGTGCAAGGTAAAATTGTAGGCAATTTTCACGTAAAAGATATTGTTCGGGTAGATTAGTTTTGTTATTTTTTCCTTTAAGGAAGCTAATGTTTTAGTGTGTAGGCCTACCAACCCTTCACATTATGGCATTTGTTTCTTTTGTGACTGTTCTGTTCTCATGATTTGGAGTTTGGTACCTCCATTTCTTGTGCTCAGTACGGACACTAAAATCTAGTTTATCGACGATAAACCGTTTATTTACCCTCGGTAAACTGGAACGTGATCCTTGTGGTCACTGGCGCCCAAATTTTGTTAGATAAGTCTTTCTTTCTTCGTTACTATGTTTTTTCTTGTTATTAATAACATGCACTAGTTTAGGGATTTTGGTAGTTTCAAATATTTGATTATATTGGTTATAATACACTTAGTTACATACATGCACACACATTGATTTATTTCTTGGTTCCGTCTGTATAACGGATTATGTTGTAATACTTTTATTTTTAAGTTTATGCCCTTCTTTCTTTAGTCCACTGGAGGCCCTTTTATCGGCCCATTGAACCTCCAGGGAACTTCAGAATGTATATCTTGGAATTTTGTGTTTCAGAGACTTGAGCTACTTTCTGATGCACAAAAGTTCTGTTTGTTCTATTATTGATAGGTTGTATTTCATAAACTTTAAGTATGGTATAGCTTTCCTAAAAGTTCTTTAAATAAGTCTTAGTTCATAAGAAAGTTGTTTTGTCTCTAACAAAGTAAGTACTGCTTTGGCGTGCTTAACTAGTAATTAATTCCTTTGGAATTATCACTTTGCCTCTAATACAGGAAAATGTGTTTCTGTATAGTTTTTAAGTCTAAATGTGATAAACATTAGAGTCTTACTGTTAATACCAGTATTAGACTATACATTAAGTATTACTAAGGTCATTCATTAAATTTTGGATTGATCACCCCTCGAATAGTGTCAACTCACTGAAAGCCATAGTTGATCACACAATTTTGTTTTGTTTGTACAAGAAATGCTGACGTTTTGTCTACACTTGGAGTGTTTTTTTTCAAGGAATGCCAGCTTGGACAGAGAGGCGCTCTTGGGGCGGCCGGCTGCTTTTTTTAAGCGCTCCGCGTTTATTTTGAAAATCTTGGGAAGTTCTCAATTTTTTCGGTGTAGATAAAGTGTAAAATAACCGCAATAATTTTTAAGTTAGATGTATAAAAATAAAATAATTTTAGTGTCACTGATTCGAGATTAATTCAAGTTTTAATACAAAATTTCAAATATTTTATGTTCAAATCTGCCACGGTGTTTCTAGAAGTGCACAATAACTCTGAGCATCGGTAATCGGCCGAAGGAATAGGCCACATGTGCAGTGTAAAGAGAACCGAGCAACCGTGTCAAGTGTAAATGCGTCAAGTGATTTATAATGGGTATTCTTTGAACTATGGTGACTGTAAACAATATCCGATACGACAGGGCGACACTACTACATCTCAAAAGTGAAAGTGTTTTTACGGACCCTAAATTAGCTGTAAAATATCATTATATGACCTTGGACGCGATAATAATACTACTCATAAAATTAGATCTCGGGGTTGTCGTGCTGGACGCTATCATAAAAAACATTTAACAACAAGTTTTAAAAGTGATAGTGTGTTGAACCCTTCAGTGACTGCAAAAGCAACAATATACAATCCAGTCCGTGATCCGAATGTGAAATTTAGATACAGGGGGTGTCGCGGTGGACAAAAAACAAAATATTTATGCAGGGAGGAACAATACGTTCCAATAATTATTAATAATAACAATAGTAATGAAAATAATAATAAGTATCCGTCAGTACAGGGTGTTCAAGTAGTCGGACCAATAGACAAACAGAATTACCTACCGTCTATAGCCCTCCGCGATTCTGATAAATTCCACAACAACTCAAATGAAATTAGATTAGAACGACATGCCAACTACAGGAGCAGACAGCTTGCGATTGGTTCCTGGAAAGCGCGATCCCTTAACAACAAACTAGAGGTGGTGGACGATATTTTCAGAGACCAAAAACTCCATATCCTTACGGTCACAGAAACTTGGCACGAGAACAGTGATTCGTACTCAATTAAGAGACTCAGAGCTTTAGGATATGTGGTTCTTGAAGAAGCCCGACCTAGTGGGGACCTACCATCAAACAATATCTCACACGTGAATCACGGGGGTGTCGCGATAATAGCCCGATCAGGATTACGGCTAAACAAAGTAGCTCTCGGTACATTTAACACGTTTGAGTATATTGGATGCAGGGTTTCTTCTTCAGGAACGTCGTTCATGTTGTGCACCCTTTATAGACCCGGATCGAAACCAATCTCTGTCGAATTTTATAATGAGTTTTCACAGTTTTTGGAACTTTCAGTCGGACTCTCCGACGCACTCATTATTACAGGTGACATTAATATTCGTCTCGAGCGCGTGACATCACCAAACACTGTTAAATTCTTAGATCTGTTAGCCAGCTTTGGATGCCACCAATGGGTCGACGTCCCAACTCATGATGCTGGTGGTACATTAGATGTACTAATTTCAAAGAACAGTGATACACCGCTTTCAGCAGATATTCGTGATATAGGACTGTCAGACCATCGGCTCGTTTGCACTGATATTGATTTTAACCCGCCTAGAGTACCATATAGAACAATTGTATCAAGGGAATGGCGTAAATTTTGCTTTAGCGATTTTCTGGAAGAGTTACAGACCTCTCTCTTATGTACACCCAATGTTTGGGAAACAAAGACCCCTACCGAACTTGTCAAGACATATAATAAAACACTTTCATGTCTGTTAAATAAATATGCCCCGACATCATCAAAAACACGGAAAGTTCGAAAGTCTGACGGCTGGTTTGACGATGAATGTCGAAACCAGAAGAGACTTATGCGGAAATTAGAGAGGACCTATAGGAAAAACTCTTCTGTAACTACAAGAGACGAGTGGATCCTTGCTCAAAAACTGTATACGTGTAAAATTAATTCCAAAAGATCAGACTATTGGAAAGAAAAGATTAACTCTGAGCGAACCAACCCGCGACGTCTTTGGAACTCAATAAAGACTGTAATTTCCGAAGTCACTGTTCCAAAGAAAATAGATATTACCCCGGAAGCCTTCTCAATTTTTTTTCGGGAAAAAATTGAATCCATTCGTGCTTCCGCATCTCACGCCCCTCCGCCAATATTCACTTTAAATTCTAAAGGAATTTTGTCGTCCTTCAAACCCACAACGCTGGAAGAAGTAATAAAAATTATTTCAAGCTCGCCTAATAAACAGTGCAGTCTTGATCCCATACCGACATGGTTATTAAAACAATGTTCTACTGTTTTAGCGCCATTCCTAGTTCACGTTTTCAATAAATCACTAAGCACGGGTGACTTTCCTGAACCACTCAAGTCAGCTGTAGTTACACCAATCCTGAAAAATTCCAAACTAGACGCCGATAACTTAGGTAATTATCGACCCGTTTCAAATCTACCATTTATTTCAAAAATCCTGGAGAAAATTGCTGCCGCACAAATAACCAGTCACTTGAATTCAAATAAATTATTCACAAAACGTCAATCTGCGTACAGAAAGTTCCACTCAACTGAAACCGGACTACTTCGTATGCTATCAGACATAACTCTTGCCGTAGAGTCAGGTAAGTTATCACTTATCTCACTCCTAGACATGAGTGCAGCGTTTGACACGATTGATCATGAATTCCTCATAAGGAGATTAGAGGAAACATTTGGTTTGAAATCCGACATAAAAAATTGGCTGGTATCCTATTTATCCAATCGCTTACAAGCCGTGAGGGTTGGAAATAAACTCTCCAACTTCGCAACACTTTCTTCAGGGGTACCCCAGGGATCCGTTTTGGGTCCACTTCTCTTCATCCTTTTTACAAATGATGTCGCCAAAATAATCGAGTCATTTGATCTCTTGTCTCACTGCTACGCTGACGATCAGCAAGTTTATTTTTACTGTGCTCCAAATGAAATCAATAGTCTCAAGATCCGTATAACTGAATGTCTAGAAGCAATAACTCGTTGGATGTCTTCAAACAAGCTGAAGCTCAATCCATCTAAGACTGAGTTTCTCTGGGCAGCCACAAACAAACGTCAACATTTCATAGACAATTCACCTATTACTATTTCCGGCAGCGATATCATCCCAAAAACAACAGTTAAACTTCTCGGTGTCAATTTAGATTCAGACTTTTCGTTTAAAAGTGAAATAAATAGGACTGTAAGCACCGGTTTTTTTCACCTAAGACAACTCAAGTCTGTCCGAAGAAACCTTCCTACAGAAGCAACAAAACTACTTGTCAACTCTTACGTAGTCTCACGTCTCGATTACTGCAACGGCATTTATGCCAGCCTTCCAAAATATCAAATTGACAAACTTCAATCAGTGTTTAATGCAGCAGCACGGCTCATAACCGGGGTTTCAAAATATTCACACATTTCAGAACACCTTCGTAACCTTCACTGGCTCAAGTGCCCTGAAAGAATCCAGTACAAACTGTGCTGGGTGGTGTTTAAATCCATCAATGAAATGGCCCCACCCTACATCTCTGAACTATGCGTCCCGGAAAACACTGGTCTGAGGCAGTCAACGCTTAGATCAGCAACATCATCAGCTGTAGGCAGACTGATAGAACCTAAGCGCAAGCCAAATACTAAGTTTGGTGATCGCGCTTTCGGAGTATCTGGGCCGAAGGCTTGGAATAAACTCCCTCCGGAACTAAGATCCATAACAAGTCCAACAGAATTCAGGTCTAAACTGAAAACTTACCTTTTTGAGCTGTCGTACCCTTAAATTAAATATACCATTCCTAAGAGAAAGTCCAGTTGTATTCAATTTTTCAATAAAGTCCTAAATCCTGTATCTAAATTCCGCCAATAAACAATTTGATAATGTTAATAGTGTTAATCTCAAGTGACCTACCAGGTAAGTATTGTACTGTATATTTTCTCCATAAGTAGTTAAGTAAGAACATAGATTATAAGTTTGTACAGCGCCCTTGAGGTGATTTTGCACAAAAACGGCGCTATACAAGTCATCCAATTATTATTATTATTATTGGGTATTGCCTTGGTCTCTTTTCTTTTACAATCAATGTCACTCTGTTGAGTGTTTGCTGCAGATTGTTATATGGATTTTTGTATATCCTAAGGTATGAGCTTAACTTACTAGTTTCTGTTTTGCTTTTTAGTACCATTTGACTTTGGTCATGAACTGATTGATAAATAGATAGGTATTGTGTTATGTAAACCCTATTCTGTCCACCTTGATCGGCAGGTATTTATAGTTTTATAAACCTGACCTGATTTGACTTTCGCAAAAAGAATAATTTGAATATTATTCTTGTTTGACGACTCTGTTACTTATTGGTATTTCTTCGGAATTGTAAATCCTGGTTCAATAACGAACGATAAAAAAAAAAAAAAAAATGATGGATAAATAATCCAATACAAACCCCTACTCTGGTCACGTCTAATAGACAGTTTGTAAACTGATTCTATACTACTAATAACACAGAACAGTATTTTCTTGTGTACTAATTTTGCCTACTTTGAACTCCATTGTTCTGAATTGTAAAAAAAAAAATGTATATCTATAAAGTTATTTTCATTATCTATAATTGTTTAATTTTAAGTATTGTTTAATTTTAAGTTTTGTCATAAGAATGTTGTCATAAGATTTTTGTCATAAGACTGTTAAACCGGATGGACTTAGTTAGATAGGTTTCTCATTTTGCTATTTAATTATAGCGTAAATTCAGTGCAAGTGAGGGCTGTTTAACCACCCTAAAGTGAAGCCTAATTGGACTTTATTTCCTGTGCAAGGAAAAGTGATCTTGTTTTTTTTCTTTATTATTAAGAAAATTATTTTTAAGAAATTTAGTTTTTAAGAAACTTAATTCTAAGTTGTTATTTTAACTACTAATTATTGTTAATGTTTTCATTTTTCTAGATACCTGTTGGACTCATAGTTTAGTTTATTAGTGGTCTTAGTTGTTCATGTTTGAGGGCAAACATTTTGTGGGAAGGGGGGAATTGTCACATAAATATTTGTGACAAGAGAAGTTCTTGCTTAATTGGGTTTATTTTGTCTATGGGTATTTTTTCGAACTTTGGCAATATTTTGAAGGAAGGAAGTAGAGTTTTGTTTATGGTCACTTCCTCCCCGGCCTGCCTTGCCGGTGGGTCGGTGGATCCAGTCACTCTCCTTTAAAGGGGCTTGAATCTGAGTTAATCATGTGAATAGGAGTTATAATTTCTTTTAAAAAAGGCGCGGGGTGTTTATCCATTCACGTACAGTTCGTGTTTGTTATTATTTTAGTGGGGAATATGGAATCCCGCTTTTATTGAGTGTTGGCCGATGGTCATGTCGGAGTGCTCGTGTTTCGGACTTGAAACCGAGATTGGTTTGGTCCTGGCTGTGGCTGGTTGTTCTCGGCGGAGTGTCCCGCTGCCACTAAGAAAACGGATTGCTGTCTTGGCTCCGTTGAAGAGTCTGGTCGACTACCACGTGCTGCAGGCCTGATGCCCCTGCAGGCGTCCATTGAGGTAGTTGCTGTCCCGCTGCCACTAAGAAAACGGATTGCTGTCTTGGCTCCGTTGAAGAGTCTGGTCGACTACCACGTGCTGCAGGCCTGATGCCCCTGCAGGCGTCCATTGAAGGAGTTGCGTCCTCCTGCTTCCTCCAAGAGAAGGATGTCCTGGCTTTCGACTCGGGTCCGTTCCCCGCTGCCGAGAGCAAGTCTTCGTTCCCCATTCGTCGTCGTTCTTTCGTTTCACGTTAAGTTAGTTTAGTTTAATTCAAGAGTCCATCGGGTATGTGCCTATATTTATTTCTATGGTTACATGTTTATCATCTGTACTCCTTGGTAGTTGCTTTTGATGTTTCAATATATCTTCCATTAAGAATTCACTCCTTTTTTTATTTATGATCACCTAACTTACTTGACAGGAAATTATTCCCACAATCTTGAGATGAGATCTCTGCTCTACCGTTTCCTTTTAAACATTGGAATGTACCTACCTAACATTCCTTACATTACAACAGATCACTACACTTTAATTTTTAACATCCATGCAAAGGAAAATCGACCATCGACTCAAAATTTTACGGGGAATAGACATGTTATACACTACAACGAATTAAAAAATTCACTAAAAACTGAAACCTGGGAATTAATATATAAAACTGAAAACCTTGAAGATGCTTGGAAATTATTTATTAAACTATTGCAATTAAAAATACAGAACCACACCTCAATAAAAACTTACACATATTCACACAATAAAATTATCAAAAAAGCATGGATCACACCTGGCCTACTAAAATGTATAAGAAAAAGAGACAAGATCCATCAGCAAGTAAAAAATTATCCATACGACCTTTCCCTAAAACTATTTTACAAAAATTATAGAAACATCTGCTCCAATCTTACTAAATCGGCCAAACATAATTATTACAGATCTAAAATTCATCAATCCAATAATAATCCAAAACTTATCTGGCAAATAATTAAAGAAATCACCTACACAAATCAAAACAAAACAAACCCATTGGAAGAAATCAACACAGAGAACGGTACACTCTCGCTCAACAAAAACGTACATCAACTAATTAACTACACAAACAAATTTTTTGCAAACATAGGCTTGAACTTAGCGAATAAAATAACCAAACCCCAACACTATAACCCGAAAATAAACAAACACCCAAATCCGCATAGGCTTAAATTTGCTCTAAAACCAATCACTAAACAAGAACTAATTCTAATATTTTCTAAATTCAAACCAACATCTTCATCTGGTAGTGATGAAATCACAACGAAAACATTAAAATTTATACAAGATGAAATTACCGAACCGATACTCTTTCTAATAAACAAATCTATTACGGAAAGCAGATTTCCATCACAACTCAAAATAGGGACTATTACACCAATCTTTAAATCAGAAAATCGTACAGATATCAATAACTACAGACCAATCACAATTCTGAACACATTATCTAAAATCTTAGAAATAACAGTTAAAACTCAACTCGTCGATTACCTAGAATCAAATAAACTATTATCACCAAAACAATTTGGTTTCAGAAAAAATCTAGGAACATCCAACGCCATAGCCTTAGTAATTGAATATATTAAAAATTCTCTAGATTCACCTAAAAAATGCATTGGAATATTTCTCGACCTTTCTAAAGCCTTCGACACAATAAATCACTCACTTCTTTTCCAAAAACTAGTTAACATAGGGATCACTGATAATGAACTGATATTCTTTAAAAACTACATGGGAAATAGAAAGCAAACTGTGAAACTTAACAACATAACCAGTGAGTGTATTGATGTCAAATTCGGGGTGCCTCAAGGAAGTATTCTGGGTCCGATTCTGTTCCTAATTTACATTAATGATCTAACACATAGAATGTGACGGAGAAATCATCAGTTTTGCGGATGATACTGTTCTCCTTATAAATGGGAATAATTGGACAGAAACATTTAAGAAAGCAGAAGACACACTAAACAGGATTAAAAAATGGCTAGACTACTATTCACTTACACTAAATGCTAATAAAACCAAATTCATCACTTTCAAAATAAAAAATACAAAAAACTCTGAAGAAAACCTTAACTTGAAAATTCATAGCCCGCATCACTTAAATGAGCATTGTAATTGTCCCTCATTAAAAAACGTTGACCATATAACGTATCTAGGTCTAAAAATAGATGAAAATTTAAAATGGACCAATCACATTAGCTATTTAGATAATAAAATTAAAAAACTAAGTTATTTTTTCAAAACTATCAGGAATGTGCTCATTAAAAAAGACTTAATCAAAATCTACATGGCTCTCTGCCAATCACTGTTAGAATACGGTATTATCGGATGGGGCAGTGCAAATAAAAATATACTAAATCCACTAATTAAATCTCAAAAAGCCATAATGAAAATTATACTAAAAGTTCCTGTAATAACTAGCACTGACGAAATCTTCACCAATTTTAACATCATGTCAATTAAACAACTATATTCTAAAACTATACTCATTTACATTCATAAGTACAAAACCCAAGAAAAAACAACAAACACGTACAATAGAAACACTAGATCTCATGGTCATAAACTTATCCAACAAAAAAGTTTCTTATACCATAGTATTAAACTCTACAACAAAATACCACTTTCACTCAAAAACCTCAACACTTTAACATTTAAATCTGAAATAAAAAGCTGGATACTTAACATAGGGAGAACTGAAATCGAAAATTTACTGAGATCAAACACAGACTAAAACAGAATCAACTGAACTACACCAAAAACACTTCATATATATATAACTATACAAAAAAACACTTCAGATATGTATATATATAAAAAAACATCTTACTTATTTTAAAATTATAAAAAAAAAATTATACTGCATGATAAATGTTCATAATTTAATCCATATTTAACTTTGATGTAATATTAATATTTTAAATTAATTATACATAATATGTAAATGAAATCCTCAGCACGGGAGATCCCAGTGAGGATATCATTATATCTCTTTGTTACACAAAAATATATATATACATTGTTATACAACACTTATTATTATTATTATTATTATTATTTTTGACGTGAAGTTCAAAAATAAAAACAATAATGTTACATTTATAATTGTTGCGGGAGGTTCAGATCTAATTGTAGGTAGAGATTTCATGGATATTTTTGGGTTAGAAATCGCTTCAGTACAAAATACAATTAATTCGGTGGACCCTGAAGAGGAATATAAGGATAATTTTATTCGTGAATTTCCGGATGTTTTTACTGAAAAGCTGGGTAAATTTAATAAATTTAAGGTGTCTTTTAAGGTTAATAAAGATGCGAGTCCAATTTTTTTTAATGCTAGGCCGGTTCCCTTTTCAATTAAAGAAAAAATTGAGGCGGAATTAAAGTCTATGGTAAAAGACGGGATAATATCACCGGTCACGAGTAGCAATTTTGCATCACCGATAGTACCTGTCGTAAAGAAGAACGGTAACATTAGGGTTTGCGCTGACTTCAAAAGAAGTCTTAATCTGATTACAAATTTGGAAAAATATCCATTACCCAAGATAGAAGAGGTTATTCATAACCATAAGATAAGTTCAGGTAAATTATTTGCGAAACTGGATCTAAAACAAGCATACTGTCAGTTAGAATTGGAGGAACATTGTAAAAGATTTACATGCATTAATACGCATTTGGGATTATTCCAGTTTAATAGGCTGGTCTTCGGTTTCAATTCGCACCGGCAATTTTTGCGAGAACTATAGCGAGTTGTTTGCAAGATTTAAAAGGCGTGGCATTTTATTTAGATGACATTATAATTTCAGGGATCAATGAGCGGGATCTTGAGAATAATATTCGCGCGGTGTGTAATCGCTTAAGAGAATGTGGTTTATGCGTCAATACGGAGAAATGTGAATTTTTTGTTAAAACAATTGATTTTTTAGGATTCGTAATTTCGGAAAAGGGTATTCAACCTCAAAGTGACAAATTAGAAGCTATTAAAAAAGCACCGTATCCAGCAGATGTTCAACAATTAAAAAGTTTATTAGGATTTTTTAATTTTTATAGGAATTTCATTCCGAATATGTCTTCAATCTGCGAACCGTTACATAATCTCTTAAAGAAAAATACGAGGTTTGAGTTCGATCAGAGGTGTTCAGACGCTGTGGACAAGATTAAATGCCTAATGAGTAGTAATAGGATACTAACTAATTACTTTCCTAATTTACCTATTAAGGTTAAACGCAACGCTCGTTGTATTCTACGTGTTCACAGATGGCGTTAATTAATTAATTTTGTTTAAATACGCTTTTGCAAGGTATTGCTTTACCATATTAAGACAAATTATTTGTTTGCGCCCTCATATACGCAATATGAATATGAATAAATAGTTTTGTCTATATAAAAACTCAATTCTATCGAGAAAGGCATACAAATACAATATTTTACCGATGATTCAATCCAATATTGTATTTGTATGCCTTTCTCGATAGAATTGAGTTTTTATATGGACAAAACTATTTATTCATATTCATATTGCGTATATGAGGGCGCAAACAAATAATTTGTCTTAATATTGTAAAGCAATACCTTGCAAAAACGTATTTAAACACAATTAATTAATTAACGCCATCTGTGAACACGTAGAATACAACGAGCGTTGCGTTTAACCTTAAGCTATATACTGATGCAAGTAGCTCGGGGCTCGGAGCTTCCTTGTTCCATAGTTTCGCGGATGGATCGTTGAGACCAATTGAATTTGCGTCTAGAAGTTTAACAAGTGCGGAAAAAAATACAGCATCCTTGATTTGGAAGCTTTGGCTATTGTTTTTGGGTTAAACAAGTTTTTTCGCTATTTATATGGAAGAGAATTTACATTATGTGTAGACAATATGCCACTAATGAGGATTTTAGGAGAAAATAAACACATACCGGTGTTAGCAGCTAATCGGTTGCAACGTTATGGGATCATCTTGGCAGGGTTCTCATACAAAATTGAGTACGTCAAATCAGCTAATAATCATGCGGATTATTTATCGCGTTTGCCGTTGGAAAACTCAGAGGAAAAATCGGAAGACGATCTAGGTTCCGATTTCATAGGCTATATAGAAAAGTGTGAACACTTAGATGTAAAGCGTATAGTCGCAGCGACAGGCTCAGACCCAGAAATTCAAAGAATTTTAGGGCATCTTCGTAGAGGGTGGCCCAAGTGGGTAAATCGCGACAGTTTTTTATGGAAATTCTGGATTAAAAGGAATGAATTATCTATTGAAAATGATTGTTTGTTTTGGCAACATAGAATTATAATTCCAAGTTCGCTTCAGAGTATAGTTTTAGATTTTTTACACAGATCGCATTTGGGCATTGTAAAAATGAAGGGATTATCCAAAGGTTATTTTTGGTGGCCGTCAATGAACAAGGACTTAGAGAAAATCGTTCAAAGTTGCAAAGATTGTGCAGCAGTTAGGCCGTTACCACCTAAGAGTCATTTATCAGTCTGGCCTAATTCAGGATCAGCATGGAAGAGGCTGCATCTGGATTATTATGGGCCAATTTCGGGGAAAATGTTTTTAGTTATTTGCGACGCTTTCTCAAAATGGGTAGATTGCGTGGAAATACCGAAAGCAGACTCAAGTCATACGATTAATGAGTTGAAGAGAATTTTTTCAAATTTTGGGTACCCGGACTGTATTGTAACTGATAATGGAACCGTTTTTACTAGTCAGGAGTTCAAAGATTTCTTAGAGTATAATAATATTGAGTTTTTAACAACGCCAGTGCGTCATCCCCAAAGCAATGGGCAGGTAAAAACAGTGAAGAATTTTTTAAAGAAAATTCTTGTTAATAATGTATTTAAGTCAAATTATAAAGATAGATTATATGAATTTTTAAGTGATTATAGAAATATTCCACATTCCACAACTGGAATTGAACCCTCAGTGCTAATGTTTGGTAGGAGATTAAAATCAACCTTTAGTAGCCTTTTACCTAAAAGTTTTGAAGAAAACGTAGCAACCTCGACAGAGAATTTAGCGAATGCGAATATTAATCTTACTAATCTCCAGAATTTGGCTGAATTTAAACGAGCTTTAAAAACAAAATTATTTAAAAAATCTTACCATTTATAAATTTTAACTTCTTTTCAATATTTTATAATAAGCCATATTCTTAAACTTCTGGTAATTGTTTGGTTTCGGTTGTCTCCTTATTGTACCTTTTTAAAGTGTATGCTCAGAAAATTCTCATTTCTGAGCACAAACTGCCTCCTGTTTTACATTATGTTTTAGTTTTAATATTTGTGTTTTGTCCTGTCCTGCTGTTATTGTTATTCTAAGTTTTGTCATTACTTTGTATAAACAGTGTATTTAGAGTT
Source organism: Hesperophylax consimilis (assembly GCF_061612785.1). Taxonomy (NCBI): domain Eukaryota; kingdom Metazoa; phylum Arthropoda; class Insecta; order Trichoptera; family Limnephilidae; genus Hesperophylax; species Hesperophylax consimilis. The sequence continues at coordinate 255,012 of NW_028301271.1, forward strand.
ATAATATTAGATCTGTATTGGGTAAGGCACACTGTAGGAATAATTTTAAGAACCATTAATACTGAATTACCATTTTTTTTAAAGTTTGTTATACGAGTAGTTAAGCGCACTTGAAGTGAAATGACACTAAACTGCGCTATATAAATTCCATGTTATTATTATTATTATTATTAATAAAGGTCAGGAAAATCAGTTTAGGAATTTCGGTGGGGTTGTTTGTAGAAGTTTTCAGATAGGTCAGAAGTGTTTAGCGAGAGACTTCAGACAAGTGAATAAATGTTCTTGGGCAAAAGGAATTGTTGAAAAAAGACTGGGAAAAAAACTGTATATTATTAAAATTGTGGGGACACAGATGTCGTGGAAAAGGCATATTGATCAACTGAGAGGATGTTCGCAGCACAGGGAGGAAGAGGCAGAGAGTGAACCTTTCGCCTCTGATATGACGAAATGCTGGGCAGATGAGGTTGACACGTCACTCCTTTTGAGAGATTTTCACCGGTGTTCTCCTGATTTCAGGTCTCCAGGGAGAAACAGAAGCCCACCATAAAATGAACCAGCACCATGGGCGGGACGACTTCGTCCCAGACGTCTTTGAAATGACCTCCAGGAAAAGAATCAGCTACTTATAGAGTCAACATCTTTTTGGAGTAGAGTCAGTGCTTAATGAATTATTTAATTTTGTGTGTAATGATATATTTTCAAATATTAAGTTCTTGATTTTAATAATATTGATTTTAGTGACATCTGTTTGCGATTGTATAGATTCGTGATTTTAAAAATAATACTGTAACAATGAAATATCGTAGACAGGTTTCTAGTTTAGCAGGGGGAAGATGTTGTGTATAAAGCTTCGGGCTTTCAGACACAGATGGCAGTGCTCTTAGTTTTAGCCTCCGACGACAGAGGGCGTCTCAGCTTTAGGTTAGGTTTCATTGGAATCCCACGAGGGGACCAAATCTAGCGAGTACCGATAAAGGTTGACCAACGCGGTTATATTGTACACGCGATATTCTAAAATCTAAATAAACCAGTTAATAAAAAGTAACCTATTTATTACTGAAAGAGGTATCTTCCATCCAAGGAGTGTTGGGAGTCTGTGGCAAGTCCACGGCTGTATATCCTGAAGGATAGAACATCACACTAATATATTGTGAATATGTCTTTTAACAGTATCGAAGACAATCAAAAATAGACAATATTATGAAAAATATTTTGTCATTGTGTATTAAAAACGTAATGATATATTGTAAAATGTCAAATTCATTGAATTTGACCGCGGCACACCTGTAACCGGCTCACGGCACACCAGTGTGCCACGGCACACCGGTGGTTGCGGAGCACTGACTTAGAGCGTCTAGAATCACCTTGTGCCGCTCATAATGAAGCCAAAATATCATTTAAGCCTTCATTATCGCAAGATTTTATTTAAACTTCGCTGAACGTCTTTTTATTAGCAACTTTGTATATTTTTGATTAAGGACAAGCTACAAATTGCTTCCGTTTTTCTAAAAATAAAGAACAAGAAAGTGCAATGAACTCAGACTACCAAAAAAGGACAAAGCAGAATATTCTTCAAAGGGTAATTATACTATAATGCCCTACTGGAAAGCATAAAAATAAAACCAACTAATACGTTCAAAACAGATAAATGCACTGAAGATATAAACTGATATAAGTGTGTTGTGGGCGTGTCCGTGTGCTCGAAATATCATAATTTTTCCTTACTTCTATTTCTTGAACAGATGTTTTATAGGTCAATGTTATTTCTGTCTAGGAGCCGAAATGTCTGCAAATTGGCGACAGCAGTTTTCTTCTAATTTCTTTCAAATGTACCTTACCTACCTTACACGATAGGGTATTTTCACTGTTTTTTTTTACTATCGAAAAAAATACTATAATGAAGTTATTTTTTATTTTATTTTTACATTTGACGAATAAATTTTCTATTGCGATTTGATATTTGCCATTTTAGATTTACTGCCAAAATGAAATATTTGTTTTTATTCGTGAATATGGCGACGTCGGGTAACGTCGGTGCTTGCCTACTTACCAGCGAGTGGGCGTTTTCTATGTCACAATGACGTTGTAGCCGGTTGAAACTGTTTCGAACTGTGCAGTTTTAGAACGTTTTTAAAATCAATAATTATGAATTAAAACATTAAAATTACACATTTTTAGTACAACGATCAGAAACAGAAAAATAAACAAGTATCACTTACCCTTCAGATACCCATTTCCCGTGTATATTTTCCGGGGAATCCAATACAACTGCGGCCTTCTCTATAGCACTGGCTCTCCTCACTGCCTGCTCACACGGGCCCCCGCCCCCGCCTGTTGCCGTATTCAGCCTGAAGGCATCGCATTGCTTGAAAGAAACTGAAAAAAAATTAAATAAAATAACGCACAAAAGAAACATATTTATCTACATAAAAATAAGAAGGTATATGTAAATTGTAAGGAGCTATCTTGGCGTCGAAACCGTTTCAATGCATTCACAGACTAGCACGTCACTATCATAAACCTAAATAATATTCTAAGAAAAATAAACTCTATTGAAAGGTAGATATGTAAATACAATTGTTATAGAGAGTGCGCTAATAAAGCACGAATAATTTAAAATGGAACAAAAATCTGTCGACAAATGTCTTAAGGCGATGTGTAATATTTTAAATGGAGCCGCTATCAATAACAGCCCTTACGTAGATGGCGATAAGGTTTAAATTCCCGCTTAACACTTTATGCAAGAAAAAAAAATGGCCAAAAAGTGCCTTTTATTTTATTTTGTGGATGTTCAGTCATAAATATATTTTTTTTTCAATCATTTTATAAATAACTCAATTTTCACATTATACAATAAAATCATAACCGAAAATGGGTTCGTAAGCAGGAGATTTTGAACTTTAAAGCCGTTTTCATAGGCCTGTAGCGTCGAGAAAAATCTAGATTAACTAATTAATAATAAACCGCTCGACCTACTTAGTACCTACTCCCGAATTATGTACCTGCAGTCGAAATCACATCGTAAACAAAGCAACCTACGAACCTACGTACTGCAGGCACGTCTACTCGCGACAATACTATCGCGCAGTCAGTCTGGGACATTACGAGAACTCGTCAGAAGGTTCGAGTCTTCCGCCTATGCATAATTGCCACGCTGTCGAAGGTTCCCGAAACACACAGTCCGAGCGAGTGGCCTCGATTTAATTGCAATTTACTACCTACTGTCGCCATCGGCCGTGTAGTATAAATATGCCCGACGCGACGCAGCGAGTCAGTCAGTGAGTCATCAATCTGCCGTCAGTTTACAAATCTCACGAGTGACAACTGGTGCGCCCCGCGCCCCTCCGCGAAGGACATATACCCGGCTTCGCCCGTACCATCATGGACTCTACCGGGACATCATCTTAGCGCCTTGTCCAGATCGCCGTTCCTGGCAAGCGCTACTCGGATTACAAGCGCCCTGGTTCCAGTGTCTCTGACCAGCGCTTCTTCCACGCCATCATGACCACCACGAGGACACGCAGCATCCTCACTGGTCACGCCGCTCCCGTTCAACCGCCTACAAGGTCCGCCGTACCTTCGGCCGTCTCGTCAGCACTGGAGTGCCTGAAGACCTACGTTCTTCGCCAGTGCCTGACCTTCATCGAGTCCCGGTCACCAGCGCCCGGCGTCGCGGTCGACTCACTGAGCCGCGCGCTTGACCAGCACATCACCGCAGCGTCCGGAGTATTCAACTTTTAATAATAATAATAATAATTGGATGACTTGTATAGCGCCGTTTTTGTGCAAAATCACCTCAAGGGCGCTGTACAAACTTATAATACATTTCTACAGTGATCTATGTTATAACTCAACTATTTATGGAGAAAATATACAGTACAATACTTACCTGGTAGGTCACTTGAGATTAACACTTAATTAACATTATCTAATTGTTTATTGGCGAAATTTAGATACAGGATTTAGGACTTTATTGAAAAATTGAATATAACTGGAATTTCTCTTAGGAATGGTATATTTAATTTAAGGGTACGACAGCTTAAAAAGGTAAGTTTTCAGTTTAGACCTGAATTCTGTTGGACTTGTCATGGATCTTAGTTCCGGAGGGAGTCTATTCCAAGCCTTCGGCCCAGATACTCCGAAAGCGCGATCGCCAAACTTAGTATTTGGCTTGCGCTTAGGTTTTATCAGTCTGCCTACAGCCGATGATGTTGCTGATCTAAGCGTTGACTGCCTCAGACCAGTGTTTTCCGGGACGCATAGTTCAGAGATGTAGGGTGGGGCCATTTCATTGATGGATTTAAACACCATCCAGCACAGTTTGTACTGGATTCTTTCAGGGCACTTGAGCCAGTGAAGGCTACGAAGGTGTTCTGAAATGTGCGAATATTTTGAAACCCCGGTTATGAGCCGTGCTGCTGCAAGAAACACTGATTGAAGTTTGTCAATTTGATATTTTGGAAGGCTGGCATAAATGCCGTTTCAGTAATCGAGACGTGAGACTACGTAAGAGTTGACAAGTAGTTTTGTTGCTTCTGTAGGAAGGTTTCTTCGGACAGACTTGAGTTGTCTTAGGTGAAAAAAACCGGTGCTTACAGTCCTATTTATTTGATTTTGTCCAACATCATCTCCTCGTCTCGGCAACTGACTCAATAAACACTGTGAACTTCACCACACGCCTTTCATTCCGTGCCTCTCTCACCATTGATCCCCAAAGGCCTTATACATTATTTTTTTTCTGGGCTTATCCAAATGTATTCTTTTTTATATTAACTCCACACAGGAGGCCTTGAAGAAAATAATTTCCCTCAGGGCCTATGTCATTTTTGGGGATGCTGTTCTACTCGCATTATTTAATTAAAGCATCTGAAACATTTCTGGGCCACCAAATTTTCAAACCAAAAACACATGATTTTGCATTACTACGTAGTGCATCGCCTAAAGTGGCGTTTAGAAACATTGTGAATGTTGTCATACAGAATGATACAGTTAAAAGTGACCGAGGAGGATAGGGTCCCATTAGCGCAGTTGGTAGAGCATTGTCCCGGAAAGACAAGGGTCCTGGGTTCGAGTCCCAGATGTGACCGTTTCCTTTTCTGATTTTTCTGTTTCAGATTTTCGTTTAAAAAGCACTAATATTGTCTTCAATATTTAAATATTACAATTTGAGGTTTTACTCAATAAAGTTATTCCGAAAAATTAATATTCATTCTGGACTTGCAGAAAAGTCAACAGATGTCGCACATTAAAAATAAAAAATAAGATAGGTTTATCTAAAAGACGCTGTCTGGATTGCATTTAGTTCGGGTTGAATCTTGCGATCATACATAAAGATAGTTGCCAATAAAAATGTGCGGTGAAAAAATGAAGACAATGTTGGTAGTTCTTATTCGAAGTATGATACAGTTAAAAGTGACCGAAAAGGATAGGGTCCCATTAGCGCAGTTGGTAGAGCATTGTCCCGGAAAGACAAGGGTCCTGGGTTCGAGTCCCAGATGTGACCGTTTCCTTTTCTGATTTTTCTGTTTCAGATTTTCGTTTAAAAATCACTAATATTGTCTTCAATATTTAAGTATATTATTCTTCATTAAATTAAATACGTTTTTTCTGAAGACAAAAAAGAACAAATAAAAACATATATTTATTGAAATATATATTTTACTGAAGACGATATCCGAATCAGCAAATAAATACATATATTTTTATTCATGAAATAACAAGTTTTCAGTTCGATTAATATGTACTAAACATTTCTGATTGAATTTTTAAATATTTTAATAAATCATTTTTTTTTTTTTTTCACACATCTTCGGATCTACCGGATCGGCCCTGATGATGGACACTGCAACGCTGTCCGAAACGTCGGCTAAAGAAGGAGTTAGCGCAACACGGCATAACACCCCAAAAACAAACAACAAAAATTTTAATAAATCAGTTATTTTGGGGTTGCTTAATTTTTATTTTTATTTTCCCACCATAGTAGGCCTTTGATCTAATTGGAATTAAACTAATAATAATAATAATAATAATTGGATAATTTGTAGAGCGCCGTTTTCGTGAAAAATCACCTCAAGGGCGCTGTACAATTTATTTCCTAGGATCTACATTTGTTATTTAGAAAAGATACCAAAACATACTTACCTGGCAAGTCACTTCCGACAAACACACTTATATTAAAAAGTTTATGCTTATAAAAGATAGAACTGCACGCAGAGGACACTATATCAAAAAACACTGGTCGTCGCATGATCTGAAGTCTGCTATAGTTTTTTTTATTGTAATTTAACTGTATTTTAACTATCTTAAAAACCTACAAATTGTAAGTTGTTATCATTTTTATTTAATTATTTTTACTTATTATTTTTATTTATTTTATTTTATTTTTAGTATTTTTACATTTTGTTAATTTAAATTGCCGTCGACTGTGAAAGTGGAGGTTTCTGAAATTATGGATACGACTGTCTGAAAAGGTGCGTTTTAAGTTTAGACCTAAATTCTGTCGAGTCTGCGATCATTCTCAAATCATGTGGCAGTCCATTCCAGGCTTTAGGTCCTGACACGGCGAAAGCACGCTCACCGAACTTAGTATCTGGTGTGCGCTTTGGTTCCTTCAACCTTCCGATATCTGATGACGTTGCTGACCTAAGGGTTGACTGTCGGGAATTGGAATCTTCTGGAATACACAATTCTGATAAATAAGCCGGAGCCATTCCGTTAAGTGACTTAAATACCATCCAGCATACCTTGAACTGGATTCTTTCAGGACATTTGAGCCAGTGCAGATTTTTAAGATGCTCTGAAATGTGGGAGTATTTAGATACTCCGGCGATAAGCCTTGCCGCGGCGTTGAAAACGGATTTTAATTTGTTGATTTGACATTTAGGGAGACTTGCATACATTCCGTTGCAATAATCTAGACGTGAAACAACATAGGAATTGACTAGCAATTTAGTCGCCTCTGTTGGCAGGTTTCTCCGCACTGCTTTAATTTGCCTTAATTGAAAGAACCCCGTGCTTACAGTTCTGTTCACCTGAGTTTTAAAAAAAAAAAAAAAACTAACTAACCATCACGCCGTTTCCCCGCAGGGGTAGGCAGAGAGGACGGACCGCCAAACAACTCGGTCTTGGCACACACTTCTTGCCTCATTCACATTCATACATCGTCTCATACATACTCTTCTATTATTCTGACTCTTGACAACAACTCAACCTGAGTTTTAAGGGAAAAATTAGTGTCCAGATTGACACCCAGTAATTTGATGCACGTTTTTGGAGTGATGTCACTTCCTGAAATGGTAATTGGGGAGTTTTCAATGTTATGCTGACGTCTGCTTGTAGCAGTCCACAGAAACTCAGTCTTTGTGGGATTCAGTTTCAGTCTATTTGAGGTCATCCAGCGAGTAACTATTTTTAATTTATCGCTGTTGTGAAATTTTAATGTAATAAATACAGTTTGATAATGCCTTCAGAGGGCGAAACAGCTGTCACGCGTAATAATAATTACACAGCAGAACTTGTTTAAAAATAAACTGTTTTTATAAACCCAATAACAATATTATTGAATATATAAAAAATAAAAATTAAAATGGAGTTCTACAAATTAAACTTAATAACAATAAATAAAGGAATAAATATATCTCTCCAAAAAATAAATTGTAATACCCACCTGTGTAGTTTATTGTTATTTACTAGGTTATTAACATGGGAACAGACAAAAGAAAACACAAAAGATGCGATGTGGTAATAAAATCATCACCCTATCATCATCATCACGTTAATCCTCCAAAAAAGTTGGAAGGAATAGATGTCAAAGTAACCTAGGTACTGTGGGTATTGAGAATCACAAATAATTAAGAGCTTACTTTGATCGCCATTGTGATCTAACCAATAATAATCATAATATCCAGCCGTTTAAATTTTGGGGGTAAAATGTGTTCATAATTTTAGGGGTAGCACTGGTGTCATTTTTTTCTAGGGGTTCCTAAGAACCTTCGTCCTGTGTTGAAACAGGAACATTTATAATAATAATAATATTTAATAACTTACCTTTTTAAGTTGTCGTACCCTTAAATTAAATATACCAATCCTAAGAGAAAGTCCAGTTATATTCAATTTTTCAATTAAATCCTAAACCCTGTATCTAAATTTCGCCAATAAACAATTAGATAATGTTAATTAAGTGTTAATCTCAAGTGACCTACCAGGTAAGTATTGTACTGTATATTTTCTCCATAAATAGTTAAGTAATTAGAAATGTAGAAATGTATTTTAAGTTTGTACAGCGCCCTTGAGGTGTTTTTGCACAAAAACGGCGCTATAAAAGTCATCCAGGTATTATTATTATTATTGGCTAATTTATACAGCGCCGTTTTCGTGAGAAATCACCTCAAGGGCGCTGTACAAATATATTTCTTCAATTTTTGTTGTTTGTTTTTGGGGTGTTATGCCGTGTTGCGCTAACTCCTTCTTTAGTCAACGTTTCGGACAGCGTTGCAGTGTCCATCATCAGGGCAGATCCGGTAGATCCGAAGATGTAGATTCTTAAATAGTTAATACTAGAACTACTGACTTATCTCTTTCGGAGTATCTGGGCCGAAGGCTTGGAATAAACTCCCTCCGGAACTAAGATCCATAACAAGTCCAACAGAATTCAGGTCTAAACCATTGGTCTAAACTGAAAACTTACTTTTTTAAGCTGTCGTACCCATTAAATATACCATTCCTAAGAGAAAGTCCAGTTATATTCAATTTTTCAATAAAGTCCTAAATCCTGTATCTAAATTTCGCCAATAAACAAATAGGTAGATTTTTTTTTTTGTGTTTATTCAGTTTTTTTTATTTGTACATTATTTTTTCTTACTTAGATCTTACAAAACTGATCAATCAGTTTAATTGTAAGAAATTAAAATATTGAAGACAATATTAGTGATTTCTAAACGAAAATCTGAAACAGAAAAATCAGAAAAGGAAACGGTCACATCTGGGACTCGAACCCAGGACCCTTGTCTTTCCGGGACAGTGCTCTACCAACTGCGCTAATGGGACCCTATTCCCCTCGGTCACTTTTAACTGTATCATACTTCGAATAAGAACTACTAAAATTGTCTTCTGTTTCAGATTTTCGTTTAGAAATCACTAATATTGTCTTCAATATTTAAATATTATAATTTGAGGTTTTACTCAATAAAAAGTTATTCCGAAAAATAAATAAAAAAAGTAAGAAATTAAGATTAAAATTATTTGTTAATTAAGTGTTAATCTCAAGTGACCTACCAGGTAAGTATTGTACTGTATATTTTCTCCATGAACACTTTGATATAGAGTTATAGTTAACATACTATCAATAACATCGATCACTGTAGAAATGTATTATAAGTCTGTACAGCGCCCTTGAGGTGATTTTGCACAAAAACGGCGCTATACAAGTCATCCGATTATTATTATTATTATTATTAAGACTTACATCTAGTGACTTACGTCTAAGGGGGTATTTCACTATCTCTGATTATGTTCTGACCAAGCACTAATCCGCGGATTAGTCATTTTTTCGTTTTCACTATATCTGAATAGCGCTAACGCTCGGGTTAAAGTTAGATTTGACTAATCAGTGCTCGAACTTCACGTTAGGCGCTATTCCTCGAATCAAAGATGGCGTCAAAACATTCCGAGTTTAACAGCTGAGAAGTGAGTCGAATTTTGTAGAATGAATTTGAATGCTTGTATGATCCATCCTGAATTATTTGATTGTGTTCAAAATAAGAAACAATGTATTAATTCGACACGAATCTATCTAAAATGACCTGATAATCAACATAACATAACCAAAAAAATGCACACTTCGCGGTGTGCGGACTGTGACGCATGATAGCCGTGGAAGTAGATGGACTAACTGCAAACATTTTGCTATGTTGCCAGACTATTTCGAGTGTTATCTATCCGGAAGCTCGAAACAATGGTGAAACGGTCGCCGTTGAATAACGGAATTATTCTGATCTTTAAAGCCAGCCAACGGATAGCTAGTCAGATATTTAGCCCGACATAGTGAAATACCCCCTAAGGCCTATAACTACTATGTTAACGACATATATACGAGTATTTACATATTTAGCAACTTACAACTAAAATTAATATTAACAATCAAATCTTACTAACGCCAGAAGAAGAAGGAAGTTCTATTATATTAGGGTGTTTTTATTGTTAGCTGGATATATATGTTAAATGAATGAAATTAATGAATAAAATCAAAATTAATGAATAAAATCAATCGTCAATCGTAAACGCATCTAGATGATTCATACGCCAACTATTAAACCGATTGACTTGTTGTGTTCCCGCTGATATTGTCTATTGTCCATTGGTAGGCAAGTCAATAGCAAAATTGAATGAACGGAATCGCTAGATAATGTAACAATTACGGTATAAAAAAAGAAAAAAAAAATATTTGGATAGAATGACGGATTTATGGAAATGAGTGTCTAAGAGTGTAAGATTAAGAAAGGGACGCTTAGATGGTTTGGGCATGTAGAGCGAATGAGCGAAGATAGGAGTGTAAGGAGGATATATGATGCAAATGTGAATGGTAGCAGAAGTCGGGGACGCCCGAGGAAGACATGGCACGATCTAATTAATTATTCACTAGTTGTAAATAGAGGAGGGTTAATCTTACATTCATTGCTGTTCGTCGATTCAGTTTTGGGAATATTTGGATTCATTTTTATAAATTATCCGTTAAAATGACCTTTATAAAGATTTGACTTTTATGCTTTGTAAAAATCTTAGAATTTGACAATTTATAAGATTTACTGGAAATTTATAAAATGTTTATCTATATTTATATATGGGCTTTGTAAGAAAGCATAAAAATTGGTAAGGCTTTGTTAAAAAGCGTAAAAGGTTGACATAAAAAAAATAATAATTTTTTCCTTACAGCACGTTCATCTTCTTCCTGGGATTGAGGGATCTTCTTTGTCCTTGTGCAGGTGATGGTCCTCTTCTCTTGTGGAATGTGATGAAGGCCTCGATTGATGATGATCTTCCGAAGGCTTCTGTGATGTAGACTTCGTTTAGTGTTGAATTGTTGAAGTGACTCAAGGTTTTGAGGTGCCTTGGGTTTTTTTCTTTTTCTGATTTAATTCTTTAAACTTTGGTTTCTTTAGATTTTGATAAACAATTTATTTTTATTATGTATTGTGGGTTGTTCCTTCGGTTTAAACCGCTAAGGACCGACAAAGTTCAATTTGTCGTTTGTAGAAGTTATCCCACTGCTGCCACCAAAATTGTTATGTACCAATTTTAATTAAAGAACACTGAAGATTTTATGTAAAGGTTTGTTTATTATGTTTAAAGTTTTGACGGAAACTTAATGTCAATACCGGAGATACTTTAAGCACAGTTAGAATTGAGTCTTGAACTAATACACGGAGTGATCTGAAGTGAATACTTTGGTGCTGGCTTATATATGCCAAAAGTAATTGTGAAAGCTGTAGTTTGAGGTAATTAAGAGTTTGTTGGAATTTGGAGAAACTTGATATTTGTGCTTGAGGCATGTGCGTTGATGACATTAATACATCCGTATACAATACATTAAGAAATGAATCAATAAGTGCACTAATGGAATTTCACAATGTAATTAGTTAGTTTTGGGTAATTAGGAGGTTGTTGGAATTTGGTGAAACTAGCTATTTGTGTTTGATAATTAGTGATGGTGCGTTTGGGACATAACACAGCTAACAATAAATCCACCCTAATATAATAGAACTTCCTTCTTCTTCTGGCGTTAGTAAGATTAAATTGTTAATTTTAATTTTAGTTGTAAGTTGCCAAATATGTAAATACTCGTATATACGTCGTTAAGATAGTAGGTAGTTATAGGCCTTAGTCGTAAGTCACTAGATATAAGTCTTAGAGATAAGTCAGTAGTTCTAGTATTAAATATTTAAGAAATATATTTGTACAGCGCCCTTGAGGTGATTTCTCACGAAAACGGCGCTATATAAATTAGCCAAATATTATTATTATTATTATTATCTAAAATTCTACCTAGAGAGTTTACATTATAAAAAGCTGTTTTGCATTTATCATTATTGGTTAATCTAGATATTTTTGTTGATATTTCACCAATAGGTATAAGAGATTTTAACCCATTGTTTATGAATCGCTAGATAATGTAACAATTACGGTATAAAAAAATGAAAAAAAAGAAATATTTGGATAGAATGACGGATTTATGGAAATGAGTGTCTGAAAAAGTGAGTTTTTAGTTTGGATCTAAATTCTGTTGGGCTGGTTATACATCTCAATTCCATAGGAAGTTTATTCCAAGCCTTGGGGCCGGATACTCCGAATGCACGATCACCAAACTTAGTGTTCGGATTTCGCTTAGGCTCTTTCAACCTTCCAATTGCAGATGATGTCGCTGATCTAAGAGTTGACTGCCTTAGACCAGTATTTTCCGGAATGCATAGCTCAGTAATATACGGTGGCGCCATTTCGTTGATAGCTTTAAACACCATCCAGCATAGCTTGTACTGGATCCTTTCAGGACACTTCAGCCAGTGAAGATTTCGGAGGTGTTCCGAAATGTGCGAAAACTTGAGTACCCCGGTGATAAGCCTTGCTGCGGCGTTGAACACTGATTGTAGTTTATCAGTTTCGCATTTAGGAAGATTTGCATAAATGCCGTTGCAATAGTCAAGACGTGATACTATATATGAGTTCACAAGTAATTTAGTTGCCTCTGTTGAAAGGTTTCTACGAACTGACTTAAGTTGTCTAAGGTAGAAGAACCCCGTGCTAACGGTCTTATTTACCTGACTTTTTAAAGAAAGGTCTGAATCCAGATAAACTCCCAGAAGTTTGACGGTTGTTTTAGCAGTTACGTCGTTGCCGGAAATAGCGATTGGTGAGTTTTCTATTAAATGTTGGCGTCTATGTGTGGCTGCCCAGAGAAACTCCGTTTTTGAAGGATTTAGCTTAAGTTTATTTGAGGACATCCAGAGATTGATTGCTTCTAGACACTCAGCTGTGCGAATTTTTAGGCCGTCGATCTCATTTGGTGAGCAGTAAAAGTATATTTGCTGATCGTCAGCATAACAGTGAGATAAAAGGCCAAATGACTCGATAATTTTTGCGACGTCATTTGTAAAAAGAATGAAGAGAAGTGGACCCAAAACGGATCCCTGGGGTACCCCTGAAGAGAGTTTTGAGAAGTTGGACTGTTTATTTCCAACCTTTACTGCTTGCGAGCGATTGGATAGATAGGATTCTAGCCAATATTTGATGTTAGAATGTAAGCCAAACGTTACTTCTAGTCTCTTAATGAGAAAGTCGTGGTCAATGGTATCAAATGCAGCGCTCATATCCAAAAGTGAAATAAGTGCTAACTTACCTGACTCTATGGCAAGGGTTATATCTGACAGGACACGAAGTAATCCGGTTTCTGTTGAGTGGAACCTCCTATATGCAGATTGATGATTTGTGATTAATTTATTAAGATTTAAGTGGGAGATTATTTGAGAAGCCACAATTTTTTCTAGTAGTTTAGCTACGAAAGGCAGATTTGATACAGGTCGATAATTACCCAGGTTGTCGGCATCAAGCTGTGGTTTTTTAATAATTGGGGTAACTACAGCAGACTTAAGTGGCTCCGGGAAGTCACCTGTGCTTAGGGACTTATTAAACACGTGAACCAGGAAAGGGGATAACACGTTGCAACATTTCTTGAGAAGCCACGTTGGGATAGGGTCAAGAGTACATTGTTATGTATATGTGTGTACATTGTTATGTATTGTTATGCATATGTGCTGATAAAGAAACTGTCGTATGAGACATCTATATAATATATAAAAACACGCGTATTCGAATGTAAGGCTGTGTTAAAATTTCAAAGCATTCGGTGATTTTCAAAGATTTAAGATTTTGAAGGAAGGATTTTTTTATTTATAAAGATTAAATTATTATTGATCCACCCAGTACATCACTACACAAGCAAGAGTCTCTTCAAAATGTTTCTTTATCTGTTCGTATGTGTTTTGGTACAAACATTTGCAATACCACTTATAAGGTTGAACACCTTTAGCCCAAGGTGAGTTACTGATAACAACAAGTGGTCTTCGATTATATTACATATTTGTAAGCAAATCCATTTATGGATGAGTTATAATACTGAGTTTTCAAAACACATTACCAACCGTGAGTTTTATTCTCTCTGAAGTTCAATGAATTCACATACAGCTTGCGCTGGTGGCGATATGGTTGAAATTGCCACTTGAAGCGATGCACCACGTCGTCTAACATTTGTAATCGGGCCGCTAACAATTTCACTCCGTATGTAGATGGCGATAAGGTATAGATTCCCGCTTAAGAGGAAGCCACAAGCCAAAAATGTGTATATTCTTGGTATGAGTCTAGAAACGTTCGATTTCAAACACAAAACTGATTTTTATTTATTTTGTAAAGAATTTCAAAAATCAAGTCACAGATAATCTTAGCTATTATACTATATTTTTTAAAAAGTTGTTTGCGTTATGCGTTCATACATTTTTACACTAATATATTTTAGTAGTTTACATTTATATTTTTTTATTGAGTAATTTATTATTTATTTGTATTCTACTCAAGCGAAACGATAGGAAAACCTACAATTTATCTAAAGCATTTTTTTGATATTCACAATGTACACTAATTCGTTATAAAGATTAATTAAAATAGTTATTTGGCATTAAGCTTCGCCTTAAGGGCCTGCAGTCCAGTGTCTAACCGGATTACGAATAATTCGAAGAGATTCTTAGTAAATTAGCATTATTTTATAGCAGTAAGAGAAAAAATTCGGTTTATGGGTGAAATTCCTAAAAATTAAAACTAGTTATTTTTATACTAACTTTGGGCCGGGGAATCCGAATCTAAAATATAAAATTAGCAAAATTAAAATATAAAATGCATATTTTTTCGTCTCCCCCGACATAAAAACTCACCTTTCGTGATAATAAACCTAAATCTAACTGTTTGAATATGAAATATTACTGAAATTATAAACATGTTATTTTACGTTATTGATATTATTGCTTACTAGCAACACTTAATTTTATATATCTTTGGTAATTTTTCTATGGATTTATTGTCAAAAAAACGCATCGGCAATGCCGTTGTATATTGTTTGCATCTAAAATTTTTAAGTCGTATATTTCAGTTTATATTGCTTGCCCCAACCTTATTCTTCCGGATTCGGATTCCCCGTCCCAAAGTTAGTATAAAGATGTATAAAGAAAACTAGTTTTATTGTCAGAAAGCGTTCAAAATGGCCAGTTAAATTTTTTGTGCGTCGAAATTTTAAAGTCGTGTAATTCAGTTAATATTGCTTGCCACCACCTAATTCTTCCAGATTCGGATTCCCCGGCCCAAAGTTAGTATAAAAATAACTAGTTTTAATTTTTAGGAATTTCACCCATAAATCGAAGCTTACCCGCAGTAAGTTATCTTCATACTTACTTCATATCAATTTTTAAAGGTGTTTTGACCTGTTATTGTGTTGAGTTTTCATAGACCCGTTTTTTGCACTTTGGCGACAATTTATATATTACATGACGTAATCCACTTTATTTATATGAAGTAGTAGATGCCTTCGTGCTAAAATTACACTTCTAAAATGACCATTCTTAATCTAACTAATGGTTGCAGTCCATCTCTAATTTGCCAAACTAATAACATCTTAACCCCTTGATTTGAAAAGTTATGCTTCCCCCTCTCCGCCGTAAAAAGGAGAGGGGGTCATTTTAATTACGGAGCTACCAACTAAGTTCCGTGTTCCCTTTGACAGCCATGACATAAGCACTATATAAGCAGCCTAATAATGCATTTCTTATTTATTATGTTAGCTCATATCGTCATGTGTGCTAGTAAATTTAGAAACATAAAAGACGTGATATTATACGTAGGTTATTAATTATTCATAAATAGTCCAGTCAGCCTGTGTCGTAGAACACCATTTAGACCAACTAAATAGTATAAAGCTAATTTTTTCCCCATCGACTACTACCATTTAGACAAGTGTTTAGAAAAAAGTCCCCGCCCCTACCCCCCTTGCTTCCCCCCCTGTGCCCCCCAAACATGAAAAGTGTAAGGGTTTCGTAAATCGCGTCTATCTCAATTATTAAACAACATATCGGATTGAAATTTGTTTTATTCTCTTTGTTGTAACATTTTCTACAAAAAAAGTTCAGTTAACTTTCGTCGTAACTTTTACCGTTTGTTTGTAATTCGTATGATAAGGTAAAAAAATGTATATTTTTTGGCACATAATTTTATATTTTGTCACAGAACTTTTCAGGCCGACATTTTATGAAAAAATATTTCCTACAAAAGTTGTAGCCCCTATTATTACCTTTAAAATGATATAAAATAGTACTTACTTTGTTGGAGATCCAGCGAGATTATCATGGCGGGTTCGGTCGAGGTGGGGCCGGCCGGCGCGGCGTTGCAATGCAGATATTGTTGTATAGTGATAGTGTTTTTTATCTTCAAGGTACACTATTGCATTTTCCATAAATAAAACTAATCGAGTCTCGGTGAAACCTAAATTCCCCACTTTTTAAATTTGTTTCAAATAATAATAAGTCCTTGTATACAGCGAAAATAGGTATTTTAAATAGTTTTTGGTTTGAAAATGCATGTAATATTTTTTAAAGATGTTATTTTAGAACAAAATAATTGCGGTATCTTAATTTGATCATATCCTAAACTTCCATGAGAGGTTCTTCATTTTCCTCGACTTCAACCAAAGTTACATTGCTGCATGATCCACCACAGCTCCCGCACATTTCTGTGCAATCAAGTGATGCTTTAAAGCAGCTACAATTATTTTTGCAAGCCTTTTTGCAGTTGCAGGAAACTAAGTTTATAACTTCTTCAGGTACCGGTGGTTTTTTTTAGTGCACTGGGTACAGCATGTTGTCTGTTAAAATCCATCCCCAGTCCGTAGCGCTGATTTCCTTATCTCCAATCCATTTTTGAATCTGATAGTATGTTCGATAGGCGTGTTGTTCAGCAGCATCAGATGTTGGAGGGAGGGACGCCATTTTAAATTTGGATTTTAATGACATTTTTGCAACAGCTTTAAGGTACATTGAATATCTACTGTCATTCAGACTTGCAGACCTTGTGCATCCATATAGTTTCAAGACAAAAGTCTCTCCTACCTCTTTGAGAATATTTTTGTCTGCCTGTTTTTCATAAAACTGTAAAACTTTTGTGCGGAGATCATTTGATGAACTTAGCAATTTGTACGCGTTAATTTTGCCTTTACCGAATAAATAAGATGTGGTAACACATCCTGTGATAGCATGCAAAAATAATACCACATCCTTCATATCACCAATCTCTTCACGAATCTTGCTGATGTCATACGTTGATGGTGTGCCAGAGGGTTTGTGAAAGAATAGTTGCACATTTTGACATTGTGGTAGCCCTAACAATAGAACGAAAAGATCAGTATCCTGTCCGACAACAACTACAGGCCTCCCACTTTGAATCTGGGAGACATCTATTGCTCTTCCGACCACTTTAGTATCTGCATCTTCCTCCGCCACAATGGTTGGAATGTTTGCTTCATTAAGCTTCTGAGAGAGCTGTTCAATAAGCTGGCTTTTGTTTTTTGGATTTGCCAAAAATTCATTTTGCTTCACAGAGCATTCCATATTAACGTTGAATTTCATTTCTAGAGATGTTTTTTTACTTCTCCGCATATGTTCGACCCCTTTTGTGGTGGGATAGTCAGGATACCCATCGAACACGACATGACAATCTTTCCCATACCGTTTCATTACAGTATCAACATACTTCTCTATGATGCTGCTATATGTTACTTTGTCAGGCCAAATAACATTATGCAAAAGATACCCTCCATCTACTACATATATTTTTGGGGGCAAATTTTTAAAAACTTCGTTGCTAACTGTCCACTTTTCAAATATTTTCATAAGACTTGATTTAGTTCCCTTTCTTATCATTTTATTGTTTTCAAATAAAGACAAAGGGTATGGGCTAAGTTCATAGTTGAAGTATTGTTTGAGATTATTTGTTCCTTGAGACATACATATAACCCTATTAAACAGCTGATCAGGATTAATTGGCACTTCTTCAGATCTCACATTTATACCACTTACTACGGAGCCTATAGTTTTAACTTTATTTTTTCTTTTCAATTTAACATCTGCAAAATTATTTCCTTCGATGTCTTTCAAGCATTTCATTCCTACATCATACGCTTCATCGCAGTTTACACCCGAACTTGTCACTACTAGACCAGAGGATAAAGAAATTAAATCGTTGCTCTGTCGGAAAGGATTATGGATACGCAGCCACCCGAGAAACTTATTAATATCTTGCAAGTCCCTTTCTCTTCTACTGCATCTAAGTTCAGTGTGCTGTTCGTTAAACTGAGTTAAGCAGCCAGAGAACTTCTCGAAAGCCTCACAAATTTGTAGGGATGCAGGAGCGCAAGCAATGAACTTGGTTAGCGTCCTCTCGCTTAATCCTCGTCCATGAGTAAGGCCACCTATGGATTTTGATGATCGCATTAATGTCTGCTCTATGGTCATGTCCGTCCAGATACCGGTAAAAAATCCATCTGTACGCCGAACTGTAAAAAAACCTTTATTGACGAACCTTTCGAAGTCTTCATTTGACATCTTCGATTGTAGACTCAACATTTGTTGTAGGTATATGTGTGCGGATTTGGCGTAGAGCAAATGTCCAGCAGCATGGAAATACGGTATCATTTGCTTGACTGTATTAATGTGCAAATTCCAATCGCCGATTCTCTCTGCCAGAATAAAGTCTAGAGCCAAATTCACCAATTTAAACTCTTGTAGCCACAGTTTTGAAGTTCTACTAGTTTTAGCCAAATCTTCATACACTTCTTCTAGTCTTGTCATTATTTCATTTGTTTTACACTCTCTCATGGCGTCTTCAACAGTTGTTTGTTTGTTAATTGTTTGGATATGAATATCATTAAAGTCGTTTGTAATCATTTCTTTAAGAGATGAACATTCCTCGAATAGCAGTAACATCAAAGCTGCCTGGGTCATCATGTGAGCTCTATAAGACCTTGCGTAAGCATGTCCTGACATAAGGTGAGGAATCGTTGATTTTCCATAAACAGAGGTCCACATTTCTTCGATTCCACTACCTTCCATAAACTTTCCTAAGCAACCAAGGAAACTCATTAGAAGATGGAATCCGCCTAGTCTGACGATTACTCCAGATATTTCACTTTCTGTAGAAGAACTTGCAACAATGTCTACTGCTTTCAGGAAAAGTGGTTGGTCAAAAGTGACAATACACGGCTGGCCAGCTAACTTGCTCTCTTTAGAAGCGTAAGCTGTGGTGGATCATGCAGCAATGTAACTTTGGTTGAAGTCGAGGAAAATGAAGAACCTCTCATGGAAGTTTAGGATATGATCAAATTAAGATACCGCAATTATTTTGTTCTAAAATAACATCTTTAAAAAATATTACATGCATTTTCAAACCAAAAACTATTTAAAATACCTATTTTCGCTGTATACAAGGACTTATTATTATTTGAAACAAATTTAAAAAGTGGGGAATTTAGGTTTCACCGAGACTCGATTAGTTTTATTTATGGAAAATGCAATAGTGTACCTTGAAGATAAAAAACACTATCACTATACAACAATATCTGCATTGCAACGCCGCGCCGGCCGGCCCCACCTCGACCGAACCCGCCATGATAATCTCGCTGGATCTCCAACAAAGTAAGTATTATTTTATATCATTTTAAAGGTAATAATAGGGGCTACAACTTTTGTGGGAAATATTTTTTCATAAAATGTCGGCCTGAAAAGTTCTGTGACAAAATATAAAATTATGTGCCAAAAAATATACAATTTTTTACCTTATCATACGAATTACAAACAAACGGTAAAAGTTACGACGAAAGTTAACTGAACTTTTTTTGTAGAAAATGTTACAACAAAGAGAATAAAACAAATTTCAATCCGATATGTTGTTTAATAATTGAGATAGACGCGATTTACGAAACCCTTACACTTTTCATGTTTGGGGGGGCACAGGGGGGGAAGCAAGGGGGGTAGGGGCGGGGACTTTTTTCTAAACACTTGTCTAAATGGTAGTAGTCGATGGGGAAAAAATTAGCTTTATACTATTTAGTTACATATAAAAACACAGGCTGACTGGACTAAAATGGGATGTAGAGGATTTCTATCATTTTGTTTCCGCGATGGCAAACAAACCTTAGTATTTTCCGGAAGTAGTTGCGCGGGGACTGACGAATGTTTGAAATGGTTTTATGTAAATCTTAATGTTAGAGAGAGCGCGCTAATATTTAACGCGATTGAAATGAACAGACGTAAGCGACTGCTGTGAAAATATTTAATAAAACACGTTTAAAATAGAGCAAAAATCTCTCGTTATAGTTTTATTTGCATTTAAACATACACTCAATTTTTTTTAAATTCCTTTCACATATTAAATAACAGAACAAAACGTGTTTTTAATAAGTTTCGGAGTTTGCTTTGCGATTTTTTTCTATCGAAGGAATTTCATATAGTTAACGATTCGGCAAAACCAATGTATAGATATAATCTTCAAAAATAACATTTATTTTTTTTTAACTTCAAGACTTAAGGAGCTAGCGAGAAACTGCTTATAAATCGGTAGAAATTGAAAATTCCGGGTCTTAAAGGTGAGTAATTTGTTTGTTTTGGAACAGTGCACCAGTGGACCACCTGTTGGTTTTTAGGTTGGGATCAGATTATTTATTAATATGGTTATCTACATATTAATGTTCTTAAAAATATTAAAATAAACATTTAAAAATTAAGTACGACATTCAATCTTTATATGGATAATTGTATGCAAGAATTGAAAGAGGTAGGATTGGGCGCGAATTTGAGTAATCTGAAAGTATGTTGCCTGCTGTATGCTGATGATGCGGTGCTGATTGCTAATAGTATGGATGATCTGCAGTCTCTCGTGTCTAGGATGAACGAAGTATGCGTGAAGAATGAGTTAATGATGAATGTAAGTAAGTCTAAAGTAATGGTGTTTGAAAGAGAAAGTACGAAAACAGTGTGCAATATAGCTGTGAATGAGGAATACTTGGAGCAGGTGGATGAATTTGTGTATTTAGGAAGCATGTTTACGAGAGATGGGAAGGCTGACAGAGATATTGAAAGAAGAGTAAATGCAGGTAACTCCATTAATGGAGGACTGAACGCAGTTGGCGCTAACAAAAAATTGTCAAAAGAAGCGAAGTTAGCAGTCCACAATGGAGTGCTGGTACCTACCCTGATGTATGGAAGTGAGGCATGGAACTGGCAAAGAAAGGATGAAAGTAGATTGAATGCTGTTGAAATGAGATCCCTGAGGCGTATGTGTGGTAAAACCATGTATGATCGTGTGAGGAATGTGGATATCCGCAAAGAGTGCAAGGCTGATGTAAGCGTAATGAGTAAGATCAAGAAAGGGACGCTTAGATGGTTTGGGCATGTAGAGCGAATGAGCGAAGAAAGGAGTGTAAGGAGAATATACGATGCAAATGTGAATGGTATCAGAAGTCGGGGACGCCCAAGGAAGACATGGCACGACCAAGTGAATCAGATACTTGAGTCGGGCCATGTCAAGAGTCAGAACAATAGAAGAGTATGTATGAGACGATGTATGAATGTGAATGAGGCAAGGAGTGTGTGCCAAGACCGAGTTGTTTGGCGGTCCGTCCTCTCTGCCTACCCCTGCGGGGAAACGGCGTGATGGTTAGTTAGTTAGTTAAGTACGACATAAATTTGGAACCGCACTGGGGGGAGTCGACCCTTTTAATAATAATAGAAAAGTGACTTCCACAAATTATGGTAATGAATGTTAGGTTAAAAGATATCCAAATATGTACATGATAAAGCGTTTCAGGTTACAATGTGCAACAATGATTATCAAAACATCGATTATCAAATACAAAACAATGGTATTGGAACTTTGGAAGCAAACTTTTTAATATAAGTGTGTTTGTCGGAAGTGACTTGCCAGGTAAGTATGTTTTGGTATCTTTTCTAAATAACAAATGTAGATCCTATGAAATAAATTGTACAGCGCCCTTGAGGTGATTTTTCACAAAAACGGCGCTCTACAAATAATCATTTTTTTATGCTTCCGATTTTGTTGTCCGGGTTAAATCTTCCCCATAGGAAAAACTAAACCCTTCCACTCACTTTTCCACAAATGATCAGCTAGTCAATCAACACTATGTAAGTGCATTATATAAGTAAAATAAATACAAAACAATACAAGAACAACAACACGTCAACTCACCAGATATCAAATGGGAAAAAAAATTCACCGTCTCCAGATATTTTCATATCAGAGGGTTCGGCTCGGTAGAACTTCTAACAGGGCCTATAAATCCTACTGATCCCTCAACAAAAATATTTAAAAAATCTTTTGTTATCCTACATGTATTCAAAATGACCGACTTTTGCATCTTTATATATAAATTTTGTTGATAGATCTAATACGCCTAAATTTTTAATTAGAGAGCTAGGTATAATGCCAGTAGCCGAAATAACGAATGATAATATTTTTATAGTCTGAGAATGCCAAATTCTTTTTATTTCATTTCCTAAATCTGTGTATTTTCTTATTTTTTCGCTAACAGATTTTTGAATATTACAGGAATTTGGTATTATTATTATTATTATTATTATTGAAGCAAATGCATTTTAATCAATGATTGTTAAACAGCTTAAAAAAGTGCATTCAAATACAAATTTAGTAGTAATAGAAATTTTTGTACAATTACTTACCAAATATGAGAGCAAAATAAATTGCAAAGTCCATCTGTGAATATCTAAACATTTTGATTCAGTTAAATTCACAAAACACTAAAAAGTTTATTGTTTTTCTGTCATATTCCAACAACCACTGTGGTTAAACAAATCACTGATTCGAATGTATATTCGTATTTTGAAAACTGTGACACGAGATAAACCAGAAACGTCAAAATATTATTAAAATCCCGCCAATAACTGTTTTAAATTTCTAAGTTGTTCGAATTTTAAAAGTTCACGAGCTTTGAGGCGCGCTCGCCGGACTGCGGCCGAACTACGTTTGAATTTTTGAATCTCGCTTACACTTGAGCCAGTTGTTGGCGTATTTATTGGGTTCAAATTGAATAATTTCTACACGTGTTAATGTGGAGCAACTATTCTTAACTATAAACATATTCTAAGGTCCCACGGTTTGTCGTGCGACTAATTCACCCTTGAACTGGCGATATGACACGTGGTTCGAATACAATAATTTCTACACGTGTAAATGTGGAGCAATTATTCTTAAATCTATTATTATTCTTAAATATGCTAAGGTCCCACGGTTTGTAGTGCGACTAAACAACAAAGGATTCTTCATCGTACAATGCGTTACATCAGACAAATATTCATTTTCTTGATTATTTAATAATTATTTAGGTATATCCATCTGCTGTCCGGTACAGTTATGTTAGGTTTTGTAAGTTTAGTTAGGTATAAATCTAACCAGAACAAGGGCTGAAGATCTTAGCGGCAAGCTACTTACTTTTAACTGTAATCACATCAGCATTACTTTTGTAAGGATTTGTTATTTATGTTGGGTATACAGTATACATATTAGGTTTTGAAAAGTTAGGTTATGTTACGTAGAGTTAGGTATAAATCTTACCAGGACAAGTGCTGAAGATCTTAGCGGCCAGCTGTTGTGCTACCTCGGCTGTGTGAGGCACCAGTCCCACCCTGGTAAGCGAGTACAGCCCCCCCGCACGCAGCTTGCCCCGCGCTATGGCTGTGTACACGGGGCTCGTGCAATGTCGAGCGTAATAGTGTTGTACTAGGCGGAATGAGCTGTTGGAGTGGAACGTGTAGGACCGGAGTAGGAACTCAGGGCCGGGCCTGGTCTCGCATCTGTGGAAAATAAGAATACTACTTAGTGTATTTATAACAAAAATTATACAGTAGCATCTCAGGTGAACCTTTTTGTAAACATTAACTCTAAACAGGTAGACACTGAAACTATGTCATTCCATTTGGGGTATGTTGTGAGGCTGACGGATATAGGGAGGGAAAGATGGGGATGAAACTGACAGTTCAAATTTCTAAGCAACTGAGAACATTCTGAGAGGTGATATTTCACCAGGGCGATACTGAGATTACTGATTCGTAAACCATGGAGGCCATCAGTATACAGTAAATTAACAAACCTATGCGCATATCAATGATTTTATTATTCTGTGTGTTATTGTGGCGATGCACCACGTCAGGTTATATTTGGAATCGGGTCGCTAACAACAACACTCCCTATGTAAATGGTGATAAGGTTTAAATTCCCGCTCAACACCAGCCGCCTGTTTTGATTTATACAAGAAAAAAGATACGGTACAACAGATATTTAACTAACTAACCAACCAACACGCCGTTTCTGAAGGGGTAGGCAGAGAGGACGGACCGCCAAACAACTCGGTCTTGGCACATACTCCTTGCCTCATTCACATTCATACATACTCTTCTATTATTCTGACTCTTGACATGGCCCTACTCAAGTATCTGATTCACTTGGTCGTGCCATGTCTTCCTCCGGCGTCCCCGACTTCTGCTACCATTCGGATTTGAATCGTTTATTCTCCTTATACTGCATTCGCTCTACATAATGGATAAAAAGCCACACCTTTCTGTTCTAGCTTGAGGTGATTTTGCACAAAAACGACGCTATACAAATCATCCAAACATTAGTATTATTATTCTAACTCAGTCTCATTTACGTAATTGTAAAAAGCATTCACTTTGTGGCTCATCATAATTTATTGTGTTTTTATTATACAGTCTCATTTATTTTGGTCCTTCGAGCCGGATTAAACATCTTCCGCCTTTCTTGTTAGATTAACGCGCTTACTTGTTCTGATAATTCATTGCGATCACATGTTAAAGTATGTTAGCTTAGGTAAATACTTGAAGGACACGGCACGAATTATCTTGTTCGTGCCTTTTTTTATAGTGAATACCTCACAAGAGTCCCAACTGCTCCCGTCTGGAGCCAGTGAGACTATGGCATCCCCAATTGGGGGATGTTGTGAGGCTGAAGGTAAGTGGGGAAGGGAAAGAGGAAGGTGGGGAAGTACCTGGCTATTCAGATCTAGTCACTAAACACGGCTAAAGCCATTTGGAGCAACGTTTCAATTCTGAATGGTGGTCTTACACCAGGGCGATACTGGTAGTATCTTCAACTCTGTGCCTATAGGTATATCTCTGAGAATCTGCTGTTAGGGTCCGGTAGGTGATTTTCAATGTTAATTCACTACTCGGTATGGTTTCTGTATATAGTTTATTTATCGGTATTACGTTACAGGAATGCACGGACAGCGATACTGTCTGGTCCGGCTACAATGTTCACTCTGGTGCTTCTTCTCTATATTTCTCTTATATAATAAATAATTATCTAATATTAGAACTAACAATATTGTTCTTATAACTATGTACTTATTGATAAATAGGGTCCAATTAGGTTTATTACAATCTATATGTACTTATTGATTGCTAGGTTCCAACTAACTAGTTGTTACAAATATTTACTTATTATTAATAGGGTCCAACTGATTGTTGTTATAACTACGCATGCACAAGAATATTGATAACAATGATAACAAATGATAGCATGGGTTGCATTGGTACATAACATCTTCCCCCTTAGAAGAATTGTCGACCTCGACAATCTTTCCTTACTTCACTGTCGATGTAAGTCGCGTATGTCGACCACTGACTGAAGCGTCGTTGTCGTCTTCTAGTGTTACAACAAGTGTAGGTACCTCTGGAGTGTCTAAATTATTCGGTTGGTTTTTTGATTTATAATATTTGTATAATCTATAAAAAATAAACATGACAATGCTCATCAAAAGGTATGAGAAATATGAATTCTGTGAGATTTTATGAAGCGTTACTTTTGATTCTGTTTCAATATTAAGATACATTTCATCTAGATTGCGACTTGCAGTATTTAATTCTTCATTATTAAGACTCTGAATTTTGGAGGACATATCTGGAATTTCTAGAGCAATAGTTTTATTTCCAGTTTCTGAGTAACAATTATTTTCTAGTATATTAAATTGAGGGATAATTGATTTAGATGAAAGCATGTCATTTAAATTAATGTTTTTAAAATTTGTGTAAATTATAGAGGAACTAGTATATATTTTACAATTCGACATTAAGGATAATATTCCAATATTTCCTAGAAATAAATCGGATGGATCAGAATGATAACATTTGATGGTTATTCTAGTTGGTTTAGGAAGTACAACAATCCATTGATTTTTGTTTACAAATTTATGCCATATTTCGTCAATTGAATTTGTGATTCTAATATTGCAATTATTTGGCATGACAGTCATATTATTTAATAGAAGTTGGGTTTCACATATTGGTCTTAATTGTATGGAATATAATGGATTGATAAGTTCACAAATTGAATTATTTTCATTGATATTTGTACAAGATTCTAAATTATTAATTATTGAATAATATTTCTTGGTTTCAGCTATAGCAAGATAATCTATAGATGGTAAAATAAATACATAATAATTATCTGGTCGTTTGGCTGGTAAAGATATAAGTTTATACATTTCGTAATTAATATGATTGGTTAAGGGAATTGACATTACAAAGATAATTCGTGTATTAAGATAAAAACATTTCAACTTAATTAGTGGTAACAATTGATTTACATATCTTGTTTCAGGAGGTACGGGGTAACACGTTGAGCTTGGTAGGTAAGGAATAGATTTGGTTAGCTCAATAGATAATTTTTTAGGACTTATAATAAATGGATGTAATATATTGCCTTTGACAAATAATATTGCGTCGATGAGTGTCATGTATTCATTTTGTAATTCTGTGATAATGAGTGTAAGTGAAGCTAAATGATATTCAATGTCTTGTTTGATTTCGACATCAAACATGTGTTTGTTAATTTCAGTGGCATAAGCTTGAAATTTGTGAAAATTTATATTAAACTGATTTTCATTATTTTCTATATTCGCTACTGAATTCATTTAGAGATGTAGATGCTATAGGCATAGACTTTAGTAAGGTGATTAATCTGGAACAAGAGCTTTCTTTTCGATTTGCATGTACCTTTACTTTTTTATTTTTTATTAAAATAGTATAGTTTACTGGTGAATTTATTTGACAGATTTTATAAGGACCTTTGTAGTTAGGTGTTAGTTTTTTGGAATGGTGAATTAGGGATGATTCGTTTCGTAAATATACCTTATCATTTAGGTTGTACGTTATATTATTAACACTTTTCTTATCGTAAAATTCCTTTGATTTATTTTTTTGTTTAATTATGTTACTTCTTGCGAATTCAAACGATTTATTTAATTTTAATTGGAGATTATCTGCATAATGTTCGTAAGTATATTTAAATTCTGGATCTCTGATAATATTTTTTTTTATTTATTTATTTATTTAATTCAAAAAACAGTTTTTACATAAAAAGCATACGGTTGTCGCTGATTTTGTTACTAATTTCGTTTTGAAATATGTTTCTAATGCCTCTTCAAAAATATCAGTCCGTTTGGTATCATATAGCCTGAAAAAATTGATTTTTAAGTTCGAACTCAAGACTGAAATTAGTGCCCATAGGAATTATGAATTTTCAAAGTTTCAACATTTTGCAGATTTTGTGACTGATTTCGTTTCAGACCATGATTCTCACGACGATTCCAAAAAAATTCATCCCGTTTTCTACAATTTAGCCTGAAAAAATGGATTGTAAAGTTCGAACCCAAGACTAAAATTAGTGCCTATAAGAATGACAATTCTTCGAAATTACAACTTCATGCTGATTTTGTGTCTTAATTCGTTTTGAAACATGTGTCTTATGCCTATTCAAAAATTTAAGTCCGTTTGGTATCATAGAGCCTGAAAAAATGGCTTTTAAAATTCGAACCCAAGTCTGAAATCAGTGCCGGTAGGAATAATAATTTTGACAAAGATTCAACTTAATGCAGATTTTTTGAATTATTTCGATTCAGACGATGATTCTCATAACGATTCCAAAATGGATTTTTCATGTTCGAACCCAAGTCTTAAATTAGTGCCTATAAGAATGATGATTCTTCGAAATTACAACATTATGCTGATTTTGTGTCTAATTTCGTTTTGAAATATGTTTCTTATGCCTTTTCAAAAATATCAGTCCGTTTGGTATCATGGAGCCTGAAAAAATGGCTTTTAAAATTCGAACTCAAGTCTGAAATCAGTGCCCGTAGGAATTATGAATTTTCAAAGTTTCAACATTTTATAGATTTTGTGACTGATTTCGTTCCAGACCATGATTCTAACCACGATTCCAAAATTTCTGCCCGTTCTCTATCATTTAGCCTGAAAAAATGGATTGTAATGTTCGAACCCAAGTCTTAAATTAGTGCCTATAATAATGATGATTCTTCGAAATTACAACATTATGGTGATTTTGTTTCTAATTTCGTTTTGAAATATGTTTCTTATGCCTCTTCAAAAATATCAGTCCGTTTGGTATCATATAGCCTGAAAAAATTGATTTTTAAGTTCGAACTCAAGACTGAAATTAGTGCCCATAGGAATAATGAATTTTCAAAGTATCAACATTTTTCAGATTTTGTGACTGATTTCGTTTCAGACCATGATTTTCACGACGATTCCAAAAAAATTCATCCCGTTTTCTACGATTTAGCCTGAAAAAATGGATTGCAAAATTCGAACCCAAGACTGAAATTAGTGCCTATAAGAATGACAATTCTTCGAAATTACAACTTTATGCTGATTTTGTGTCTTAATTCGTTTTGAAACATGTGTCTTATGCCTATTCAAAAATATAAGTCCGTTTGGTATCATAGAGCCTGAAAAAATGGCTTTTAAAATTCGAACCCAAGTCTGAAATCAGTGCCAGTAGGAATAATAATTTTTACAAAGATTGTAATTTATTTATTATTGGATAATTTGTATAGCGCCGCTTTTGTGAGATATCACCTCAGGGGCGCTTTACAGTTGATGCAGGTATTACAGAAAATATAAATATTACAAAAATAGAGTGAAGTTAAGTTAAGTAAAATGAAGTAAAGGAACAGGTGACACGAAGATAGAAGATGGAGACTCTGCAGCAAGAATCCCAGGTGGTGAAGAAACTGGTCCAGCTGCTGCAGCGAAAGAGTCCACCGCGTCCACCAACAGTGCCAGCACGAGGTTCGTCATCCGTCCAGGTATGTGTCTGCTGCTAATAAAGAGCTGACACACTATCCTCTCACAGATACCAGACCTTGGCAGCACCGCTGTGACGTTCTACGAAGATAGAAGATGGAGACTCTGCAGCAAGAATCTTAAGTGGTGAAGGAACTGGACCAGCTGCTGCAGTAAGAGAGTCCACCGCGTCCAACAACAGCGTCCAGGTATGTATCTGCTGCTAATAAAGCGCTGACACCTCACATAGATAAGAGACCCTGGTAGCACCGCTGTGACGTTTGGCAAGTCCATCATTTATCTCCATGTAATCCTGTTCCTGGTAATTGTTGAAGTGGTGCATTCTGTCCGCAATAAAAAGCGACGGTTGGGTAATAAATTGCCCTGGGCTTAGTAAAAAACTTGCCAGTGTCCAAGCTTGCCCAGTTTCCGAGAATTTTGTTGAAAACATCTGGAGTGCATTTACTGGTCGCCGTTCGTTTCGAAAGTCCGATATTTTTGAGCAAATTTCAGAATATTCACTTTAAAACACTGCACTCAAATCACATATTATAAAGTTCTAATAATTATTAAGTTTATTTTTATTTAAGTTCAAATGTTGATAGATTGATTTTAAAAATAATTTCAAAGGGATGTTGCCTCATTTCCCTTGAAAATATTAAAAAAACACAAAGCGGTTGGAGGAAGCGTTAGGACGCGTCCTGCTGCCACGAAGGGCGCTACAATACAATACAATAATGTTCGAACCCAAGTCTTAAATTAGTGCCTATAAGAATGATGATTCTTTGAAATTACAACATTATGCTGATTTTGTTTCTAATTTCGTTTTGAAATATGTTTCTAATGCCGCTTCAAAAATATCAGTCCGTTTGGTTTCATAGAGCCTGAAAAAATGGCTTTTAAAATTCGAACCCAAGTCTGAAATCAGTGCCGGTAGGAATTATGATTTTTACAAAGATTCAACTTAATGCAGATTTTTTGAAATATTTCGTTTTGGACCATGATTCTCACCACGATTCCAAAATTTCAGCCCGTTCTGTATCATTTAGCCTGAAAAAATGGATTGTAATGTTCGAACCCAAGTCTTAAATTAGTGCCTATAAGAATGATAATTCTTCGAAATTACAACATTATGCTGATTTTGTGTCTAATTTCGTTTTGAAATATTTTTCCAATGCCTATTCAAAAATATAAGTCCGTTTGGTATCATAGAGCCTGAAAAAATGGCTTTTAAAATTCGAACTCAAGTCTGAAATCAGTGCCCGTAGGAATTATGAATTTTCAAAGTTTCAACATTTTATAGATTTTGTGACTGATTTCGTTCCAGACCATGATTCTAACCACGATTCCAAAATTTCTGCCCGTTCTGTATCATTTAGGCTGAAAAAATGGATTGTAATGTTCGAACCCAAGTCTTAAATTAGTGCCTATAATAATGATGATTCTTCGAAATTACAACATTATGGTGATTTTGTTTCTAATTTCGTTTTGAAATATGTTTCTTATGCCTCTTCAAAAATATCAGTCCGTTTGGTATCATATCGCCTGAAAAAATTGATTTTTAAGTTCGAACTCAAGACTGAAATTAGTGCCCATAGGAATAATGAATTTTCAAAGTATCAACATTTTTCAGATTTTGTGACTGATTTCGTTTCAGACCATGATTTTCACGACGATTCCAAAAAAATTCATCCCGTTTTCTACGATTTAGCCTGAAAAAATGGATTGCAAAATTCGAACCCAAGACTGAAATTAGTGCCTATAAGAATGACAATTCTTCGAAATTACAACTTTATGCTGATTTTGTGTCTTAATTCGTTTTGAAACATGTGTCTTATGCCTATTCAAAAATATAAGTCCGTTTGGTATCATAGAGCCTGAAAAAATGGCTTTTAAAATTCGAACCCAAGTCTGAAATCAGTGCCAGTAGGAATAATAATTTTTACAAAGATTGTAATTTATTTATTATTGGATAATTTGTATAGCGCCGCTTTTGTGAGATATCACCTCAGGGGCGCTTTACAGTTGATGCAGGTATTACAGAAAATATAAATATTACAAAAATAGAGTGAAGTTAAGTTAAGTAAAATGAAGTAAAGGAACAGGTGACACGAAGATAGAAGATGGAGACTCTGCAGCAAGAATCCCAGGTGGTGAAGAAACTGGTCCAGCTGCTGCAGCGAAAGAGTCCACCGCGTCCACCAACAGTGCCAGCACGAGGTTCGTCATCCGTCCAGGTATGTGTCTGCTGCTAATAAAGAGCTGACACACTATCCTCTCACAGATACCAGACCTTGGCAGCACCGCTGTGACGTTCTACGAAGATAGAAGATGGAGACTCTGCAGCAAGAATTTTAAGTGGTGAAGGAACTGGACCAGCTGCTGCAGTAAGAGAGTCCACCGCGTCCAACAACAGCGTCCAGGTATGTATCTGCTGCTAATAAAGCGCTGACACCTCACATAGATAAGAGACCCTGGTAGCACCGCTGTGACGTTTGGCAAGTCCATCATTTATCTCCATGTAATCCTGTTCCTGGTAATTGTTGAAGTGGTGCATTCTGTCCGCAATAAAAAGCGACGGTTGGGTAATAAATTGCCCTGGGCTTAGTAAAAAACTTGCCAGTGTCCAAGCTTGCCCAGTTTCCGAGAATTTTGTTGAAAACATCTGGAGTGCATTTACTGGTCGCCGTTCGTTTCGAAAGTCCGATATTTTTGAGCAAATTTCAGAATATTCACTTTAAAACACTGCACTCAAATCACATATTATAAAGTTCTAATAATTATTAAGTTTATTTTTATTTAAGTTCAAATGTTGATAGATTGATTTTAAAAATAATTTCAAAGGGATGTTGCCTCATTTCCCTTGAAAATATTAAAAAAACACAAAGCGGTTGGAGGAAGCGTTAGGACGCGTCCTGCTGCCACGAAGGGCGCTACAATACAATACAATAATGTTCGAACCCAAGTCTTAAATTAGTGCCTATAAGAATGATGATTCTTTGAAATTACAACATTATGCTGATTTTGTTTCTAATTTCGTTTTGAAATATGTTTCTAATGCCGCTTCAAAAATATCAGTCCGTTTGGTTTCATAGAGCCTGAAAAAATGGCTTTTAAAATTCGAACCCAAGTCTGAAATCAGTGCCGGTAGGAATTATGATTTTTACAAAGATTCAACTTAATGCAGATTTTTTGAAATATTTCGTTTTGGACCATGATTCTCACCACGATTCCAAAATTTCAGCCCGTTCTGTATCATTTAGCCTGAAAAAATGGATTGTAATGTTCGAACCCAAGTCTTAAATTAGTGCCTATAAGAATGATAATTCTTCGAAATTACAACATTATGCTGATTTTGTGTCTAATTTCGTTTTGAAATATTTTTCCAATGCCTATTCAAAAATATAAGTCCGTTTGGTATCATAGAGCCTGAAAAAATGGCTTTTAAAATTCGAACTCAAGTCTGAAATCAGTGCCCGTAGGAATTATGAATTTTCAAAGTTTCAACATTTTATAGATTTTGTGACTGATTTCGTTCCAGACCATGATTCTAACCACGATTCCAAAATTTCTGCCCGTTCTGTATCATTTAGGCTGAAAAAATGGATTGTAATGTTCGAACCCAAGTCTTAAATTAGTGCCTATAATAATGATGATTCTTCGAAATTACAACATTATGGTGATTTTGTTTCTAATTTCGTTTTGAAATATGTTTCTTATGCCTCTTCAAAAATATCAGTCCGTTTGGTATCATATCGCCTGAAAAAATTGATTTTTAAGTTCGAACTCAAGACTGAAATTAGTGCCCATAGGAATAATGAATTTTCAAAGTATCAACATTTTTCAGATTTTGTGACTGATTTCGTTTCAGACCATGATTCTCACGACGATTCCAAAAAAATTCATCCCGTTTTCTACGATTTAGCCTGAAAAAATGGATTGTAAAATTCGAACCCAAGACTGAAATTAGTGCCTATAAGAATGACAATTCTTCGAAATTACAACTTTATGCTGATTTTGTGTCTTAATTCGTTTTGAAACATGTGTCTTATGCCTATTCAAAAATATAAGTCCGTTTGGTATCATAGAGCCTGAAAAAATGGCTTTTAAAATTCGAACCCAAGTCTGAAATCAGTGCCAGTAGGAATAATAATTTTTACAAAGATTGTAATGTTCGAACCCAAGTCTTAAATTAGTGCCTATAAGAATGATGATTCTTTGAAATTACAACATTATGCTGATTTTGTTTCTAATTTCGTTTTGAAATATGTTTCTAATGCCGCTTCAAAAATATCAGTCCGTTTGGTTTCATAGAGCCTGAAAAAATGGCTTTTAAAATTCGAACCCAAGTCTGAAATCAGTGCCGGTAGGAATTATGATTTTTACAAAGATTCAACTTAATGCAGATTTTTTGAAATATTTCGTTTTGGACCATGATTCTCACCACGATTCCAAAATTTCAGACCGTTCTGTATCATTTAGCCTGAAAAAATGGATTGTAATGTTCGAACCCAAGTCTTAAATTAGTGCCTATAAGGATGATGATTCTTCGAAATAACAACATTATGCTGATTTTGTGTCTAATTTCGTTTTGAAATATTTTTCCAATGCCTATTCAAAAATATAAGTCCGTTTGGTATCATAGAGCCTGAAAAAATGGCTTTTAAAATTCGAACCCAAGTCTGAAATCAGTGCCGGTAGGAATAATAATTTTTACAAAGATTCAACATAATGCTGATTCTTTTAATGATTTCGTTTCGGACGATGATTCTCATAACGATTCCAAAATTTCAGCCAGTATGGTACCATATAGCCTGAAAAAATTGATTTTTAAGTTCGAGCTCAAGACTGAAATAAGTGCCCATTGGAATTATGAATTTTCAAAGTTTCAACATTTTGTAGATTTTGTGACTGATTTCGTTTCAGACCATGATTCCCACCACGATTTCAAAATTTCAGCCCGTTCTGTATCATTTAACCTGAAAAAATGGATTATAATGTTCGAACCCAAGTCTTAAATTAGTGCCTATAAGAATGATGATTCTTCGAAATAACAACATTATGCTGATTTTGTGTCTAATTTCGTTTTGAAATATTTTTCCAATGCCTATTCAAAAATATAAGTCCGTTTGGTATCATAGAGCCTGAAAAAATGGCTTTTAAAATTCGAACCCAAGTCTGAAATCAGTGCCGGTAGGAATAATAATTTTTACAAAGATTCAACATAATGCTGATTTTTTTAATGATTTCGTTTCGGACGATGATTCTCATAACGATTCCAAAATTTCAGCCAGTATGGTACCATATAGCCTGAAAAAATTGATTTTTAAGTTCGAGCTCAAGACTGAAATAAGTGCCCATTGGAATTATGAATTTTCAAAGTTTCAACATTTTGTAGATTTTGTGACTGATTTCGTTTCAGACCATGATTCCCACCACGATTTCAAAATTTCAGCCCGTTCTGTATCATTTAACCTGAAAAAATGGATTATAATGTTCGAACCCAAGTCTTAAATTAGTGCCTATAAGAATGATGATTCTTCGAAATTACAACATTATGCTGATTTTGTGTCTAATTTCATTTCGAAATATGTTTCTAATGCCTATTCAAAAATATAAGTCCGTTTGGAAACATAGAGCCTGAAAAAATGGCTTTTAAAATTCGAACCCAAGTCTGAAATCAGTGCCGGTAGGAATTATGATAATAACAAAGATTCAACTTAATGCAAATTTTTTGAAATATTTCGTTCCGGACCATGATTTTCATAACGATTCCAAAATTTCAGCCCGTTCTGTATCATTTAGCCTGAAAAAATGGATTGTAATGTTCGAACCCAAGTCTTAAATTAGTGCCTATAAGAATGATTATTCTTCGAAATTACAACATTATGCTGATTTTGTGTCTAATTTCGTTTTGAAATATTTTTCCAATGCCTATTCAAAAATATAAGTCCGTTTGGTATCATAGAGCCTGAAAAAATGGTTTTCTCTTCTCTTCTGAGGAGACCTGGTTATGTGAATGGTGGTCCACGTCAGCCATCAGTTTTCAATTCCGCATTTGGTTGTCTTTTTCTAGGTTCAGTTGTTTCGGACACTGCTCACAAATCTAAATATTTCATCGTTACCAACGAGGACCGGCATCACGAAGAGGTCCAGCGACTGTAGGAGTTAGACACCATTCCCCAGTCTTCACACCTTACTCCTGAGGAACAACTTTGTGAACAAATGTACTGCACTGACCACTCACGGGACGAATCTTCGGGAAGATACATCGTATCCTTGCCTTTCCGAGAAAGGGGAAGGGATATCTCTTTCCCAGGGTCGCGTGAGATCGCTTTACGCAGATTCCATTCACTCGAGCGCAAACTCATAGCAAATTCAACCTTACGTGAACAATATTCTGCTTTCATGACTGATTATTTACACAGTGGTCACATTCGTGTTCCTGGAAAAGATTTGCACAAGGGAAAGTATCACATACCTCATCATTGCATTCTTCGTTCAGGCAGCGCTAGCACTAAGTTAAGAGTGGTTTTCGACGCCTAAGCGACGGATGTGAACGGATCCTTGATAAATGATACCTTGCTTATCGGTCCAAAGCTTCAAAAGAACCTGCTGGAGCTTTTGATAAAATTCCGTTTACCATCGGTAGTGTTTACTGCTGATGTACGACAAATGTATCGCCAAATATTGGTTCAAGAACCAGATTGCGCTTTCCAAAGAATATTTTGGCGTTTTCATTCGTCGGAACCCATCCAAGAGTACCAACTAAACACTGTAACCTATGGTGTCTCCTCCGCCCCATTTTTGGCCTGTCGTACTGTCAGACAGTTGACCAAAGATGAAGGTTATGATTTACCGCTAGCGCGTCGTGTGCTAACTTCGGATATTTACATAGATGACATCGTCACCGGTTGTAACAGCTTGGAACAAGCTCAACAAACGAAAACCGAAGTTATCGAGCTGTTCAAACGAGGTCGATTTGAATTGCGGAAGTGGGCTAGTAACAAACCAGAATTACTCGCCGATCTGCCTCCGGAATACTGCCTCAATGATTTGGTGTCCATGGATGTTGATAACTCTCACATTCTTGGATTAAAGTGGGAGTCACGACATGATACATTTTCATTCGAAGTCCTATGCCTCGATCGCGAGTGCACTAAACGCACTATCCTCGGTGAAGTCGCTCGGGTTTTTGACCCTCTCGGTTTTCTATGCCCTTTGACGTTTTTCGCCAAAACCCTAGTACAAAAGTTGTGGGTTCTAAAGGTTGGGTGGGATGACACCCCCCCCCTGTTGACATTGTTCGTTAACGGGATCGTTATACTAAACAATTACCGCTCTTGAAGTCGTTCAAAATCCCTCGATGGGTGTCCTTCCCTCACATGGAGTCGTGTCAACTTCATGGCTTCTCAGATAGTTCGGAACTTGGATATGGCGCGGTAGTTTACTTGCGAATCACGGATGTTGACGATAGAGTCCAAATATATTTGGTTTGCGCCAAGTCTCGAGTCGCCCCCACAAAAAAGATTTCGTTGCCTCGCCTAATATACTTTCAGTAAAAAACGAATGTGTTATCGCGATGTCAGAACACGTGTTCATGAAAAATCTAATATTTTCGCATTTCGTTATTGTATATTATCAGGACAAATGCAGGTGCATGAACCCGTGTTGAGATATATTAGAAATTTACTAGAAATTAAGTTAAATAGGAAATGGCCTGCAATCCTGATTATAACCGGATTTTAATAAATCAGCACTTGGTCTGGCTCTAAATAATTAGTTTATTTATCCGTCGACTGTTGAATAGTATTATTATTATTATGAAATTGCCAACACAGCGGTCGTACGTGATATTGTCAAATATGTTTACTTGCGTTTCTGCGCTTGCAATTTAAAAGTCCTTCACCCTTTATCCCTGGGAGGTTTATAACCTGCAACGGGACCTCGCTACAAGACAAAGCGGCACCTTTCCTAAATTACTCCGGGAATTTGAATTTGTGGGGATACCTGGCTGTATTATCCTGTCCATGTGTATCAGAAGGCTCGTTGGCTTTGTTGACTTATCCTCTTACCATTAATGTTGAAACTATCAATTCATTCTTTAAAGGCCTGCAATTCCGTTTTCAACCAGATTCCGAATAATTTGAAGAGATTCAGATAAATCATATCCGACAAGCGATACCAAAAGTATTGAATTAAATTATAATTCTTTATTCGAAATGTGTATTTGTTTTGTTAAAATGTTCGACAGATGTGAATAGATGTCGTAATTTTTCAAATTTTCTAACATACGAAAGGTATATTTCCTCTTTTGAAATGCAATGATACTTTGTTTTGTTTCACAAATCCTACAATAATAATATCCCTTGATTTCAGGGGTATGCGCTAGTCATTAATTTAATTGCCTACCGTGATCAAGTAAATGTAATTTATATTACCCAATCCATTAACCCACTCCTAAACCAAAATTTGAAATGAAGGTATTTCTTTGAATAATTTACGTTTATAAACAGCATCGTTGATACTCTGTAATCAAGAGTACAAACTTCAAACAAACCAGTAATGAGTTTATCATCTGTAGATAATTATATAATAACTTTATAATTCGCTCGCAAGAAATAACAATTGACTTAATAGGGTGCGACAGCTGAAGTCAACAGGTCCCAAAGGTTGTATTATTTATAAAAACTTATGTATTCAAGGAAAATAATACAATATTTGCGACATAGAATACAGCTAATTAGGTACCATACTTATGTTACCCTGCAAAAATAATTTACAATTTTGTTACGAAAATAAATAACATCATCAATCATACATAGGGATAATTAACATTTTTGTAATCAAATTCTCCACAAACAAGTTGTTGGTATTTTGTTGTTTTTCGATTGAATTCCTAGATCCGTGAAAAATCACGCCATATAAAGTTAAACACAACTTTTAAAGTAAACGATTAAATATATATTTTTTTAAATGCAATAGCCAATAATTGAACTCGGTCAACTACTTGGAAGGCAACAATGATGTCCATAAATTCATGATTAGTATGTACGGACAGCATAATATACAAACTATATATTATTGAAATTTAAAATGCTGCGTACTTCCCATCCGAAAATATATGTGTTTATTAACAAATGGAAAATTAGTAATTTAAATATTTGTTTCACTAAAAAAATGTGTTTCGGGTGGTTTATCTCAACATAAATTTGAATCACAATAATTACTTACGAAATGGGAGGATATTTGACAAAAAATGTGAAATTTCAGCCAAATTCTCAAATCCTAATGGTGTCCATGTGTACGACGACAACAAACAAATTGAGGAAAAAATAAACAAAAATGACAGCCCGAAATCAAGGGTTTTACGACTTCAATGGAAACGCGATACAAATTAACACGAACACACTGAAATTAATTAAAACAGATTAAAAACACGTTTGCGACGAATTTTATAGTAATTGTTGTTCATTAATTAACTAATGCAAGCACACTTTTGTCTTCCGCTTTCAAAACACCACGGAATATAATAATAAAATATTATTCTCAGCGAAATTCACGAAATAAACGGCCTCTCTCCCAAACGTCCCGAAAGCATCGCCCGAGGAAGACATGGCACGACCAAGTGAATCAGATACTTGAGTCGGGCCATGTCAAGAGTCAGAACAATAGAAGAGTATGTATGAGACGATGTATGAATGTGAATGAGGCAAGGAGTGTGTTCCAAGACCGAGTTGTTTGGCGGTCCGTCCTATCTGCCTACCCCTGCGGGGAAACGGCGTGATGGTTAGTTAGTTAGTTAGTTACAATTATCTTACAACTACGTAGCCGGATCTGTCAGCTGCACGCAAATGAACTACCATTGCGACATCTGCTGTCTTCATTAGATGGACCGACTAGCGGACCTGTAGCTTTCTCGGGACCAATCGGAAGAAACTTAAAAAATTGTAAGAACATGAAAATTATTCGGTTTGTTCCGATTAACATTTTGTTGGAGCTTGGAAACAATTCATAAAAATATGCCGTGCATAGATTGAATTTGCCGTTTTTTTAATATTATTATTATATGAAGCTCCCCACATCCTTATAACAACACTATTCATAGATATTTGAAATAATCCTCAAAACCTAAACAAGCATCACACACTTTGTATGCGGAAATGCATGGTTAATTAGCAATGAAGCATGAGGGAAGCCGTTGTAACCGGATTCTCGTGAATTTACAATAAAAACATCTCAATTATTGGCCCGGAGATGACAATGGGAGTACAATGGAAACGTGCGCGCAAGAAGTTATTATTCAATTAAACTGCAAGTACAATAAACACAATTAAAAATTATTAGTTATATGAAAACGATCTTGTGCGGCCATTTTGGATTTTTTATAGAACGCATTTAACTTTTGAGAATGTTTAGATTATCTAAATACGCACAAATTGCTTTAATAACCCAACCTAAGAATCTAAATAGGATTTTCAGCGTGTAATTGGTTGTTTTTTGTTGTAATTAAGTTTAAACGAAGTGTAATTTTAATAAGTTTATAAGTTCTTTAAAATATATATGTTATTTTTTAAGATAATATCTATACATCTGTTAAGCCGAAACGGTAATTATAAGAAATTTCCTCCATAGAAAAAAATCGCAAAGTAAGCTCCTAAAATTATTATAAACACGTTTTGTTCTGTTATTTAATATGTCATAAGTATGCATAAAAATCACAGTGTATTTTAAATTGCAAGTAAAGTATTTGTCGAGAGATTTTGATATGGTATCTTTAGATCTGGTCACTAATCAAATATAAGCCATTTCAAGCAACTTTACCATTCGGAATGATGGTCTTTCACCTGGGTGATACTGATAGTATCTACCACTTTTAATACGTAACTTACTATGTTTTATAAACTATCAATTAAAGTATCTGATTTTAAAAATCAACTTAATATTAAATTTATGTAAACCAAATTAATATAAGACAGTCAAATTGGTTAAAATTTCCAAATGTAAAATAGTGGCTTTCCCAGGCGGTAACTTTGAAGCTCTGTTTTCCCCATTTACCGATAAGATTATGTGGATTTTATTTCACAATGGTGTACATAAAGGATTAAATATTCTGTTGGCACCTAGCATCGTGGTACCTACCTTTCGACTTAGTAAACGTTATCAGTACTTCAGTCATGCTTCAGTCCCCGACTTCTGCTACCATTCACATTTGCATCGTATATTCTCCTTACACTCCTTTCTTCGCTCATTCGCTCTACATGCCCAAACCATCTAAGCGTCCCTTTCTTGATCTTACTCATTACGCTTACATCAGCCTTGCACTCTTTGCGGATATCCACATTCCAAGATAATTGTACGTAAGTGTTTAAGTCATATTTTGAGTTGATAAAACATCATAAAAACTTCATTTATTTGTCAAAAACATGGCTCACATATAAAATGCATTAATTTTTTTTTTTTTTAAGGAAATATTGAAAAAAAATCCGAATAGCCCCGGTATACTCTATTGCTGATTTATTTAAACTCGTTTAAAAACGGGTTTATAGGCCGTTTCCTAGTAAACGTTTAGTACATTCCTAATAAATCGGAACACGTGTTCATGCATCTGCGTTTGTGCTGATAATACACAATCGCAAAATTCTAAAATATTAGAATTTTTATGAACACGTGTTCCGGCATCGCGATAACACATTCGGGTTTTACTGAAAATTTATATATAAGAAAACCTATCAATTTATTATTTAAGGGCCTGCAATCCCGTTTTAACAGGATTACGTAAAATTTGAAAAGATTCTAAATATAAAATTGAAGAAGAATACAATAGTACCTACCTAATAAATTTAA
The DNA here is from genome assembly GCF_061612785.1 of Hesperophylax consimilis. Taxonomy (NCBI): domain Eukaryota; kingdom Metazoa; phylum Arthropoda; class Insecta; order Trichoptera; family Limnephilidae; genus Hesperophylax; species Hesperophylax consimilis. Next base: position 296,129 of record NW_028301271.1, read on the forward strand.
ACGAAACATGACACAGAAAAATAAAAAGATAACGGTCACAACTAGGAATTGAAAACGGGATCTTTTCTCTGTTTCATACTTCGTTTAGATTTATTATTGTTATCTTCTTCTTTAATGATATATTACATTGATGGGTATAAAGAATATTCCTGAAGATTCTTAATAAATTAGCTGTATTTTAAATAGGTAAGTTTCCTCCGTGTTTCTAGGTAGTTGGTAGTAGGAACAAATAGTATACGGTAAACCTTTTTTCTACATCGATCGGTTAAACATTTTCATATCTTAGAGGATCGTTGTCCTCCATAATAGCATAACGAGTATTTCAGCCATTGAAATATTAATATTATTTGGACATAACATTTTTGCCTTATTTAGTGCAATCATTTCCAGAACATTATGTCAAATTATTAGAATCACCGCTCGGAATAAAGAATATAAAAAGGAGCCACCCGCCCTAGGCGCACATTTTCCCACAGATTCGACGCTAAGTATACATTTGTATGTTATACATTGCTCTATAATGAAACACATCGCGCGGACAAATCTCGCATTTATGTCAATTTGGAGGTAATTGTATGTGACTGTCTGGACGATGATGCAGTGGCCCTCAAACTTGTGATTTATTTTGCGTGGTCAGGGAAGGATTTGAACCTTCTCCAGTTGTTGACGGGTGTCCTAACGTTACAACCCACAATGTTCAACAGCAATAACTTTCTAGCGTTCAGCGTTGAACGTAGGTACGCCTCCCTCAAACTCTAGATTTCCGAATCCTTGGTGGCCCTTATCCATAGAATCCCGCAGTTCTTTTAATTGTTGACCCATCACATCTTTCAGCTTTTCTTTCCAAACCAAAAAGTCATCTGATGATATGTCATGATATACATGTCAACGATTTCGATTAAACGCCGTCCACTTTAGACTTACTCCTTATCCACTTGTTCGTATTTCTACCTCGCGTGGAGAAGTACTGGGGAAGTGTTTATTAATTCCAAATGTATTTATTTGACCGGGCATAATGTACTAGTTTGGTAAAAAAAATGCGTTATGCTGTTGACACAAAGAAAACTGCCAAGGTCGAGAAGACAGGGGTCATATTATGACACAACGAGACCTTTATACAAAGCTAGATGTCAGAAGGCCTAAGAAGGAATAAGATTTTTTGATTTAAAATGTTGAACGTTGAACGTGATAGGATGTACTGATACGAAAAAAAGTGAGTAACATCAAAACTTCATTTTATGAATAAAATAACCATGAAGAGTAACCTACCTATTGTTAGGTACATGCATTACGTAGGTACCTTTGTACGTCAACGTTTTAAATTTTTTTAGAGTAAATTTAGTAAAACGTTCAATTTTAACACAAAAGTATGACATCCGCTGCTACGTCAGTGTCAAATCTAGAAATGCCTTATAAATGTAGTAATAAACTGAAGTAGAAAAAATACCACACAAAAAAAACATAATACACTAAATTGAAAGGGGGATGCCTGTGGCCAATAATTTGGAAATCCGCAAACCATTCCACAGAATAATGTCAAGCCAATAAACCTGACTTAATAACAGGGACAGACAACCTTTTCATTTCTTTCTGCGGTTATTATGAATGGTCGTTGACAAGCCGTAAACCTTTTTATATTGTTTTTACTCTTACTGAGAAATTTCGGACGAAACGTTAGGCGTCTGACCGATCTTTCCACAGCATGAATGAATCTTTTTATAATCTCATTAAATGGACCTTTTCATTCACTATTATTTCCACGGAATAAATACATTATACTATCCTACGGGTAGATATTGAATGTATAAAGAAAGATTAAGAGATGTTAACTTTTTAATTGTTCTACAATGTACAGTTTTGACTAGCTAACTACCATTAATAATTTCAGGTGATATTGCAAACAATGGTGCTATAGAAATGAAGTCACATAATATTAATTTTTATAGCAGGCAATCTAATCTGTTTGTCTAAAACAGAATGTACTAACAGTATTACAATATGAGTTTGATACTGTGCGCAAGCTGACACATTAGTATTGATATTATTATAATACGTACATATATACTTATAACGGCGCTGGTCTATTAAAATATTTTTAAAATGCAAGTAAAGTGTTCAATTTTACCGAATGTATTAAAAAAACCTCAATCTATAAATAGTTGTAGGTAAATTTAGTTCTTACCTATTTCGGAAATAAGCAGATAAATATAATTTGTGATGAAGTCACATTATGAGAATAATTTGCAAACGTAATAATAACGTCAACTGGGATATTATCATAAGAGTCATAAAACGGGAGAAACTGGCGAGACGAGAGATAAGTGACGAAGAATACCTGCATATTTCCGTCTCTTTCCGACACCCATTGAAATGAGTCAAGTAAAAAATAGTAAAAAGTTAAATAATTTACCTCAGCCAGGCATCGGAATGTGTTATCGTCGAACATTTTGGCTTCGATGTTATCACTGGGATCATTCCAACCCATTTTTTAATTAATCGAAAAATCGGTACGAATTAGTTTCACAATGATGTTCACTGGATTTATAAACTGTTCACAATAATAAATAATTTTAAAAAAACATAGTCTATATTTTAATTTCCCATAAACTCGTAAAATGCTGGCAATCAAACTTTTTTATTTCCCCGATCAACTCGTAAAAAGTTGGCAATCGTGTTAAGGTTGCTAAAACGCTTAATTGCTTCGCGCTCGACCACGTGCTTCCTACTGCACACCTGAACACAAACTGATCCCCTAATAGTGTTTGTAAATCAAGAAAGGTATCATAAAGCCTGCATTACTTGGTTCGGGTGCATTTAACTCTAGGGGCGGGGCAGTAGCGGCGTTAGGGTAGGGCGCGGTTGGGCGACCGCCCAGGGCGCCTGATTTAAAGGGGCGCCACAGGCGCCCGGCACGCCTCTTTATATCCCTCGTTCTTTGAACGAGGCCTACTTAACTACTTACTCGTAAATTCCTTAAATATAAGGAAAAAATTGTTATGGTTGCAACTTGCAACGCTAGAATCTAGAATGGCTAAGGCCTTGGCCAGATTGATGTGCTTGCGCGGTAACAATCGTATGTAAACGCCCGTTGTGGCCGCACTGCGGGAACGCGCGACAAGGCTACAAACTCACAAAGATCATTTTAATACTACAATAACATCCACTAAAATAAGTAACCGATCAAGATCACAGAGAGGCAGACAAATTGGTGACCCTAACCAAGCAACGCGAGGTGCCGTCCCCCTCTTCAAAGTCCAAATATTGCAAGTCCGGTCGAGAATTCTGCGAATTAACAGAAACAGGCTCACCCAAATGCAATTGGCACAATTCCTCTCACGCAGCAATATACTACGCCCAGAAAATCGAGTACGTTCCAAAGCGGAAACACCAACTGAAGTACACTTTGAAGCATTTCCCACAACAGAAACCGCAAAAGATGTCAGATATTCTACTGGCTAAAATCAAAGCGACAAACGACGAAATTGGAAGAATTTCCAACAATAATGAAAATTAAAGAACCACAGACATCTCGCTGAACAAGATCAATCCACATACTGCAGAACAAAGCCACCCGCGTGACACAGCATCACTGATTGATCGTTTCCACTGATTTCACTCATATGTCTTTACTTCGGCTGAAGGATTGGCTTTTATCATCAAAACTTCGCTTCAGTCCAGGGTGGTGTATTGACTTCCTCCTAAAATGTATTCCAGCTTCTGCCCCTTCGCCAATTGCCTCCAGTTCTCAATCCTTCTCGTCCTGTTCCAGTTTATATACACACCTTCGTTGGCCTGCTTCTACTGGGGCACCAACTGACTTGTAACGATTTTTAAGGTCGTTTGTCTTGACTTTGCTAATTATTCATTTAAGAATATGCCTTGTACTTTCTTAGTTCAAAAATTGATATACCTTCATTTCAAAATGTCATTGAATCAAAGATATTGCCATATTGATATGTTTGTAATGAGTAGGTATAACTACTGTTTTATTATATTTTCGTACATGTATTTTGTTTCGACTTTAGTTGAATTGAAAATAAGTAAAAAATAATGCTATGTATTATGTTTTGACCTGAATTGAATAAAGTATAAAATTAACATAATGTATTATGTTTTAACCTAAATTAAATAAAAGTGTAAAATTTATGTAACGTGTTATATTTTGACTTGAATCCAACAAGACCGTAACATGTTTTTTTTTAATATTTACCCATATTTTAAACATTTCGGCATAATTCTAGAGATATCCTTTTTTAGCTTCATCGATTTTTTTACTGAAATGTGGACCTTAGAAAAGGTTGGATTAATTTATATTGATTTTTTTTGCATAAATCAACAAATGCGATTGGTGTTACGCGGTAATTTCAACCTGATCTACATTTGCGTAAGGAGTGTGTGATTTCGTTAGGTAAGATTACGAATTGGTTCCTTAATTTGCGTCAAATGCATTATAATCAAATTTGTTGGATACTTCGAAAAATATAAAAAAGGTCCGGAATTTGAACCCAGGACCTCTCGCACCCAAAGCGAAAATCCATAGACCAGCGAGCCATGTCACAAAATAACTATAATTTTAATTATAACATTTGATTTTAAAAAAATATTTATAAAAGTTAATTTTCTTCTTAACATCACTTTCCAATATCAATAATATTAAAAGTGAAACCTATGACAGATAGACGAAGAAAATATTCAGTTGTTTATTGTTGTTGTTGTTGTTGTTCTTAAATAATATTTAGACAGGTCTCTAATCGGAGGTTGGGGAAAATAGGTATATTTCTTATACACCGTGTCCGGAAACTCGTATTACAAGCGGGAAACTGATGAATCTACATCACATTTAGAGTCGATTTTCTAGGATATTTTTTGTTTTGATTTAAGCTTTTGTTTTCCAGTAAATCGAATCCGAAGATGGGATCAAATTTAAAAAAATATCAACTGTTTAATGTATTTTAAATTGCATCCGGCTCCAAAATTTTTTTTACACTTTAGTGGTCAAAAATTGAAATGATGAGATCTTTAAAAAATATTTTTTGGGTCCTGGATGTGACTGAGGTAGATCACCATTTTCTCGCTTGTACTGCGAGTTTCTAGACACCGTGTATAAAGCCTCTTAATCGTAGGATTAATTATTTATTTCCTTAATTCCTCTGTCCGCCTTATAAAGAAAAATAATACACATATGATTTGGGATTTTTTAACGAATTTTTTTAATGAAATTTGTACAGTTTTTGCGTTTTTTCTTCTCGCATGTCATTTTAACTATGATCTGTGAAACTTTGCAATATACATTTATTTGCTTATTTAAAAAAGGCTTAATACAATAAAATCATTTGCCGCTTAGCTCACTACGGAATTCCTGTCCCGAGATGTGCAGCTTTTCAATTAAAGAAATAAAAAAATAATACATACAAACTTAATATAATATTATAAATATAAACCTACAAAATTCTCATCAAAAATACAAAATTTCAGCCCGTTTGGTCCCATAGAGCCTGATAAAAGTGCTTTCAAAGTTCGAACCCAAGTCTGAAATGAGTCCATAAAAATCATGATTTTTCTAAAAATACAACTTTATGGAGATTTTGTGACTGAATTCTATTTGGCCTACAATTCTCATCACAATTACAAAATTTCAGCCCGTTCGGTCCCATAGAGCCTAGAAAAACTACTCCAAAAAACGAAACAATAGTCTGAAATTAGCGTCGGAAAAAGTCATAATTTTTCTAAAAATACAATTTTTTAGAGATTTTGTGACTGAATTCGATTTCGACTACAATTCTCATCACAAACACAAAATTTCAGCCCGTTTGGTCCCATAGAGCCTGATAAAAGTGTTTTTTGGGTGCGAGAGGTCCTGGGTTCAAATTCCGGACGAGCCCTATTTTTACTTTTGCTATATATTGCGGTACCCGTCTTACGAATGTACGTACGCGTACCGAACAGTGTTTATATATATAAATATATATATATATATATATATATATATATTTATCCCCTCTCGTACTATGTTGATCTCGCGCGACGGTACGCCAGGTAAATGTTGATCCGTTTGCATTTGTTGATCCACCTCGGATATGTTGATCCATTACCCAAGCTGGCATACATATGTAAATCCCTATAGATCAACTTGTGTCATCGAGATTTAGCTGTAAGCCACGCCCATTTTTCGGTCGCATATACATTTTACACGATTTATTTTGTTGATCTATATATTTCTGACAAACTTGACGGCTTGCATGCGTTGTAACTTAACCGCCAATTTCGCGCGCGTTGTCGTACTTAGATCCTGTTAGTACATCCATATTCTATGAAAATGACTTTATACTTACAGAGGATAGACTGCCTCACGAGTATTTATATTGAAATGGAATTTTCGCAAACGTCAAATCCATGCTAAAAAAATCTTTTGAACTTAATTAAACAAAAATTGTAAATTTAATACATCATTTACTACGTTTCGTGACTTAGCAGGGATGCCCGGGTTCATGGGGTGAGGTTTGTCTGGGTAATTTTATAAGAGAAATTTTAAACTTTGATGGAATAAAATTTTATTTTAATGTATCTTTTACCATCTCTCCCGACGCGACGTAAGTTTCTTGTAATGATTAAGTTGAAACAAAGCGTAATATCCATAATATGTGCCTATTAAAATTGCGGCGATTAGATTGGTGAGAATTAAATTTTTCAAATTTTAAATTATGATTGCTAAAAATTTATTCTAATTTGTTTATTACTAAACATGGCTAAAGTCATTTCAAGCTACGATTCCAACCAACGATGTTTTAGTATATGTTCGTCAATCAACAGGAGCCATAATGTCTGTACATCAGAGCCCTTGAGAATTATTACAATTATGTGTACCGCCGCCCCGGGAACTATTTATTAGATAACCAATAACCAATAACCCTACCATAGGTCACCGCCAACGTTTAGCGAGATTGTTGTTTATCTCTTGTATATTTTTACATCATATACATCACACAGGAGGCCCTGAGGAAAATCGTAACCCTCAGGGCCTATGTCATCTTTGTGAATGCTGTCTTGGGGGAATTTCGAAGGAAAGGAAGGAGAGTGAGTTCTGGGAAGTAAATAGGTTTGATGGGTGGGTAGTAATCTGGGGTTCAGTGTGTTTGAGTGATATACATAAGAATCTTACTCTCGTACTGCGTTGCAAGGCCATTCGTTGGAAGAGGACTAATCGATCCGGCCCACCACGCAGTTATTAGGCAGGCGCATCCGCCGCCAAGCTCCCAACACACCTCACCCAATGAACTCGGGCACTCCTGCTAAGTCACCAAACATATCCAACAACTTGGGGTGACCTATGGCAGAAGTGTGGGTTATCCAATAAATGGTTCCCGGGGCGGCGGTACACATACCCTCCTCCCAAATTGTAATAAACGTCTACTTTCAAATGAAAAACATAATTTAAAACGAACCTAAATCTCGGCCTCCATTATCGAGGGGTAAGGCTCTCGACTAGCAATCCGAAGGTCGCGGGCTCAAATAAATTTAACTAAAATTAATTTGTACTACATTACAATTAGTGTTTGGTAACCAGATCTGAATAGCCAGGTACTTTCCCACCTTCCTCTACGTCATCTCCTTCGAGGTCCACAATACCTTCAGTCTCACAACAACCCCAATTGGGGATGCCATAGTCTCGTATACATGTATGGACGCTAATTTCAGACATGGATTCGAACTTTGAAGCACTTTTATCAGGCTCTATGGGACCAAACGGGCTGAAATTTTGTAATTGTGATGAGAATTGTAGTCCAAATAAAATTCAATCATAAAGTCACCATAAATTTTTATTTTTAGAAAAATCATGATTTTTATGGACGCTATTTTCAGACTTGGGATCGAACTTTGGAAACACTTTTATCAGGCTCTATGGGACCGAACGGGCTGAAATTTTGGTATTGTGATGAGAATTGTAGTCAAAATCGAATTCAGTCCTCCGTAAAGTTGTATTTTAAGAAATATGGACGCTAATTTCAGACTTGGGTTCGAACTTTGGAAGCACTTTTATCAGGCTCTATGGGACCAAACGGGCTAAAACTTTGTAATTGTGTTGAGAATTGTAGTCGAAATTGAATTCAGTCAAAAAATGTCTATGAAATTGAATTTTTAGAAAAATCATGACTTTTTGGACGCTAATTTCAGACTATTTTTCGAACTTTGGAAGCAGTTTTTCTAGGCTCTATTGGACCAAACGTGCTGAAATTTTGGAATTGTGATGAATATTGTAGTAGAAATCGAATTCAGTCACAAAATCTCAAAAAATTGTATTTTTAGAAAAATTATGACTTTTTCCGACGCTAATTTCAGACTATTGTTTCGTTTTTTGGAGCAGTTTTTCTAGGCTCTATGGGACCGAATGGGCTGAAATTTTGTAATTGTGATGAGAATTGTAGGCCAAATAGAATTCAGTCACAAAATCTCCATAAAGTTGTATTTTTAGAAAAATCATGATTTTTATGGACGCTCATTTCAGACTTGGGTTCGAACTTTGGAAGCACTTTTATCAGGCTCTATGGGACCAAACGGGCTGAAATTTTGTATTTTTGATGAGAATTTTGTAGGTTTATATTTATAATATTATATTAAGTTTTTATGTATTATTTTTTTATTTCTTTAATTGAAAAGCTGCACATCTCGGGACAAGAATTCCGTAGTGAGCTAAGCGGCAAATGATTTTATTGTACTAAGCCTTTTTTAAATAAGCAAATAAATGTATATTGCAAAGTTTCACAGATCATAGTTAAAATGACATGCGAGAAGAAAAAACGCAAAAACTGTACAAATTTCATTAAAAAAATTCGTGAAAATCCCAAATCATATGTGTATTATTTTTCTTTATAAGGCAGACAGAGGAATTAAGGAAATAAATAATTAATCCTACGATTAAGAGGCTTAATCGTAGGATTGTGATACACGGTGTCCAGAAACTCGTAGAGACCTGTCTAAATATTATTTAAGAACAACAACAACAACAACAAAAAACAACTGAATATTTTCTTCGTCTATCTGTCATAGGTTTCACTTTTAATAACATTGATATTGGAAAGTGATGTTAAGAAAAAAATTAACTTTTATAAATATTTTTTAAAATCAAATGTTATAAGAAATGCTTAAATTTGGTGGCGTCACAGATGTAGATTTTATGGACATAAAAAATTAAAAACATTTCGATCGTTCGTTAGTTTCTCATTTGGCCGCCTATAGAATTATGTTTGTCAAACTGTGACTAAATTTAATGTGCATGTTTATTTATAAGTTTCTAATAAATTATATTTATCAGATAGATAACAGAGCGTCATTTTACTGTCCCCTGATTTCTAATGCGTAATATTTGAAAATACAATAAAACAATTTAAGTAGAATGTAAGCAAACAAAGAAACACAGACTAATTTGTAATTACCTACTTGGAGGTACAAGAACAATAAATAATTTCCCGTTATAAATTCTTACCCCTTACTAATAAACGTGTTTTAAATTTAAAACAACAATTGATTTATTTATCTATCAGATGTATAAAATTTAAAAAAACGTTTATTAGCGAGGCCCTTTTGCATTTATCGTGGTTAATTTTTGGGTGATTATGTCACATTGAGAGCTTCGTAATTATTTAGCCAACGTTTCTGTTAGCGTTACAGTGTACTTTATCAGGGCAGATGAGAATGGTGGAGAAATGTGTGTATGTGTATGTAGAAGTGATACCGTGTTGCAAGAGTTAATCCTCGTAGGGCCGGTATTTCAGTACATAATACTAATAATAATTATTAGTGAAATTAATTTGGTTTTCGGCGTTTAGTTTTGGTGTAACCGTTAAGTAACGGATGCCTAGTTCCTTTTGTACATAGTTTATTCATTATTTTTCGAATACAAATACATATTTACAATGAAAAAAATTATTTTATTACTAGCTTTTAGCCCATTGAGGCTACTAATTGGTAAAAAATTATGTCTGATATAATGTTTGAATGTGGATGAAGCAACGGGAGTGTGCATTTATTTTTATATTTATGATTTGACCTTTGAATTTTCAAGAAGTGTGTGCCCACTTTACATTGATTATTTGGAATTTGATTGTGAAGAACAGGATTACATGGAGATAAATGATGGACTTGCCCAACGTCAGAGCGGTGCTGCCAGGGTCTCTTATTCATGTGAGGTGTCAGCGCTTTATTATTAGCAGCAGATACATACCTGGACGCTGTAGTTGGATGCGGTGGACTCTCTTGCTGCAGCAGCTGGTCCAGTTCCTTCACCATCTAGGATTCTTGCTGCAGAGTCTCCATCTTTTATCTTCGTAGAATGTCACAGCGGTGCTGCCAAGGTCTGGTATCTGTGAGAGGATAGTGTGTCAGCGCTTTATTAGCAGCAGACACATGCCTGAAGGGATGACGAACCTCATGCTGGCCTTGTTGTTGAACGCGGTGGACTCTTTCGCTGCAGCAGCTGGCCCAGTTTCTTCACCACCTAGGATTCTTGCTGCAGAGTCTCCATCTTCTATCTTCGTGTCACCTGTTCCTAAACTTAATTTTACTTAACTTAACTTCACTCTATTTTTGTAATATTTATATTTTTTTGTAATACCTGCATCAACTGTAAAGCGCCCCTGAGGTGATATCTCACAAAAGCGGCGCTATACAAATTATCCAATAAATAAATAAATAAATAAATAAATAGTACCGCAGTAAAAAGGACGCTCTTCCTTTCCTTCTGCGCAACGTTGTACACGTGCGAACTATGGGCAAACTACAAAAAGAGTAGTATAGAAAGACTACGGGTCCAGTACAACAACGCCTTCCGCACAATGTTTTGTCTCCCCAGATACTGCAGCGCTTCCCGTATGTTCACGGAGGGGCGAGTTCCCGGATATAAAGCCCTTATTAGATCCAGGGTGGCAGGAATGAGGGAAAGGATAAGAAGCTCTGGAAATATCCTCACTATGGAAGCCCGCCTCACTCCATCCTCCAGCATTGACGCACACTGGAGAAAAATACTAGCTCCTAATATAGTCACGGCTCCCTAAAGGCTTCAACTTTCTATTATTCTATTATTTTATCATTTTATTCTCAATTTATTCTGTTTTCTTTTCTTGGGTTTTCTGTTCTATCTTTTTGTTTTTGATTATATATTTTATTGTATCTCTATATGGAATGTGTGGGACTGCACTAACCTCCCCACATACCGGAATAAACACTTTATTATTATTATTATTATTTTATAAAATACATAACCAAACTCATGGGAATTTCAAAGTATATATATATTTAAATTTACCGAGCAAAAATACTAAAAGTCTACAAAAACTTGATGAAATTTTGAGCTTTAGTATTTAAACTATCATAATTCTTGTAACTAATGAAAAATTTTCATTCTTAAAATCATGTAAATAACATGTAACTAGTTTTAAGTAAACTTTAAAATCGTATATTACACGATACAACATCAATGTCTAAGATATTATCTTACAACCAGATAAGTAGCGAACACTTTAATATGTTTTACAATAAATGTACCAAGCATAATATATCACGCATCAATATAACATATGTCTTACCATTATATCTTACCATAACATATAAAATGGACTTAAGATAACTTATATATGTAAAACGGACTTAATATTTAACATTTATCATGTAAACCATATGCCAGATATTAATGTATACCTATATAATAAACGTGTCATATGGCAGATAATACTTCGTTGCGGACGTGTTTTAACCGCTCAGGTTTGTTTGATCCTTTCAGAAGGTTTCCCTTGCTAAGAGATCGCTGAAAATTGTTCAGCATCCGTGTTTTATATAGTGCTTACCTTCTTATTTCACGAAATGTGCGTAACTTCTACCGTTTAGCCGGAATTTGCAATTATTATAGCATTTTAAACCGATTAATTTTTAAAAGTGAAGCTAGAACGAAGATTTCTCAATGCAGTCGAAGATTTTATACCTGACTCAAGTGTCAAGTGGTGTTGGGAATTACGGGACCTTTTCAACCGAGGATGTCTGCATGGAGGACAGATAAGCCATATTTTGTTTAAAGTTTTTGTCTTTGTTTTTATTTTCTGTTTTTGTTTATGTATTTTGTTACAGATGACACTCATAAACTTCACTTTGACTTTGGTTCAAGATTTTGCTTATGATAGCCTGCGATAAGCGAGCCCTAAGGGTCTGAGACAGAGGTGTGAAATCGTCGGATCACGACAATAGAAAGAATGTATTGGAGCCAGGAAGGAGTCTGAAAGGGTCGAGAGGATGCACTAGGTGGCATGAAAGGCTGGGAGGTGACTGGAGAGACTAAGGTAAACTAGGATGAGGTGATTTTGCACAGCGGTGCTGCCAAGGTCTGTTATCTATGTGAGGATATTGTGTCGGCGCTCTTTATTGGCAGCAGACACATGTCAGCGCTATATTAGCGGCGGACACATGCCTGAACGGATGACGAGCCTCGTGCTGGCACAGTTGGTGGACGGGGTAGTCTCTCTCCCTGCAGCAGCTGGTACAGTTCCTTCGCTACCTAGGACTCTTGCAGCAGAGTCTCCATCTTCTGTCTTCGTCGAGCGTCACAGCGGTGCTGCCAAGGTTTGTTGTCTATGTGAGGATGTTGTGTCAGCGCTCTTTATTGGCAGCAGATACATGTCAGCGCTATATTGGCGGCAGACACATGCCTGAACGGATGACGAACCTCGTGCTGGCACAGTTGGTCTAAATAACAAATGTAGATCCTAGGAAATAAATTGTACAGCGCCCTTGAGGTGATTTTTCACAAAAACGGCGCTATACAAATTATCCAATTATTATTATTATTATTATTATTAGACGTTTAAATGTGGATGAAGGAAAAAGTGTGTGCCTACTTTTATATTTATGATTAGACGTTTAAATGTGGATGAAGGAAGAAGTGTGTGCCTACTTTTATATTTATAATTTGACGTTTAAATGTGGATGAAGGAAGAAGTGTGTGCCATTTTTTTTTTATTTACGATTTGATGTTTGAATGTGGATGAAGCAAAGAGTGTGTGATATTAATTATTTTATACGGATGAATTAAGGATGTGTGGCTCAAAACATTTAAATTTTTGACCGTTGCACCCAACGGAGATGAATAAGTTTATAAAACTTGTTGAAAATTGTGTGTGCATGATGGTTATAAAATTAAAATAACTTTACATACCGATTTTCAAAACAACATAATGAACCTTTCTGAAACAATACTAAACTCCAATAAAAGGGGTAGATAACGATATTATTTCACCGTTTCAACATTAATGGTAAGAGGATAAGTCAACAAAGCCAACGAGCCTTTTGATACACATGGACAGGATAATACAGCCAGGTATCCCCACAAATTCAAATTCCCGGAGTAATTTAGGAAAGGTGCCGCTTTGTCTTGTAGCGAGGTCCCGTTGCAGGTTATAAACCTCCCAGGGATAAAGGGTGAAGGACTTTTAAATTGCAAGCGCAGAAACGCAGGTAAATATATTTGACAATATCACGTACGACAGCTGTGTTGGCAATTTCATAATAATAATAAAAATACTATTCAACAGTCGACGGATAAATAAACTAATTATTTATAGCCAGACCAAGTGCTGATTTATTAAAATCCGGTTATTATCGGGATTGCAGGCCATTTCCTATTTAACTTAATTTCTAGTAAATTTCTAATATATCTCAACACGGGTTCATGCACCTGCATTTGTCCGGATAATATACAATAACGAAATGCGAAAATATTAGATTTTTCATGAACACGTGTTCCGACATCGCGATAACACATTCGTTTTTTACTGAAAGTATATTAGGGAACTATCAATTCATTCGTTAAAGGCCTGCAATTCCGTTTTCTACCAGATTACGAGTAATTTGAAGAGATTCAGATAAATCATATCCGACAAGCGATACCAAAAGTATTGAATTAAATTATAATTCTTTATTCGAAATGTGTATTTGTTTTGTTAAAATGTTCGACAGATGTGAATAGATGTCGTAATTTTTCAAATTTTCTAACATACGAAAGGTATATTTCCTTTTTTGAAATGCAATGATACTTTTTTGTTTTGTTTCACAAATCCTACAATAATAATATCCCTTGATTTCAGGGGTATGCGCTAGTCATTAATTTAATTGCCTACCGTGATCAAGTAAATGTAATTTATATAACCCAATCCATTAACCCACTCCTAAAGCAAAATTTGAAATGAAGGTATTTCTTTGAATAATTTACGTTTATAAACAGCATCGTTGAGAGAGTACAAACTTCAAACAAACCAGTAATGAGTTTATCATCTGTAGATAATTATATAATAACTTTATAATTCGCTCGCAAGAAATAACAATTGACTTAATAGGGTGCGACAGCTGAAGTCAACAGGTCCCGTATTATTTATAAAAACCTATGTATTCAAGGAAAATAATACAATATTTGCGACATAGAACACAGCTAATTAGGTACAATACTTATGTTACCCTGCAAAAATAATTTACAATTTTCTTACGAAAATAAATAACATCATCAATCATACATATAATTAACATTTTTGTAATCAAATTCTCCACAAACAAGTTGTTGGTATTTTGTTGTTTTTCGATTGAATTCCTGGATCCGTGAAAAATCACGCCATATAAAGTTAAACACAACTTTTAAAGTAAACGATAAAATATATATTTTTTTAAATGCAATAGCCAATAATTGAACTCGGTCAACTGCTTGGAAGGCAACAATGATGTCCATAAATTCATGATTAGTATGTACGGACAGCATAATATACAAACTATATATTATTGAAATTTAAAATGCTGCGTACTTCCCATCCAAAAATATATGTGTTTATTATCAAATGGAAAATTATTAATTTAAATATTTGTTTCACTAAAGAATGTGTTTCGGGTGGTTTATCTTAACATAAATTTGAATCACAATAATTACTTACGAAATGGGAGGATATTTGACAAAAAATGTGAAATTTCAGCCAAATTCTCAAATCCTAATGGTGTCCATCTGTACGACGACAACAAACAAATTGAGGAAAAAATAAACAAAAATGACAGCCCGAAATCAAGGGTTTTACGACTTCAATGGAAACGCGATACAAATTAACACGAACACACTGAAATTAATTAAAACAGATTAAAAACACGTTTGCGACGAATGTTATAGTAATTGTTGTTCATTAATTAACTAATGTAAGCACACTATTGTCTTCCGCTTTCAAAACACCACGGAATATAATAATAAATTAATTTATTCTCAGCGAAATTCACGAAATAAACGGCCTCTCGGCCTCTAAACGTCCCGAAAGCATCACTGAAGCATGACTGAAGTACTGATAACGTTTACTAAGTCGAAAGGTAGTGTTATAATCCCAGCCTATGCTATAAATCTAAGTAATTAAAGTCAACCTTTATTTATTTCTACATCTTAACGTATTGCACTCCGATAGCCAATATTCTGGCTTCTGAGCATTTGGTTGCTAGCTCCGATAGCCAAAATAGTGGCTTTCCCAGGCGGTAACTTTGAAGCTCTGTTTTCCCCATTTACGGATAACATTATGTGAATTTTATTTCACAATAGTGTACATAAAGGATTAAATATTCCTTAAAATGTATTCGTAGTCAAAACACATTAAAGGATTAGCTTATATAGTATTTATTAGAATTTTTGGCTTTTTTGACCTACTTTGTATTTTTCTGTGTGCCGTTTTATTTGGTCAGTCTGTATCGGTACATTGTTCGCGGCGGAGCTCCTCCTACTGTGGTGACCATTATTCTGTGAACGTTTCAAAACTGAAATAACAATGAAATATTTTTTAATATATTCTTATCGCCATGGATCAATTTAATGAATATTTCGAAGAAAGTGAAATAATAAATCAAAGTGTAAATAATATTGAATCTTCCTTGAATAATGCTTTTGAAAACATTGAAGACTTCCAACCTGACTGTGATGACGACCTTTTGATATTTGATAACGTTGACTCTATTGTGAATAATTCTATGCTATGTTAAAGATTGGTATTCACGGCAATCTTTATCGTTGGCTCTCTTCTTATATCTCCAACCGTAGTCAAATAGTAGTGGTTGCTGGATTTAAATCCGACTCTGTTGCTGTAACGTCGGGAGTTCCTCAAGGCAGCCTGTTAGGACCGTTACTATTTAATATCTATATCAATGATATTGGTCACTGCTTTTTACACTCGCAGACCATCCTATATGCAGATGACATGAAAATCTTCTCACCTATAAAATCAATCGAAGACTGTCACAAGCTGCAAAAGGATTTACAACGTTTAAACGCGTATGTTAATGCCCATTGTCTGGAATTAAATATATCCAAATGCTTCATCGTACGCTTTACTAGAAACAAAAACATATTTATACACGAATACTCAATTAATCATCAACCTTTATCTACCAAATCAGAAATTAAGGACCTTGGGGTTATACTTGATAGTAAACTGAATTTCAATAAACATATTGACCACGTAGTCACTAACGCATCTTCTATGCTGGGTTTCATAATCCGTTCCTGTAAACAATTCAAAGACATTGCTACTTTCAAAACACTGTATTTCTCATACGCTCGTAGTATCCTTGAATACGCATCACAAGTGTGGAACCCAGGCTATGCAATACATAAAAATAGAATTGAAAGTGTTCAAAATAGATTTTTAAGGTACCTTAATTTCCGCTCTTTTCGATCTCATATCAGTAATGAAGACTCTGCAAAGTTCTTCAATATACAGACGTTAACTTTCCGAAGAAATGTAGCAGATTTGGTAATGTTATTCAAAATTACACACAATTTAATCGATAGTCCTGATCTTCTTCAACGCCTATTATTCCATGTTCCCAATCGCAACAGCAGACAGTCGCTTACTTTTAATCTCCCTCATTGTAAGACAAATTCCAAACAAAACTCATTTATCTACAGATCCACACACTTTTTTAACATAAATTATAACTTTCTTCATATGAAGCGGTTACTTTGTGATGTGACATTATAATTTAAAATTAAACAGTAACTTTGTAAACATCACTTATGGGTAAATACTTAATGCCGACCGGGTTTCGCTACAACCGTAGCCTCATCAGGGCAGTATAATACTGCCCTGATGAGGCTACGGTTGTAGCGAAACCCGGTCGGCATTAAGTATTTACCCATAAGTGATGTTTACAAAGTTACTGTTTAATTTTAAATTATAAATTATAACCATATTGACATATTTAACTCGACTTTACGCGACATAAAACAAAAACTCAATAATCAACAAAACTCAAACTAGTTCAATTCCTATATATTCCCGTCCTTTGCCTCTTAATCCTTATCCTATATCTCCCCCTCCTCCCCCCACCCTCCTTTATTTTAATATTTTTAATATTTCCTAACTAAACAAGAAATTAATTTAAGAGAACATCTCTATGCCATTGTACACCATTGTAACACCATTAACTATTCATCAGTGGAAAGTTCATAATTGGCATAATTAATAATATTATTATTGTATCATTATATAATTACAGATTTGCTGTCAACTTTTCCAAATAAATAAATAAATAAATAAATAAATAAATAAATAAATAAACGGTAACGAATCAGATAGTGGAAGTGATATCGAAGCGCGACCAAGTAAAAGAAGGCGAGTTGTTTTTTTCTGAAAGTGAATCAAACAGTGATAACTGGGAAATTTTAAGTAATATTTTTCAACCAAAAATTTATGATTTTTCCATTGGTAGCAGACGCGCTGGTCCTAATATCCCATCAAATTGTAATGAGCCGCTAGATTTTTTCAAATTGTTTTTTTACTGGTGAACTAATAAAATCCATAGTCAGTAATACTAATAATTACGCAAATAATATTATTTCAAAAACTCAAAATTTAAGTAAAAATTCTCTTTGGCATTCTTGGAGAGATTTGGATGAAGGAGAATTTAGAGCTTTCTTGGGAGTCATATTAAATATGGGAGTGAGACCACATCCCAATCTCCAAGATTTCTTCTCGACTGCTTTTGTCGCTTACTCCCCATTTTTCAGAAGTATTTTTAAAAGAGATCGTTTTTTACAAATATTTTGGATGCTACATCTCAATTCCAATGAAACAGATAACAACGAAACACTTGAAAAAAGAGTTGATAAAGTAAATGGATGTAACATATAGATAGTAAATGTAGAGAATATTTATATTTATATAATTATTATTATTAATTAATTATTAATTATTATAATTATATATGAATATATTTTATATTTTATATTTTATGTTCAAATCTGCCACGGTGTTTCTAGAAGTGCACAATAACTCGGCATCGGTAATCGGCCGAAGGAATAGGCCACCTGTGCAGTGTAAAGAGAACCGAGCAACCGTGTCAAGTGTAAATGCGTCAAGTGATTTATAATGGGTATTCTTTGAACTATGGTGACTGTAAACAATATCCGATACGACAGGGCGACACTACTACATCTCAAAAGTGAAAGTGTTTTTATGGACCCTAAATTAGCTGCAAAAATATCGTTATATGACCTTGGACGCGATAATAATACTACTCATAAAATTAGATCTCGGGGTTGTCGTGCTGGACGCTATCATAAAAAACATTTTACAGCAAGTTTTAAAAGTGATAGTGTGTTGAACCCTTCAGTGACTGCAAAAGCAACCATATACAATCCAGTCCGTGATCCGAATGTGAAATTTAGATACAGGGGGTGTCGCGGTGGACAAAAAACAAAATATTTATGCAGGGAGGAACAATACGTTCCAATAATTATTAATAATAACAATAGTAATGAAAATAATAATAAGTATCCGTCAGTACAGGGTGTTCAAGTAGTCGGACCAATCGACAAACAGAATTACCTACCGTCTATAGCCCTCCGCGATTCTGATAAATTCCACAACAACTTAAATGAAATTAGATTAGAACGACATGCCAACTACAGGAGCAGACAGCTTGCGATTGGTTCCTGGAATGCGCGATCCCTTAACAACAAACTAGAGGTGGTGGACGATATTTTCAGCGACCAAAAACTCCATATCCTTACGGTCACAGAAACTTGGCACGAGAACAGTGATTCATACTCAATTAAGAGACTCAGAGCTTTAGGGTATGTGGTTCTTGAAGAAGCCCGACCTAGTGGGGACCTACCATCAAACAATATCTCACACGTGAATCACGGGGGTGTCGCGATAATAGCCCGATCAGGATTACGGCTAAACAAAGTAGCTCTCGGTACATTTAACACGTTTGAGTATATTGGATGCAGGGTTTCTTCTTCAGGAACGTCGTTCATGTTGTGCACCCTTTATAGACCCGGATCGAAACCAATCTCTGTCGAATTTTATAATGAGTTTTCACAGTTTTTGGAACTCTCAGTCGGACTCTCCGACGCACTCATTATTACAGGCGACATTAATATTCGTCTCGAGCGCGTGACATCACCAAACACTGTTAAATTCTTAGATCTGTTAGCCAGCTTTGGATGCCACCAATGGGTCGACGTCCCAACTCATGATGCTGGTGGTACATTAGATGTACTAATTTCAAAGAACAGTGATACACCGCTTTCAGCAGATATTCGTGATATAGGACTGTCAGACCATCGGCTCGTTTGCACTGATATTGATTTTAACCCGCCTAGAGTACCATATAGAACAATTGTATCAAGGGAATGGCGTAAATTTTGCTTTAGCGATTTTCTGGAAGAGTTACAGACCTCTCTCTTATGTACACCCAATGTTTGGGAAACAAAGACCCCTACCGAACTTGTCAAGACATATAATAAAACACTTTCATGTCTGTTAAATAAATATGCCCCGACATCATCAAAAACACGGAAAGTTCGAAAGTCTGACGGCTGGTTTGACGATGAATGTCGAAACCAGAAGAGACTTATGCGGAAATTAGAGAGGACCTATAGGAAAAACTCGACACTCAACACGACGCCCGACGCCACCGAGATGACGGAGCCCGCAGCAGGCCCCTCTTGGGCAACAGGACCCAGTCCTGCCCCCACGCGCCCACCGATAGGCCCAGCGTCGGCCTACGTGGCGCCCCCGAGACCGCAGCAGCCGATGGAGACGGCTGCCCCCCAGAATGGAGGCTGGACGAGGCCGTCCAACCCCGTGAAGAGGCCCATGTCCCCACGGGGACCACAACCGCTCCAATGTGGCAACCGTTTTGAAGAGTTGCCCGAGGTAAGCGAAGGCGCCGGCGCGCCGCGTATCAAGCGTGCCAACACTAATTCATCTTTCTCCCCCGCAGGTACCGGCAGGAGAGACCGCGTTCCCCCGGTTGTGATGACCCTGAGGAACATGACACACGCGCAGATCACAGCTGCGGTCCAAGGACACCTGGGGGCTGGTAAGCTCTTCACTTTCAGGTACAACAGGGGCGGCACGGCTAACATCTTCGTGCGCACGATGGAGGACCACCGCGCCCTTACCAACGGGCTGCGAGCGGAGGCTCGCGGCTTCCACACGTTCACGGCCGAAGCGGAAAAAATGAAAAAGGCCGTCATCAAGGGCCTGCCGCTCGTTGAAGTGGAAGAAATCAAGGCAGATCTGGAATCACAAGGATTCCCAGCAGTGAAGGTAGCCGGTGCCCCAAAAGTAAGCCATAATGGCAAACATTCATTTCTTCGGCACTTTAAAAGGAACCATATTATTTTGGGAAACCAATCAATGATGCAATATTCAAATTAGTCACATGACCCTTTTTTGCATCTTAGGGATTAAAGTCCACAAAGCTCTCACGGTCCCAGAGACGTGGAATACTATATAAACAGGAACAAGCTGTTCCCCTACGTTCACAATTAACATCACTTGTGCTGCTTACACGCTGCACCTCTACGCATTATTGTCATTGTCATTTAATTAATGTACTTATCATTTAATTAAGTAAATAAGTGTACTTCTATCTAAATAAAGTAATTCAACTAAATCTATAAAGTTGTTTTTGTGTGGAATCCATATATTCACCTCAAGATACTTACACACTGGAACTTGTATCACTCCAAGATACGTACACACTCACACCTGCAGATCTTACATACACATCTTCAGTGTCCAGATCTCTAAATTATTATATCAACCACGAAGAGAACTTCTCGACAACCGCTCGCCGTACAGAGTTAAGTTTTTATTTACTGCGCCTCAACCGAGGGTCGTAGCGAATTGGTGTCAGAAGTGGGATTGCAAAGACATTCCCAAAGGATCTTTTGTGACGACGAAAGAATCCTACCTCATCACTTCACCGGAACAACGACGACAAGTCTGGCAGATACTCTCCTCGGAGAAACCCTTTTCGAAGGCAGGGACGGCTCTCCCTGAAATCAACCTAACTCATCGACGTGACCCTGGAGAAGAGAAGAAAACGGCAACAACGTAGATCGCGGAGACAACATCTACGGTGAACTTCAGTTCTTCAAGCAGCCAAGAATCCAATCCTGTCAACTCTAAACCACGAGCATCGAGACCTTCACTTCTACAAGCAGTATGAACTGGCGACTCGTCCTTCTTCTACTGTAAGTCCATAAAAATTTTTGTCCTGTAGAAATTTTTACACTGTACTTTCCCAATTCCCTTATTGACAATTAATGCATTTCTTCTCGCTTATACACCGTGAACCGTGTATTAGTGAAACTCTTATATTTCTTTTCTTTCTTCAACGCGTAATAATAAATTTCGTAAAATAATTAAAATTTAATAAAAACCTTTTAAATTAATTCGCGTTAAATTCAGTTCATTTCTTTAATAATAATAAATACTTCTCAAAATGAACGATAAACCTACTTCGTCCTCTCAGGAATCCCAGGAAATGACTTTACCATTACCTGTTTTATTTAAATTTATTAAATCTTACGATGGAAACAGAGATAAACTCTGTGCCTTCTTAACTAATTGCGACCGTGCTGTAGTACTAGCTCAGCCTAATCAACAGAATACGCTTCTTTCATATATATTAACTTCATTATAAGGCCAAGCAGAAGTCATCTGTGCCAATCACGTTCTCAATAATTGGTCAGAATTAAAAGATCTATTAAAAAGATCATTCGGTGAACGCAAACATTACGCACACCTATTATTGG
Organism: Hesperophylax consimilis; assembly: GCF_061612785.1. Classification (NCBI taxonomy): domain Eukaryota; kingdom Metazoa; phylum Arthropoda; class Insecta; order Trichoptera; family Limnephilidae; genus Hesperophylax; species Hesperophylax consimilis. Next base: position 318,234 of record NW_028301271.1, read on the forward strand.
AATTGCAAAATTGCAAACAATTTCATAATGAGAACGTATCTCAATATATTTTACGGATAGAAAATTGCATAAAAAACCTCTTAGTCTCAATTAATCAAAATAATAATAATCCCGCAGAAATGTTAGGCAGAACAGCCAGCATCCAAGAACTCGGTATGCAAACATTTATGTATGGAACTAACCCTTCCATAGCTACAATTTTGAGATCGCGCAATCCGAAAGACCTCAATGAAGCTTTTACAATTTCACTAGAGGAAGAGAGAATAAATAAATTACTGAATTCCTCTAAAACTAATAATATTAATAATAAATCATGTACGATTTGCGGTAAATCGGGACATAACAATTTCAATTGTTATAAAAATAAAAATCAAAGCAATAATTCGAACTTTAATACACGTAAAGTTATGTTCGTAAAAAATAATAATAATAATTTTAATAAATCTTATAACCCAAATTCGGGATCAAGTTATAATAATAACTATAATAACAATTTTTGTCCAAATTCGGGACAAAATTATAATAATAAAATGTGCAGGTACTGTAAAAAACCTGGTCACATAATAGATGAAGGCAGAGTATTTATTTATTTATTTATTTATTTATTTATTTATTTGTTAAGACATACACAGTACGATAAGATACAGTTAGAAATTTTTTAGTTATTACATAATTGTAGTACCTATTACGTATGTCCATAAAATGTCATTACGTAATTTCGCCTGAGATTGTTATAAAAGGAAGGAAGTGTGTGGATAGATAATAATAAATGAATTGAAAATAAGAATTATAATTATAATTATAAAATAATAATTATAATAATAATTATAAAATAATTATAAAATAAGAATTGAAAATGAGTATTAAAATATAAAAATGAAAATCCAAATCCCAACAACTCTGCAACTCTTAATTCGTCTTCCCTACCAAGGAAAAATGATTCAAAGGTAAATCATTTAAACTCCAGATCTGCAGTAGAATCTCGAGCCGATCTACTGTAAGTCGCGAGCTAGGCTCAAGAGTATTCAAACGTTCCATGTTAACATCTAATAAAAATTATATAAATTATTCGCCATCTCATTCAGATACGTTGCGTCGTGTGGTTCTTCAAATACCTACAAATGGTATTATTTTTAAAAGACATTTTCTTGTCGACACAGGAGCAGCCGTATCCCTCATCAAGACTCACTGTCTTGGCGAAGGTACTTCCGTAAATTCGGGCAAAATTATAGAGATTAATGGCATAAGTAGATCGAAAAAATCGATCGAATCTATTGGAATCGTTCAAATTAAATTAAGTTTCGGCAATGAAACTATTATTCATGATCTCCACGCGGTGGATAGTGACTTTTTAAACCTTGGTTATGACGGAATTTTAGGGAACGACTTTTTTGAAAACAAAAATGCGAAAATTGATTATAAAAATAATGTAATACGTATTAACGATTACTCTTTAAAGTTACATATTTCTGATCCTAATGAGCATTTGACTCCTATATTTACCTTATCCCCTAGATCAGAAACTCTTATTAAAATCGATATTTTAAACCCTGAAATTAAAGAAGGGATTATCGACGTAAAAATACCTATTGAAGGTGTATATTTAGCAAATGCTATAACTAAAGTAGATGCGAATAATAAATCGTTTTGTACTATTTTGAATTCAACAGACGAATATGTTGACATTAATATCATGAAAATTTACTTAAAACCTATCCCAGAAAATGTTTACCATTTTAATCAAAATTCTAATAACGATGGTAAAAAACGTAAAAAATTAATTCGTGATCAAATTTGTATAGATCATTTAAATTCGGAAGAAATTAATTCTTTATTAGATATTTGCGACAATTATAATTCTATATTTTATCTCGAAGGCGACAAACTTACAGCAACCGATGCTATTAAACATCGAATTATAACAAATACTCAAAGTCCAATACCTACATACGAAAAATTATAGATACCCTGAAGTACATAAAGAAGAAGTAAATAAACAAATAGATAAAATGTTAGAAGATGGTATTATTCAACCTAGTGTTTCACCATGGTCAGCTCCTATATGGGTTGTACCAAAGAAAATTGACTCCTCAGGAAAACCTAAATGGAGAATAGTCGTAGACTATAGGAAACTCAACGACGTGTCTGTCGGAGACGCCTTTCCATTACCTCACATTGTAGATATCTTAGATCAATTAGGTCATTGTAGATACTTCACAACACTAGATCTTGTTAGCGGATTTCATCAAATTCCTATGCACGAAGATGATATTCCAAAAACTGCTTTTTCTACTCCCAATGGACATTTTGAATATACACGTATGCTTTTCGGTCTTAAGACTGCTCCAGCAACGTTTCAACGGTTAATGAATAACGCATTAATCGGCTTACAAGGATTATATTGTTTCGTCTATTTAGATGACATTGTCATATACGCAAATTCTATAGAAGATCACTCTAAAAAACTCACAACTATATTTCAAAGACTTGCCGATAATAATCTGAAGATTCAACCAGATAAGTGTCATTTCATGCGAAAAGAAGTAACTTATCTAGGTCATTTAATTTCAAACGACGGTGTTACTCCTAACCCCGATAAAATCAAGGCAGTCTCTGAATTTCCTATTCCCAGGAATCCTAAAGAAATTAAATCATTCTTAGGTCTAGCTGGTTATTACCGAAGATTTATTGAAAACTTCAGTAAAATTACGAAACCCTTAACTTTTCTTCTAAAGAAAGATATTAAATTTGACTGGAAAAACGAACAGCGAAATGCTTTCGATACATTGAAAGAAAAATTAACTTCTTATCTTATATTACAATATCCAGATTTCACTAGAGATTTCGTTTTAACTACTGACGCCTCAAATTATGCAATAGGTGCAATTTTGAGCCAAGGAAAAGTTGGAGAAGATTTACCAATATCTTATGCGTCCAGAACTTTAAATAAAGCAGAAGGTAATTAAAGTACCTCTGAAAAAGAACTTTTAGCCATTGTTTGGGCTGTAGGACATTTCCGTCCTTACCTTTTCGGAAGAAAATTTAAAATTTACACTGATCATAGACCATTAAAATGGTTAATGAATGTTACCAATCCCAGTAGCAAATTGTTACGTTGGCGATTAAAACTCGAAGAATACGAATACGAAATAGAATACAAACCAGGCAGAATAAATTCTAATGCCGATTGTTTGTCTCGTATTCCAATAAACATTGTAACAGAAGATAAAAATTCACCTTCTCAAGATATCATTGATCTTTTAAACGAACCATGTCTCGACGAAATAAATGTCGATGATTTAGAAACTTATCTTAATAATTTACCTACAAATAATTTAGAAATAGATGATGTTCTATCACCAATACCTTTAAAAAATAATTTAAATAATGATACTTACGAAAATTACGTGAAATTTTATTCTAATAAAAATGAACCAACTATTTTTAGTTTTAATGAACATGATTCATTCTTTATAAATAATATGTCAAAATATATGGCATACCCAACTTCTATCGATCTAGATGATCAAAACCCTTTCTGTGCTGAAATATTATCCAATTGTTCAGACACTGACGAACTTTTAGAAATACCAAAAAATTTATATGGTATTCATGAATCAAAATCAACAGATAATAAGAAAACTTACTTTCATTGCTTTACCAAAACTCATTACTTCGACAAAGCAACTCCTAAAGATATTTTCCTAACACTTAAAAATTTAAGATCTAAACTTATTGAAAAACGTGTAACTGAAATTACGTTACCGAACTTCCAAAACTCATTTGATTCCATTCCTTTTATAAAAATAAAGGAAATTATTCAATATCTTTTTAGGAACTTAAAGATTAAAATCAATATTAATCACAATAAAATCATTAACCCTTCAACTTCGCAAATTCCCGTAATATTAAAAGAATGTCACGATAGCCCTATGGCCGGACATCCAGGTTTCTTCAGAACCTACAGTCGGATCAAAGAAAGATACCGATGGGAAAAAATGAAAGATGATATAGAAAATTATGTGAAAAATTGTATCCACTGTCAGAAAAATAAAACTGACAGAAGAGCATATAAAGCTCCAATGGAAATCACTACCACTTCCACGGAAGCTTTTGAAAGAATTGCGGTCGACATAGTCGGACCACTTAATGAAACTGTCAATAATAATAAATACATCGTCACATTTCAAGACGATCTTACTAAGTTTTCTCAAGCTTATGCAGTTAACTCTACGGAAACAGAAACTGTAGCTGATTGTTCTCACTATGGAATACCTAAGTCAATCCTCACAGATCAAGGTGTTCAATTGACTAGTAATTTAATGAAACATCTTACCAACCTATTTAAAATAAAACATTTGAAAACTACTGTTTATCACCCACAAACAAATGGAGCACTAGAACGCTCTCATTCCACTTTAAAGGATTATCTTACTCATTATATAGATAGCGACCAAACAAATTGGGACGACTATATCCCTCTAGCTATGTTTTCATATAATACAAGTACTCACTGTACAACTAAATTCACTCCTTACGAACTTGTCTTTGGACATAAACCTATTTTACCAAGCTCTTTAGAAAACCCAGATTCAAGCCCAACTTACGAAAGTTATCTTAACCAATAAAAGTATAAATTCGCCATTACCAGATCACTTGCCCGTGAAAGAATCGGACATGCCAAAGAGACATCCAAAAAATATTACGGTAGAAATGTATCGAATAATATTTATAAAATTAACGACTTAATATTAATAAAAAATACTAATAAACCCAAATCATTAAGCAAGAAACTTATTCCTAATTGGAAAGGACCGTACAAGATTGTAAAGGTTCATAATAATCATAATGTTACCATACGAATGGAAAATAATTCATTAAAAAGATTCCATGTTAACAGAATTAAGCCATATCGCGCTTTCCCTCCTGTTCCAGGTCCTTCAAGACTATTTTTTCTTTCCCTAGACAAATACGAATTTTAGAAGATAATTATGCCTTAACTAAAAGCACATGTTCCAAATATTTATCATACGTACCTAACGACAATTGCAAAGATCTTTTAAAACCTGTTTTTAATACTATTAAAAAATGTAAAACTAAATATGATATGAATCAATTACACACCTCGTTTCCAACCAACGCACAAAGCGCGGTTTAATCGATGGTGTTGGAAAAATATTTAAAGCTGTTTTCGGAACCCTCGACTCCGAAGATGCGCAATATTATGACGATGCGATTGAACGCGTCATGTCAGATGACAACCATATTTATAATCTGATGAAAGAACAATTACAAGTCACTAAATCGACTCTTATAAATTTCAATTCTACCCTTGCTAAACTTAACTATGACGAATATACTATGAATAAAAATAAATAACTATTTTAAGGAAGACCACGATAAAATGAATATGCAAGAAATTAAAAATATACTTATCTCGCAAACAAGCTCTTTATTCGAAACAACCGAATACTTTTATGAACAAATTGATTCCTTAATCAATGTTATTTTATTTTCTAAACAAGGAATTTTACACCCAGACATAATTACTCCTCAACAACTTTACTTCGAGCTAAACTCTAATATTAAACATTTACCAAGCGGAAAAGAATTCCCCTTAAGTTTAAAACTCGAAAATATTCATTCTTTAATCGATATATCAGATTTAATTGCTTATTATATTGATGATAAACTCATCTTCATAACAAAAATACCTTTAGTAACTTCGCAGGAATACAACCTATTTCATGTAGTTCCTCTACCTGTTCCAAATATTGATATCCCTAATACCTTCTCCTTAATTATTCCTAACCATAAATATTTAGCAATCACAAAGGACAAATCTTTTTATGTGTACCTTGATAATTTTAAGAATAATTGTAAAACTATTACCAATGAAAATTTTGTATGTAAGGATCTAGATGTGTTATCCACTCTCTCCGATCCAATATGCGAGACAATTTTATTGTCTGCTTATATTAATGAAATACCTAATGAATGTTTTAGTAGGATCATCAAAGGCAACATAATCTTATGGCAGCCTATAAAAAAATAATAAATGGATTTTTACTTATTCTCATCCTTCTAAAGTAACTATCGACTGTAAAGATAGAAATAATATTTTTGATATCAAACTATTACATACTGGAATATTAACTTTAAATTCAAGTTGTAGAGCATATGCAGGTCTCACACAATTAATTGCAAAAAGTAATCTCATCACAGAATATTTTAACCCTATCCCAACTTTAAACATTGTCGACGACAATTGCTGTAATATGAAAAAATATAATGAAACCTTAAATGAACTTGAACCGATAAATTTAATTAACTTGCAACACGATGACATTAATTTGGCATCTCATAAAATCGACCAATTCAATGACGATCTTAAATCATATAATTCAAAGCCACTCATTATTAAACATTCAACAAAATTTCAAATTGTTATCTATACGTTATCTGCTATGCTAACTATATTTATTGTTTACAAACTATTGAAATGTTGTAAATTCTTTAGAATAATTAATTCTTACTTTTTAAATAATGACGACGATAATAAATGTTGTGTCAGGATATATAATCAATGTAACAATCCTAGACGATCCACTATAAGGATCCAACCAAGTATGACATTCAGAAATTTAACAAATCTTGAAAACGAAGATGTACCTCTTCAAGATCTATCTTCAAGTGAAAATAGTTTGAAGTATAATTACAGCAACTAAACTTAAAAAACCGTTGCTTTCATTTTAAGGGGGGAGATATGTTATAATCCCAGCCTATGCTATAAATCTAAGTAATTAAAGTCAACCTTTATTTCTTTCTACATCTTAATATTACTGTTAATCCTAGCCGGTGCCCCAAAAGTAAGCCATAATGGCAAACATTCATTTCTTCGGCACTTTAAAAGGAACCATATTATTTTGGGAAACCAATCAATGATGCAATATTCAAATTAGTCACATGACCCTTTTTTGCATCTTAGGGATTAAAGTCCACAAAGCTCTCACGGTCCCAGAGACGTGGAATACTATATAAACAGGAACAAGCTGTTCCCCTACGTTCACAATTAACATCACTTGTGCTGCTTACACGCTGCACCTCTACGCATTATTGTCATTGTCATTTAATTAATGTACTTATCATTTAATTAAGTAAATAAGTGTACTTCTATCTAAATAAAGTAATTCAACTAAATCTATAAAGTTGTTATTGTGTGGAATCCATATATTCACCTCAAGATACTTACACACTGGAACTTGTATCACTCCAAGATACTTACACACTCACACCTGCAGATCTTACATACACATCCTCAGTGTCCAGATCTCTAAATTATATATCAACCACGAAGAGAACTTCTCGACAACCGCTCGCCGTACAGAGTTAAGTTTTTATTTACTGCGCCTCAACCGAGGGTCGTAGCAGTAGGTACCACGATGCTAGGTGCCAACAGAATATTTAATCCTTTATGTACACCATTGTGAAATAAAATCCACATAATCTTATCGGCAAATGGGGAAAACAGAGCTTCAAAGTTACCGCCTGGGAAAGCCACTATTTTGGCTATCGGAGCCAAATGGGGTGCATTTGGAAATATTAACCAATTTGGTTGTTTTATATTAACTTTGGTTTAGGTACATAAATTTAAAATGAAGTTGATTTTTAGAATCAGATACTTTAATTTATAGTTTATAAAACATAGTAAGTTACCTACTAAAAGTGGTAGATACTATCAGTATCACCCAGGTGAAAGACCATCATTCCGAATGGTAAAGTTGCTTGAAATGGCTTATATCTGATTAGTGACCAATACCATATCATTCGTTTTCCTATTCCATTCAAGTCTTCCAACATACTTTGGCTCCGAACAATTCAGACTCATGTGCGTTGTTCACATATGATACAATAGTTAAGGGGTTGTGCTGAAAAAAATTTCATCCCTAAATACTTAAATTACAAAGATTAAATTTGTTCCTGATGTCCTAGGAAGATCCAAAACACAGAGCACATCTAATTACAGGGGCAATTGAAATCCATAAAAACCAATTAATACGACGGATGAGTTAAGCATACTAGTTCTTGATATCCGGTACGTGGCGACTATACCAAAACTAAACGCCGAAAGGCACATTAATTTTACTAAATATTGTAGTGAAATACCGGCCCATACATGCATAAACACACACAGAATCTACAAGTCTGCTCTGATGATGTACACACTGTAATGCTTTTCGAAATGTTAGATAAACAAGGAGGAAGCATAGTATCCCAAAAATGAATCACGATAATACCTACTCAAAAATAATAATCTCAAATGAAATCTGCAGGATCTCCATTAAAATTTTAACAAGATTACAAAAAATCGACTCTTAAAAGTTTCTGAAAAACATTTGAAAATATTCAAATGAAGTTCCCCGGCTACACCCTATTCACATAAGGGTCCACCGACATTGGGCTTTTGACGGTTCAATCACTACAAATGCTGTTCTGGTTTTTCCTTCATAAAAGGAAGAATCTACATATTGGTGTTCCCGAATTAGTAATAACAATAACCCATTATTTGCCATCACATCAGAAATTACCATAATTTATTTTTTACCCACAATCTACAGTCGAAAAATTGCCACCGAATTAATATTCATCTCGAATCGAGGGGTTAAACATAAAGAAATGTGTTTTTATTATGATACAAGTAGTATTATTTGACAAAGGCCTTTTTATCTTGTGTATGTAACTGTGAAATTATTTGTGAATTTTGTTAGATATTTAAAAAATATTATTTTTCCGGTAAAATGTATAAATTGCATATGTTCATCTTCATACCGAGAAGATCATCATAATATTAATTGGTATCCATAATTATTGTTCATTGAAATATTTTTTATAAACATTATTATTCAAAATTCCAAACTTATTATTATACTATTTTAAAAAAATGCAGGTTAATGTGATGTTTAAGTAATTAACAGGTAGGTAGATATTTTCCTGCCAACTATGAAATTCTTTTTTCAATTAAATTGTTAATTCAAACCCCATCTTTTCGATAAAACACCTGATCATTATTGTTTGGCACTCAATTATTTTGTGAGTGGACGAAGATAATATTTCCCTTCGCACAATGTTTGGGTGAGTTAGGAATGTCAATCTTTTTTTTAATGGTTTAATTGTTTTTTAAGACTTTTTAAAAATAATTTGGCAAGATGACATAGAGTTTTACAAATTTAAATACTTTTGTTTCAAGCGTGATATTAGTAAATATTTAAGTTTTTTAATTACTTTTTTTTAATACTTCGCTAATTATTTTCCCATTTGATCTCTGGTGATTTGACGTGTTGTTTTTGTATTTTTTTGTATTTACTATGCTTATATAATGCACATGCATAATAAGGATTGACTAGATTATCATTTTTGGAAAAGCGTGTGGAAGGGTTTAGTTTTTCCTGTGGGAAGATTTAACCCGGACATAAAGTCGGAGAAACAAATCTAAACAAAGCATGGGACACAACATGACAAAGAAAAATAAAAAGGAAACGGTCTCAGCTGGAAATCGAACCCAAGATCTCTATTTTACAGGGACAACGCCTCTATAAATAGGTCGGTAGTTTCCTAGTATCGATGCATCCAGTTGGTTGGATTTTAAGATTGGTATGATATCAGCTCGACTCATGTCCATAGGCATATGTGTGTGTCGTAAGAGGCTTGAGTACAGGGCGGCTAGAATAGTATGGAGATGATTTCCTGCGTACCTTATGTGCTCGATACCAATACCGTCGTATCCTGGACTTTTACCTAGGGCGGTTTGCTTAATCGCGCATTCGATCATTTCAGGAGTAATGTTCATGATCAGGTCATCATTTGCCGCAGGCAGACATGTCATCATATTTAGTTTCATGCTATCTCCTTGATCCGCGCTTAAAGAAAAAAAGTCTTTAAATTCGTTAGCAATGTTTTCATCCCCCGTGATGTTGTTGACACTTAGTGGAGCTTTGCTCTTGGCTTTCAGCACAGTTGAAGTTTTTTGCCAAAACTTTTTGAAGTCTTTGTTGTGCATAGCCGTAGCTATGCTATCCATTCTTGCTTGATTTTCCGAGTGCTGACATTTTCGGAGAGCAATTTTAAAAGATTTTTTACTAGTTTTTCTTTCGTCTGCAATACAACCTTCCGTAGGCTTTCCGGCTTGGACCCAGCAAAGGAATGCATGCCTTGAGTGGCGATACAGAGTTGATACTTGATCATTCCACCCTGGAACAATGTCATACTTTTTTTTGGGTCCTTTATTTTTGAATGCTTTTATAGCGGAGTTTCTCAGTGTTTTCACGATAGTGTCGTAGAGAGAATCTAGTTCCATTTTGTGAACTCTGTTATCACAGTTAAATCTGGAGGTTTTATTTTAGGCAATAATTTTTCCGCACAGGCGTTGTAAGTTTTTACATCATTTTCGGACTTTGCCGCCCATTTTCCAAAATCTCTTGGTGGATTTTGTCTGTTAGATATAATAGGGATTAGATCCACATCTATTTCGACATTTAGTGGGAGATGATCTGACCATGTCGCATTGGCTGTGATGTTCACATTCCTCACTGCACTGCTCAACCCCTGTGTCATAATACAGTGATCAAGCCATCTGGTGGTTCCATGGGCATCAAAATCAAAATCAAAATCAAAAATCAAAAAATTATTTATTGTAAAATTAAAATTAAAATTACAAAAGGTATAGCTTATGGGTAGACCCCATTTCTTCCAGCTAACCACATTTATTTAATTACAATGTTTATACAGATAAAATAACAATATACCAATGAAAAAATAAAAAAAATACAAATATATAATATATATATACCAATAAAAATAGGCGTTTCATTTACGTGAGGTATTCACTCAACGTGTAGTGACATTTATTAACAAGGAAAGTGTTTAGTAAGGATTTGAATTTGTGTGTATCTTGTATTTGTTTAATGTTATGTGGTAGGTTGTTATATACTTTAATGGCCATGTAGTATGGTCCTTTTTGGAATATTGTTTTGTTTGCTTTTGGTATTAGTAAGTTTTCTGTGAGCCTTGTAGCGTATTTATGTGTTGAGTTTTTTAGTGGGAACTTGTCTGTAGATGATCGCACTAACATGCATAACTCCAATATATATACGTCTGTGACTGTCAGAATTTTCAGATTTTTAAACATAGGTCTACATGAATCTAAACGATCAGAGTTTGTAATTTTTCTTATGCATCTCTTTTGTATGATGAAAACATCTTTAGCGTTTACCGAGTTTCCCCAAAAAATAATACCGTATTTTATTATTGAGTATACATAATACTTTTTTTTTTTTTTTATTTTTTTTTTTATTATTTAATATTTGTATGTTTTTTACAATAAATATACAATTTATACATATTATAAAGTGTTATAAAGGTAAATAATAAAAGCTTTTCCTCACCATAAAGAGACGAGGCTCTTGTGTTTGGTGAGTGAATCCTAGCCTAATTATATGGAATCATGTTAGTAAGTAAATAATATATTTGCAAAACCAAAAGGGATAAGTAAGAAATAGGCAAGATTTATCAATAATACAGTTTCAAGATTTGAAGGAAATAATAATAAGAGTAAGATATGGACTTTTATAGTACTTTTAGGTAATTTTTTAATTTAATTTTAAATTCCTGAATATCTTCAATATTTTTTAGATATAATGGAAGGATGTTAAAATATGTTATACCTAGATAGAGATAGGTATTTTGTGTGTGCTTTGTATTAAGTTTTGGGATTTTGATAGTTTTTTGATATCTTGCTGATGAATTGAATTGTAAGTTATTTAACTGTATTTCTTTATAAATTTGTAGAATTGAATATTTTTTATATATATTGTCTATTGTGGGTATTTTGAATATTGAAAAGAGAATCTCAGTAGAAAATTTGGATGGTTTTTTTTTTTTTTTTTGTGTGAATTTAATATATGAAGTGGATTTAATATATTCTTATAAGTTCCTCCCCAGCCAATAATACCATATTGTAATATAGATTGTACAATTGCATAGTACACTCTTTTTAGGTTTTCTTGTCTAAGAATATTTCTAAGTCTTATAAATATATAAATACATTTTCTAATTCTTTTGACAAGTTCACAAATTTGTTTTTTCCATTTAAAATGTTGATATATATATATACCAAGATATTTAATTTCAGAAGTTAGACTAAGTATAGAACATTCTTGATTGCAATTAGTTCTGTTACATTTAAGTTGATGTATTATAATTTTTAATTCTGGAATTGATTTAAATTTGTTGATAGAGAATGGGATACATTTTGTTTTTCAGTATTTAATGAGAGGAGGTTTTTATCGAACCAATTTTTCAGTATATTAATATCAGTATTTGCTAAGTTATTAACATTATTCCAATCAGTACCTTCAATTATTATAACAGTGTCATCAGCATAAGATATTATTTTTCCATTTAATCTTTGATTGAATATGTCATTTACATAAATGATAAACAGTAACGGTCCCAGGACTGTACCTTGAGGTATGCCGAAGTGACTTGTTTTTTGTTGACTAAGTACATCGTTGATTTTTACGACTTGAGGGCGTTTGAAAAGGTAGCTTTTTATCCATTCTATAGCTGTACCACTTAATCCAATGTTTCTTAATTTACTTATAAGTTTGTCGTGTGATATGCTATCAAAAGCTTTTTTAAGAACTATGAAAATTCCAATGCATTTTAATGATTTATCTAATGAATTATGAACAAGACTAGTTAATTTTGCAATTGCATCCTGAGTGCTTCTACCTTCCATAAAACCGAACTGATTTTCATTAATTAATTTATTACATTTTACAAATTGATTTATCCTTTTTTTAACTATCTTTTCAAAAATTTTTGCTATGTTCGAGATTACTGATATGGGTCGGTAATTGCTAACTTCTTCTGGGTTACCAGATTTAAATATTGGAGTAATGGTAGTTTGTTTGTAGATTGATGGGAATACTCCGCTTTGAAAACTTGTATTTATTATATGCATTAATGGTTTGGAAATTAGTTTTGTTTTTTAAAATATCAACTGTAATTGCATCAAAGCCCGGAGCAGAACCTCCTTTCATTTCAGTTATAATAGAAACTATTTCGTCCTCTGTGGTGATTTCAAATGTTGCCATTTTTTTTTCAGCATCAATATTACTGTCTGGAGATGTTATATTTGGGTCAATATGTATAAGATTGGCTAGATTTTTCCCTACATTTGCAAAATATGTGTTAAATATATTTGCAGCTTTTGATGGGTTTTCTTTACAACATATTTTCGAGTTATCATGATTAATAGCACCGATTTCATTATTCCTGTATTTTTTTTGTCAATTATTTCATTTATCACCGTCCATACTCTTTTACTATCATTTTCAGCCTGATCCAACTTATGTTTATAATAACTTTCTTTTGTATGTTTTATAATATAAGAAAGTACATCGTACATCGCTTACGTAAGTGAAAGTATCAGAGCCTAGATGCACCATATCAGTGTATGTATAGTTATTCTCTGTACAAAATTGTGCAAGTTCACGTCCAAAAAGAGATCTCGGATCTGCATTAAAATCTCCTATAATAATTGAGTTGGAACTGTTTTGTTCCTCAATAATGGCGTTTATTTTTCCCAAACAGTTTGAGAATTCCGGTAAGTTTTCAGCTGAATTGGTTGGCATATAAACTGTTACTATAAGGAGAGTTCCATTGGATGACTCTATTTCAATAGCCGCGATTCGAGGTTCTCTACAATCAATAAGAGTAGTTTTAATTGTATTGCGCCATAAGATACCAACGCCTCCGTAGGGGCGGCCAATTAAGTCACAATTTTGATTAGGGAACTCACTTCTCTTCGATAGTTTCTAGCTAAAGGAACCCAAAGTGACAATTATATTTAGCTCTTCGTTGGTGGAGTGATCTCCACAGAGTGTCGGTAGCAATATAAACTTTGGAAAAAAGCAACAATAAATTCGGTGTAATTTCAACTTCCACAAAGTGTTTTATTCAAAGAAAATCTATCCTTTTGTTCTTAAAACTTATTTAAACACCTACTGTAGTGAAAATAAATTTAAAAACGAAAAAAATCCTATTTATTTGTAGATTAGGTCAATCCTCCGTTGTCTCTACTGGCAAAGACGTCAGTGATAGTTTTTTTAAGGCTTTTTTTTCAACTCTCAGCACTTACAAAGCATCGAGTCTATCTTGACTAAAGTAGAAAAATACCGTTTGCTCTCTACCGATGTAACAGGGATTGTACACATATTTTTTTTAACAATTTAAACCACATGAAAATACCTTGAAAAAAGCATCCATTTAAATAGTTGTCAAATACATATTGAACCATCGGCATTTGTGAACAGTTCATTCCTATCCAAAAAATTGCCAATGTATAGCGCCCTTGAGGTGATTTCTCACGAAAACGGCGCTATATAAATCAGCCAAATATTATTATTATATGTATAGGCACAAAAATCGAGATCAGGAAAAGTTGTTCTATACTCAGGAAAATGATCACAAAAGAGTAACGTATCTGGTGAAAGGTGATCTGTGAACTGAAATCCTGATTTTCTAAATCCTTGAGATAATATAAAATCACACACTTAAAAAACACTCACAACACTAAGCACGGAAAACAAAAACAAAAACTGCTCTGTTTATCGCACCCGCACAAACACTCTGCTTTATTATTTATAAAACTCCTTTTAAAAACTACGGTTTTAGGTTTATGTTTTTGACTTGCACTCCTGTAATACATAAAATGGGCCGGGTTCAGAGCATTGTTTTTTTTATAAATAGAACGACTACTCATTTTTGTTTCTTCCTGTCGCATCCTAAACATGTAACATATTGACTTGTCAGAATGTGTCTCTGCATTGTTATGCTGGTGTTTGTAGAATTCTGTCTTTGGTCGACACTGAGCGGAACTCATTGAGCAAACAAACTGAGCAAAAATCAAAAAAAAAGTATTCCCACAGTCACGTTTCTACAGCGCCGCCATCAACACGTTCCCGTGCGCGCCTCTCCATACTGTGCCTATCTACAGTTTACCGATTGCCACGTGCCCCCAGAGTGGTTATAATCGAAGTTTTTAAATAATCGAAGTACAACAAGTCATCTTGCCTTCACGTTTTTCTTTGCCAAATCAAGTTTTTTCGTGCAAGTGCCCCCCGCGCAGCCAAATTGTGCCACATACATTTTATCACGCGCCCACGCCGTGTTCAGTGCTCCGCCATCAACCAACCTCACGTGCCCACCGTGCCCGTGCCCCATTGTGTCGTGCAACACGTTCATTCGGCCTTCGCGTTTTTCTTATTAAAGTTTTTTCGCGCAAGTGCCCACCGCCCCAGTTATTGTGCAATTTCTCGCCCTCACACAGTTCAGTGCAATCTTATTCAAACCAACATTTCAAATTTCACTTCATTCACGTAATCTACGCCGTACAAAGTGCCACCGCCTCGTGTCTGTTCCCAGCCTTCCACACTCATATTCCCGTTCAAAAATCACCCCAGTTCCAGTTCCAAACAAACTTTTTCTCACATCATCCAGTTCCAAAAATTTAACCAGTTCCAAATCACTCCAGTTCCAAAATCACTTCAGTTCCCAAACCTTTCCGGTTCCTACCTACAGTCAAGTGCTAATCAACATACAGTGTCTTTGAACTTTTGCCGTGAATCCGGGTTTCAACAGAGTATTAGCCGCCTGAACGACGAGTAGGGCTCGTTGCTCGCTCAAACCCGGGTTTTCGCCGAAATCAGAACTGCCATCACTCCAGATTCACCATCACACCTACCGCTACCAACTCAGCCAGTCTACCACGCCAGCCGCCCACCTGTAAGTGCTTTATTTGTCTTATTGTTTTATCTGGCATACAGTTCTCTCCAAGTTTTTAAAGTCATTATTTTCATTCTTTCATTCAATTGCAAAAATCTTTCGTCTCTCTCTCCCCCCAACCACCTACCATGTCTATCTCCCGTTCCCAAACATCCATCCCCATCGATATGGAAATCGCAAAAATCCAACTTGAATTAGAAACTTTCTTTGATTCTCACCCCGTCCGAGATTCCGCCACCGACGAGGATATATCCTACATATACCGTCTACAATCCCGCCGTCTCGAACTAGCCCGCTCCCCTGCCCACTCCCCTTGCACTTTGCCGCCCAACGACGGTAATGTCACCCCCACAAACCGCGTCATCACCCATTCCCAAACATCCAGACCCATCGAGTTGGTACTCGAAAACATCGATCTTCAAATAAAAAAATTCGTTGAATCACACCCAGACAAAAAATCCATCAATCCTGAGGAAAAAACCTATTTCATCGATCTAAACCACCGTAGATTGGAACTAATCGACTCCCGGTCTCAATCATCCCCACCCAACTCCCCCCCCAATGACGGCAACGTCACCCCCACCAACCGCTCCACCACCCCCCCGCCCTCAACCCAAAATACCTCCTCCTCCTCAGTCACAGCCACCCCCCCGCCCTCCACCCAAAGCACCCCCTCTTCCTCAGGCACTGCCACCCCCCCGCCCTCTACCCAAAGTACCCCCCCCCCCCCTCCTCAGACATTTCCACCCCCCCTCACCCTACCCAATGCACCCCCTCCCTCGCAGGCAATACCTCCCCCCCGACCAGCGCCCGCAAGCGTCTTGCCTCCTCATTCTCGTCACAGTCCAGCGACTACTCCAACAATTCGGGGCCAGAATACTCTGGCTCCAAATCTTCAGCATCAGCTCCCTCTGGTGCTGAAGACATGGCTTGGGTAGCCACAAAGCTCTCCCGCAAAAGAAATCGAGCCTGGCAGTCGCCCAGCTCCTCCCGCAAAAAAGTCCCCTCATCCCCCATCAAAAAAAAACAACTCCTGTTCACTTCAGTTAAATCTCCCCAACGCTCCCCCCCCTCCCCCCCACCTCCCAACTGTCCCCCAGTCAACTTGCCACCCCCCCTCGCCCCATCTATCACCCCCTCTAACCCCATTCATCCCCCCCCAATCCCCCTCTTCACCTGTAACCCCCCCCAAGGCTTCTCTACCCCCCCCAACTCCCCCCGGGTGGTCGTTTTGACCGAAAAGATCCCTCCAGTGGTGCTCCATTCCAAATCGGGATGGGCCTCACTCGAGCGTACCCTCACAGACAAAGGGATAGACTTCTTCGCAAAAAATCAAGCGAAGTTTATCACCATTCACCCCAAATCCGCCCGCGACCTCAATCGCATCATCCCAATCCTCCTCGAGCGCAACATCGACCACCACTCTTTCAAATTGCCTGAAGACAAACCCCTAAGGGTTGTCCTCAGAGGTATCCCTGAAGATATATCAACCCAAGATATTCACAACATCCTTTGCCTCACCTACCCCGTCCTCTCAGTCCACCGCATGCGGTCCGGCCCCTCCCGTCGTGAAATACCCCTCATGCTGGTCAACCTGACCAAAAATGAGGTGGCAAAAAAAATATTCACCGACCTCCCTTCCATCCTTCACCTCCAAATTACCGTTGAACCCCAACGCAGACCCCCCCTCAGTCAGCCAATGCCACTGTTGCCAAGCCTTTGGCCACTCCTCTTCCTGCTGCAACGCCACTTTTCTCTGCGTCAAATGCGGCGAACCTCACCCAACCACCTCATGCACCAAATTCCCCGATACCCCAGCTACATGTGCCCTTTGCACCGGCCCCCACCCTGCCAACTACCGAGGCTGCCCCGAACGCCCCACCCCCCGCCCATCATATAGATTTCCCCCCTCCCACCCCTTTAACCTACGCCCCCTCATGCATACTCCCATCTCTATGCCCAACAATTGGCCCCTCCCTTCCTACTCCACCACTGCGCCCTCCCCCTCTTTCCCCCAACACCATCCAACCCCTATCTCTACCCCCCCCCACCTCTTCACCTTCTGTCACGATTCTTCAAATCCCCCCTACCACCTCACTCTCTAAACAGTTTCAACGAGCCCCCCCTACCCCCCTCCCTGTTACCACACTCTCACTCCCGAACCTAAAGGTCCCCCCTAACCCCCCCCTACCACTTCACTCTCTCAACAGTTCAAACGAGCCCCCCCTACCCCCCCCTGTCACCACACTCTCGCTCGCGAAGATACGAGTCCCCTCTACCCTCCCCCCTACCCTCCCCCCTACCACCTCACTCTCCCAACAGTCCCGTCGAGCCCCCCCTACCCCTCCCCCTGTCGCCACACTCTCGCTCACGAACCTACAAGTCCCCCCTACCCCCCCCCTGTCACTTCAACCCACCCCCCGGACCCTCGCGTCCACCCCACGCCCCCCTATTCTCTCACGTCTCTGCCACCCCTCCCCCTTCACCCCACCTCATAACTCTAACCCCCCAAATCATTCTGGCCCTGTCCAACGCGGCCTCCCAACTGAGATCAGCGCTTGAATCAAACAGCCGTCTCGTCGCCCACGTCAATTCACTCCTCAGCTCCATCCAAATCCAAAACTCCACAATCAACATTCATCCCCCCCCCCAACAACCACTAAAATCTTTCGTCAAATCTCCCCCCCATCTGCAGCCATTCTAGCAAAAAAATTTTCACAAACAACTAAATAATTCTACTCCTACAACCAATTTTAACTCATGTTGAAAGAGAAAGGGGCCTTTTTGGCCCGGAGCTCTGTATGCCATTTATTCAAAAGTCAAAAGTCATTGAATGAAAAAGAGTAGATGTTAAATTAGAGCCACAATGTCGACAACAATATGACACAAAAAATCCCGGTTAAAATGCTACTGGCAAACTGTTCCTTTTGATGTGGTGGTAAAATTATGGACACCATTCTCCCTGGGCAATGTACTTACCCACGGTTTTGACTCAATAACAATATATGTGAACATTCTCGTAAATTTCTTTGAGCGATATGTGAAACGAACCACTGCTCTGAATATAGGTACAAAACGCTATGCTTTTGTTCAGCATGCAGCACACATTGTATAGACACCTATTTGTACCTATGCGTTATGTTATATCCGAATCGAGTTTTGTGGATTTATTTGTGATAAGGCATGTGGGAAGAAATTCAGGGAGTGCTTCGCTCTTCCGCTCTTTAGGGCTTTAGTTCCATGAGTATATCCATAGTGAAGAAGCAAAACTTTCAAGTTATTTGCTGGAATACTTTGTCCTTATTTAGACTAAAAACTCTTGGAATCAGTAACAAGTGTGTAGGACGGCCTGTAGGCTAAAGTCCTCTATATTATTCTTTCAAAATCTCTGTCTATTGCTAGAAACCTAACTACCAGTCCACCTCGGTACCGAGCATAGAGGGGAAAACTATATTACTGACATCTGTCGGATAAGTCTAAGATCTAATATAACCTCTAAAGTCTAAGTTCTATCTACACTAGAGCCATCTATGTCTTGTAGCTCCAACTATCACACTGTTAGCAAAAACATTTTAATATACTCCCTGTATTGCTTTAACGTGTATCCTGTTAAGTATACATGTAAAAACCCCTTTGGGTACAGATACATAATTAGTATCAGCCCATAATTTTAAATTTTAACCACAAATTATTTTCTAACTTTGTTAAGCGCTCTATTAAAAATGGAACCATTAGCAAAGTTCACCACCAGTTACTTTACAGGCTCCTGCCTAGCACCTAGTGGTCAGAGGTAAAACTAGGGCTAACAGATAAAACAGATGTTTTGCCTTATCAATTGGCTTTCTTTGACAGTGTTTGTTTACAATTAGCTTGTCAATGTGTTTTACTTGGTTAGATTATAAAAAGCCTCGCCGGCTGGATTCCTTCTTCTTCTCTCCTATAAAATAGTAACAAGCAGTCATTATGGTCTACAGACCATTAGTAAAAGTGTTTTGTCCGGGTCGGGAATAATTTAACTCTTTGTAACATTAAATAAAGTGAAATGCAGTTTTGTGCAGTAAACACAAAAAACCATGCATCTGTTATTGAAGACTTCATCAAGCCCAAACAAATCTTAACACACTCGTTATATTGTCGCTATGTATACGTCTCATCCTTGGGTTGTATGACCGATTTTAATACATTTGAAGATAAATTATGGAACATAGCTACCAGGTTTTTCAGTGGGTTTACCGGGATGTTTTGTATCTTCACGTTGTTAGATTGTGACTCATATTTTCTTGAGCTTCAACTTTACTTTCTAGGTAATCCACTATTTTTTTAAGATGTACGTCTTAGGAGATTTGTAATTTCTTGATGTCTTCTTTAATTTGCGAGATTTCACTATTCATTTGGTGGTTGATTTCTTCAATTTGTGTGCTAAGAAAGTCAACAGACTTCACAATATCTTTGAATTTATCCATGATGTTTTTTTCCATCTGCTTTAACTTTTCGTCAATTGTTTTAGTGAATTGATTTAGAAAATTATTATTACGATTTGTGGAGAATCTTCTGCATTTTGTTTCATAGATCTTGTGTTACTTTTCATTATTAGATATTAATATATTCTCTACCTGAGTGAGACTGTAGCACTATATAATCACCGCAACGTAATGTTTATGAAAAGAGATTTTTTTAATTTTTAGTAATAAAATGAGATTCCACTGCACGAAAAACTTTCAATCAAATGTTAGAATCACTAAAACCGCTTATGCTGTTTTGATTATTTATATTGATTTCAGAAGCGAGGCAGAAATCTATATGAATAAAAATGTAAATGTTCATTTGTTAAAAATCTTAAAACTTGGTAAGTTCGTCACCGATTGCTGTAAAATTTTGACACAACGTCGCATTCGAATACGCGTGTGTTTTTATACGCCTATATTATAAAGATGTCACCTGTGATAGGTAAAAACATGCTTTTAAAAATAATAAAAAACAGCGCCATCTGTTGGACGTAAAAGCAACATACGCTATTATTTCTCTGTCTGCACCGATAGACTGAGCCACAGCAACGCGTGGCGAGTTACATCTAGTTATAATAATTATAATTATCAATCATAATTTTGTCATTGCTTTATTTCAGATTTCAATAGTGATGCCTGCGCTAAAGCAATTACGTTCTACCGTGGATAGAATGAAAAGTATGTCTCCTGAACTCATTGTGAAGGCCAATGCTTCGGGGCAATTTATTTTACAAATTAAGACTGATATGGCTACTGTGTCCTCAAGATTCCAAAATATGACTGTGGATAATTTTAATGGTATGTAATATTTTAAAAAGAAAATGATATAATCGCAAGTATCACCAAGAAAAACAATTTTTTCTACAGTTATGAATTGTCAAATTGTCAAGCTCATAATAATAATAATAATAATAATTGGATAATTTGTATAGCGCCGTTTTTGTGAAAAATCACCTCAAGGGCGCTGTACAATTTATTTCCTTGGATCTACATTTGTTATTTAGACCAACTGTGCCAGCACGAGGTTCGTCATCCGTTCAGGCATGTGTCTGCCGCCAATATAGCGCTGACATGCGTCTGCTGCCAATAAATAGCGCTGACACAACATCCTCACATAGACAACAAACCTTGGCAGCACGCACCGCTGTAACGCTCGACGAAGACAGAAGATGGAGACTCTGCTGCAAGAATAGAATAGGTAGCGAAGGAACTGTACCAGCTGCTGCAGCGAGAGAGACTACCCCGTCCACCAACTGTGCCAGCACGAGGCTCGTCATCCGTTCAGGCATGTGTCCGCCGCTAATATAGCGCTGACATGTGTCTGCTGCCAATAAAGAGCGCCGACACAACATCCTCACATAGATAACAGACCTTGGCAGCACCGCTGTGCAAAATCACCTCATCCTAGTCTACCTTAGTCACTCCAGTCACCCCCCAGCCATTCATGCCACCTAGTGAATCCTCTCGACCCTTTCAGACTCCTTCCTAGCTCCAATACCTAAATAAAATCCAGCAAAAAAAAAAAAAAAAAAAAATACAATTCTTTCTATTGTCGTGATCCGACGATTCACACCTCTGTCTCAGACCCTTAGGGCTCGCTTATCGCAGGCTATAAGTAAAATCTTGAACCAAAGTCAAAGTGAAGTTTATGTGTGTCATCTGTAACAAAATACATAAACAAAAACAGAAAATAAAAACAAAAACAAAAACAAAAACTTTAAACAAAATATGATTGAAATATCATTGCGAATTCTAACTGTACAAATTTCATCACGCCGGATTTCTTCGCTCGAGAGCTTTTGCCGCTTCAGAAAGCAGACGTTTATTTTATTTATTGGACAATTTGTATAGCGCCGCTTTTGTGAGATATCACCTCAGGGGCGCTTTACAGTTGATGCAGGTAGGTATTACAAAAAAATATAAATATTACAAAAATAAACTGAATTTAAGTTAAGTAAAATGAAGTACAGAAACAGGTGACACGAAGATAGAAGATGGAGACTCTGCAGCAAGAATCCCAGGTGGTGAGGAAACTGGTCCAGCTGCTGCAGCGAAAGAGTCCACCGCGTCCACCAACAGTGCCAGCACGAGGTTCGTCATCCGTCCAGGTATGTGTCTGCTGCTAACAAAGCGCTGACACAATATCCTCTCACAGATACCAGACCTTGGCAGCACCGCTGTGACGTTCGACGAAGATAGAAAATGGAGACTCTGCAGCAAGAATCTTTGGTGGTGATGAAACTGGACCAGCTGCTGCAGCGAGAGAGTCCACTGCATCCACCAACAGTGCCAGCACGAGGTTCGTCATCCGTCCAGGTGTGTGTCTGCTGCTAATAAAGCGCTGACACCTCACATGGATAAGAGACCCTGGCAGCACTGCTGTGACGTTCGGCGAGTTCATCATTCATCTCCATGTAATCCTGTTCCTGGTGATTGTTGAAGTGGTGCATTCCGCCCGCAATAAAAAACGACGGGATAGTAAATTACCATGGGCTTAGCAAAACACTTGCCTTCAGAGTTTCCGAGAATTCCGTTTAAAACATCTGGGGTGCATTTACCGACCGACGTTCGTTTCGAATATCGAATATTTTTGCGCAAAATTTCCGAATATTCACTTTTAAAGCACTGCATTCAAATCACATATTATAAAGTTCTAATAACTGGTTGTTAAGTTTATTTTTATTTAAGTTAAAATGTTATTTTATTGATTTTAAAAATAAGGGAAAGGATAATTTAAGGGATTTTGCCTCATTTCCCTTGAAAATACAAAAAAAAACACAAAGCGGTTGTAGGACGCGTTGGAACGCGTCCTGCTGCCACGAAGGGCGCTATACACATTATGATGATGGTGTAATTCCCCATTATATTTGCTGTATTGTTTTCTTTATTAGGAGGCCATGAAGTAAATAATTTCTCTTAGGAATTCTTAGGAAGTTTCTTCGCCACAGGAAGTTACCAACGTGGGGTGGGGCAAGACCATATGCTGGCTATAGGTCAGACAACCGTCAGTAAATGCATCAAAGTGTTTATGAAGGCAGTGTTGGAGCACCTTTATAGAAGGTGGATACATTTTCCAGCAACAAACGAAGCCAGGAAGCAAGTTGAGAGTGCTTTCAGGGACAAATTAAACTTTCCTCATGTTCTGGGCTGCATTGATTGCACCCACATTGCCATTGTGACCCCTTCCAGACATGAAGAGCAGTATAAAAATCATAAAGGATTCTATTCGCTCAATGTTCAAGTGGTAAAATGTTTGTTTTTACAAATAAAACAGTTGGTGTACGGTGTTTTCACATTTTATTGAAGGTTTTACATGTTTGTTATACAGGTATGTGATGCTGAGTTGACAATATTAAGTATTAACACACGCTTCCCGGGTACTGTCCACGATCAATTTGTTTGGAATAGTAGTACAGTAAAAACTGAAATGACCAGACTATATAATCAGAGAATTGGGACGTATTTCTTGCTAGGTATTATATTTCAACAATCCATAACTTAGTAGTTATATATACCTATTGTAATGGGTGTTTATGTTTCAATTAGGTGACTCCGGGTACACATTGGAACCTTATCTCATGACCCCAATATTTGATGCAGCTGAGGGAAGTGCAGAGTACAAATATACAAAGGCGCACTGTAAGGCGAGATGTTGCATAGAACGTCTATTTGGAGCATGGAAGGCTATATTCCGTTGCCTTAGGAAAGATAGAGTTCTCCATTACGAGCCAGAAGTTGCTGGTCAAATAATCACTACATGTGCTATTTTATACAACATGATGAAGCACTATAAGTCAGTTTCCTTATTTAACTAAATGAAATGCATTTAAAGAAAGTAAGGCAACAATTCAAAATAATAATCGTTTTATTTCAGATTAACAGATGAATTTATTGATAATATCGTGATAGAAGAGATTGAGCTATTAAACCAGGCTGAAGATGTCAGCAGAGTAGTAGCAGCCCGCGGAGTGAGAGATCAAGTCGTTCGGAAGTACTTCTCTAATTAACTTTTTCGCCGCTACGCGCATCAATTCATGCGAAAATAATTCGTGCCCCCAGCGCTACGCGCATCAAATCATGCGTTTGACTTTAGCGGCTGTATACTACGTAAATATGTGACGAATTTAGCAGAAAACTGAACCAAAAAATAGTTCAATCCTTTATCTTACTGACATCTGGCGTTTGCTGGTTAAAATATAATAAATTGTTTACATAAAACATTGTGAAGGCGATGATTCGTTAAATCTTCATTCAGTCATTTGAATGTCGCGCCGCTGAACCGTTGTGTCATCCATAGTATTTCTAAGGTGATCCAGTCTGCTTTGATGGACTTATGCGTCGATGTAAAATATTGACCGATTTCTATTTTGCGAATCTTTTTAAGTAATTTATTTTTCTGTGGTATATTAGTTTGTTTGTGAACTTAAGTGACGTGAAGTGTTTTAAAAATAGTTATTTTACTCAAGACTTTTTGATTGACTTTCTTTTGTGATTTTATTTCTAAATTTTGTGGACAACCTAAATTGTAATATATCTGTCTATATTTATGGGCTTACCTTTTATATATCAAAATTGAACTCCCTTAAAAATGGCAAACCGCAATCTTACGGAAGACGAAATTTATGAAACATTTTTAGACATTGACTCTGATTTAGAAATAAGTGAAGATGATCAAGATATACCAATTAATGAAGAAGTTAGTGACAGTGAAATAAACGCCCCCGGGACAAGCCAAGATCATGACTCTCGTACACCCAACTTAGACTATACCGTAAATGCAGACTGCTTTTCTTCTTGGACCTCTGGTCCATTTATTCCAATAGTTCATGAATTTGATGAATTTATGTCAGGTTTTGATCCATCCACTTTATTTTCTGGTAATTCATCGGAAATTGAATTTTTTGAATACTTCTTGAACAAAGAAATAGTGACAGAAATAGTGATCGAAACTAATCGATATTATATAGCCACCATATCAAAAGAAGAACCTTCCCAAAAATCCAGACTTCGTAAATGGGTTGACACATCTGTCGAAGAAATGTACATTTTTTTTGCACTGTTAATGTTAATGACTAGAAACCGACATCTTACTATCGAAGAACACTGGTCCACTGACCCATTGCTCGCTAGTACAATTTTCGGAAAAACCATGTCTAGGGATCGTTACGAAATTATATTGCGAATGTTACACTTCTCAAACCCCGACACACAAATTCCTGGTGACCGACTTTACAAAATTAAAATCCTAATTGACCATACCCGAAAATTGTTCAAAAAAACTTTGATACCTTATGAAAATTTATGCATCGATGAGAGCATAATTGTTTTCAAAGGGCGTTTAATTTTCAAACAATATATACCATCCAAACGTCACCGGTTTGGAATTAAAATGTTTGTATTGTGTGACGTGAAGACGGGTTTTATATTAGACTTCATTATTTATTGTGGTGAAGGGACTGACATAACTGACTCTGAATGTCTCGGGGTTTCGGGGGCTGTAGTAACGACACTACTTCAAGATTATTTAAATAAAGGACATAATCTTTTTATTGATAATTGGTACAGTAGCCCTCAACTATATGATTTTCTCCATGCGAACAAAACCAATGCATGTGGTACGGTGCGGAAGACACGAAAAGGCATGGCAAAATTTAATAAACTTAAAAAGGGTGAAATGAAAGCACAACATCGTGGACCTCTGTTGGCTTTAAAGTGGTGCGATAAAAGAGAAGTTCACATGCTAACAACCTTACATGACGACTCTATGGACATGACGGGAAAAGTTGATTGGAAAACTCGTCAACCAATTATGAAACCCAAGTGCGTTCTAGACTATAATAAGTGTATGGGTTCTGTTGACAAAGTGGACTTGATGTTAAGTAGTATTAATTGCCTGCGAAAAACAATTAAGTGGTATAAAAAAGTGGCCTTCCATATCATTGATCTATATTTATTGAATTCTCATATAGCTTTTAAATCAATTACAAATAAAAATGTTAGTTTAGCAGATTTCCAATTAGCCGTAATACGACAATTGTTGCAAAAATATCATGAAACTTCCCGATCTGAGCCTCATTCTCGCTCTTCACATGATCTACCTCTGAGACTAACTGCTAAAGCATTAGCAAAACATATGCCCCACCCAATAAAGGGAAATAATAGTCAAAAACTACACCGAGCCTGCCGAGTATGCGCCATTTCTAAAAAAAGGAAAATGTCCCAGTATAAATGCCCAGAGTGTAATGTGACATTGTGTGTATGGCCATGTTTTAGAAACTACCATGAAAAACAAAATTTGTAAATATTTCTCCTCGTGTTAACTTTTTATTCAAACTTTATTTGTTAGTAGATATAATAATAAAAAATAATTGTGTTTTGATGATATCGGCGCAGTGGTCCAAATCCCATCAGACCGGGTAAGTAATTACTATAAACAATATACAGTAGAACCTCGTTAATTCGAAATCCACGGGACATCAAAAATCAAATTTCGAATTAACGAATTCCCACGTAATTCGAAATTTCATGAAAAAAAAAAAAAAAAAAAACGCCGAAAATCGATTTTCTCGGCCGCCTCTTCAAATTCGGGTGGAATTTTAGTTGTAAATTCGTATTAATACCAATTATTTCTTTATTTTCGCGGCCGATTACCGTAGCGGCGGGCCCTTTAAATTCAGATATTCGCAATAAATTCGTAAAAATGCTATATATTTACGCGTAAATCGAGATTTCGCTGCCGATTTCGGTCGCGGCCTACCCTTTAAATTGAGATATTCGTAAAAATACGATATATTTCCGCGTAAATCGAGATTTCACGGTAATTTTTCGTCGCGGCTGGCCCTTTATTTCAAATATCCGAATTTAAATTCGTAAAAATTCGATATATTTCCGCGTAAAACGAGAATTCGCGGCCGTATTCCGTCGCAGCCGACCCTTTAAATTCAGATATTTGACGTAAATTCGTAAAAATATGATGTATTTCCGCGTAAATCGAATTTTATCGGCAGTTTTTCGTCGCGGCCGGCCTTTTAAGTTCAGATATTTGAAGTAAATTCGTAAAAATATGTCATATTTCGGCGTGAATCGAAATTTTTCGGCCGATTTCCGTCGCGCCGTATTTTTTAACTCGGATATTCGAAGTAAAGTTAGTAAAAATACGATATATTTCCGCGTAAATTGAAATTTTGCATCCGATTTCCGTCGCGGCGGTTCCTTTAAAATTTAGATATTCGAAATAAATTCATAAATATACGATATATTTACGCGTAAATCGAGTTTTCGCGGCCGATTTTCGTCTCAGCGGGCCATTTAAATTCAAATATTCGAAATAAATTCGTAAATATATGATACATTTACGCGTAAATCGAAATTTCGCGGCCGAGTTTCGTCGCGGCCGACCTTTTAAATTCAGATATTTGGTGTAAACTCGTAAAACTACGACGTATATCCGCGTAAAACGTATTTTTTCGGCCCTTCAAACTCGGATATTCGAAATAAATTTGAAAATGTACGACATTCCAGTGTAAATCGATTGAGATTTACAAAATAATAATATTAAATAGGACGATGTATAACCACGTAAAAATACATTTTTCGGCATTTTACCGCCACGGCTGTCTTTTAGATTCAGATTTACGAAATATTATGATTTATTTTCGCAAAAATCAAATTTTTTCGAATTACACGAACAAATTTTCGTGTGCGGACAAAAATAAATTTCGAATTACGAATTAACGAATTTCGAATTAAAAAAAATTTTGTATGAAAAAATTTTTCAGCGGAAATTTTTTTGGCGAAAATTTCGAATTACGCGTTTTTTCGAATTATCGGGGTTCGAATTAACGGGGTTCTACTGTAGCAGTGTGCATGCGAATGGCGACAGTTCTTGTTGATTTCTTGTGATGCGTCACTGTTTATAATATTATATCTGTATCCTGTGGTTTATTGTTTATTTATGTGTTTCAACAAACTTCAAGAGAATTAATAAAGCTTTTAAGATAAGCAAATCATAAATCTGTCAAGAAATAAGAGATTTATAGCTGTTTAAAGTGGTAGGTTTTGATTTTCAAAGCGAGTACAGCGTACGAGTGTAATTTTCGGTACATTTGATCGCGGTGAAAAGGTTAATAAACTCATCTTACCCATCTAATAAAACAAAGTTTAAACATTTCAATCATTTACTATTAAATATAAAAAAAACTTGAAAGAAAGTAAAGCAACAATAAACAAATACAATTTTTGTGTCATTTCTATTTTTAATGTTTGGATGAAGAACTGCCTGTGCCCGCATTGCTGAAGAAGATTCTCACTGACCACTGAACCCGCCAAAAACACATTTCAAATTTTGTGAGACTAATTGTTAATTACCTTACATAATGATATTTTTGTCTAATTTCAAATCTAGCTGCTACATTTAAGACAGATTCTAACATCTTGTTACTATGATAAGATAATATTTCATATTTATGTGATTACATAATTACTATTTTTGCTAAACTGTGTATTTTTTTAATTCCCCATTTTCCTCTTCCCTATCTCCTTCAGCCTCGCAACATACCCCGATTGGGGATACCATGGTCTCACTGGCTCCAGACGGGAGCACATAAAAAAAGTATTTTACTAAAACTGTATGAATATAACATATGTCTATAAATCTACAAAAACCAAAATGGCTTCATACACACAAATACAACATTTATGTAAACATTACAAGTCATTGAACACTATACAAGTACATAACAAATTACATATATGTACTCAAATTCACCAAAGACTGAAAGTGGCTAAAGAAATACAGGCTATGAGGGTGTACACGTATACAATCTCCTTCCCGATAGCTTGAAAACAGTAATAGAATTAATATATTTAAGAAAACCGTTTGATTTTAAAATTAGTGAACAAAATTGAAATGTACTTATATAAAATGTGTACTTAAGTTAATAAAGCGAAATATGTATATTTCTTAACTTAATAAATAAAATAAAAATAAAATAAAACTTATTCTAATGAACAAGTAAAACAGAGATATTGCAACAAATGGCACACATAAAAATTAAATTGAATTTTCCTCGTCTTCAGATTCCAACTGCAATGAATAGTTATGGGAAGTCGATGGTACTGGATCTGTTGGTCTAGAAATAGAAAGAAAAGTGTATTATTAGAGATTTCATTCATTATACTTTCATCGTTCCTCTGCCAGTTCCATGCCTCACTGCTATATATATATATATATATATATTAGAGTAGGTACCAGCTTTCCATTGTAGGCTGCTAGCCTCGCTTCATGAACTTTTAATTATCGTGTTTCTCGTGCCTCTCTTGAGACATACTCAATCATTCAAGTGACATCATAATAATATGAAATATGTACTGTAATACCTCAATATCTGTTGTCGGAGTATGTCAACCCTTTCTTCTTGTGCTGCAGTGTACCTCTGAAACGATAGATATTAATTCATTAATTTACCGATGAGACCATTTTTTTACATCGAAGTATTTCCGTTTTACATTGTATATGATGACATTAATTTATGAGACGATGTATGAATGTGAAAGAGGCAAGAAGTGTGTGCCAAGACCGAGTTGATTGGCGGTACATCCTTTATACTGGTACTGCCTACCCCTGCGGGAAACGGCGTGATGGTTAATTAGTAAGTTAATGAGAATAAGAAGGCCGCCGCTGAACTTTGAAAGGTTGCCACTGAACTTTGAAAGGTTGCCACTGAACTCTGAAATTATAAATAACAATTCATAAATTTTACTTAATTTGAAATTACTTGGGAGTGATTCAAAAAGAAATATGTAGGAAATACCTCAAAAACATCTGTAAATCTGTTGGCGACTGCCACAAGCTCTTTAAAGATGTTGTTGCTGGCTTCTTGAGCTTTTGCCATACGACAGCCGACATCTGGCGTAGCAGCTAGCTTCCTCTTCTTGGCTGGGTTGGGTTGACTTCTCAGCCCAGTTTCCATCCCTACACTGGGCTGAGGCGTGAAGAGCTGCTGATCGGAGTACTATAAAACACAAATAATTGGCATTGATGATGAACGATAACTTCCATTTTGACAGCAAATATATATTATATTAACATTCTAAGACATTAGTGACCTCAATATCCAGCACAAGTTGTTCTGGTCCCTCTCCTATGCAGCTTTCGGGAACTCCACTGCCCTCAGAACTGGCTCTGCCAATGATACTAATCACTTTTTGAGTGATGTCACTTAATACCGGTATGGTAACAGTGTTTCCAGTTCTGAGAGCAGCTCGCTTGGCATCGGCGTTTTTTGCCCGCGACTTACACTTTAAATCACGCCATGTCTGAAAAGAACAAAAATAATATCAGCTTAAAAGTGTTTTACGGACTTATATTAAGTGTCTTCATGATCGATGAAAATCAATCTGACTGGCCGTCGACCGTACTTTCTTGCTGAAATTGTAATAAAGCATTCTGAATGTCTACAAGCACATCTTTATTGATAATCCCATATAAACAAGATAAATAAATAACTTACATTGATTCATTTGACTTCGACATCATAATAAGTTGATTTTTGTAGATAATACGTAAAGCCGTTGGTAACCGTTGAAGTTTGACGTTTGAGAAGCGATCCATAGACAACTGCTTCAGTATTGCCAGCGTATATCGATTTCTTATTTATTGCGTTATCAATATTGATATAGTTACCGATAGCTTTTACATGCTAGGGGGTATTGATATAAACTCGTCGGAAGTTACGTCTGTCGATCCGATATTGTAAAGTTATCGAATTTTCTGTGCTTGACCCCCTGGAAGCCCTCTCAATCTGTTGTTATCACCTTTGAAGGTCAATCTCTTCCCTCCCATATATATTTATTCTTCAACTCATTACCAGTTGAAATGTATACATATCCCACCACTCAATGTTTCAATTGCTGCCGTTTTGGTCATACCAAAGCTGCATGCAGATCTCAACCCAGATGTTTTAAATGTGGAGAAAACCACGCAGCTGACCAATGTCCTTCTTCCTCCTCACCTAAATGTTTTAACTGCTCAGGCTCACATACAGCTGTCAACACATCTTGCCCAGAACAATCTCGCCAAAAAAATATTAAAATTTCTATGGCCTCTCAGAACTTGTCTTTTCTACAGGCTTCTAAACTATTCCCGCCTGTTAAAAAATCATTTGCTGAGGCTTTATCCAGCAACTCCTCATCCAACCCTCTTCCCTCCACTACAACAACTTCTTCTCGTTCAACTAAATTCACATACAAAAACGCTATCTCTAAACTGGCTCCTGAATACGATCAGCAACAACACAACTCACTGCTCTTAAATCCCAATGTTTCACCTCTTTCAAATGCCACAAATGGGTGTGCAAATAATTATAATGCGTCCTCAATGAACTCTCTTAAACTTTCTGAAAAACTCTCCCAAGACAATTCTACATTTATCCAAACTCTTATTATGCTTCTAATTGACCTTATTTCTTCTCAAACTAATCTACCGTCCAACGCTGCTACTATTATTTCCACATTAAAATCATTTATTCAAAATGACTCTTCAGGATGTCAGAATACTTCAGTGGAATAGCCGAAGTGCTATTTCTAACAAATCTGATCTCCTTAACCTATTAAATTCCAACTTTATTTCTTTGGCTGCTATCTCGGAGACTTGGTTTACTCCATCCACCCACTTTAATGTGGGAGGGTATTCCTGTCTCCGCGACGATCGCCCGGAAGGTTCGGGCGGCGGTGCTGCCCTTTTTATTAAAAAATCCATATCATTTTCCCCAATAAATAATATCAAACCCCCCAATGCTGACTTCTAAATGGTTGCAGCTAAAATAAAGGACACATCCTTTATTTCAGTCTATCTTCCCCCAACAGCCCACTTCAATAAACAAACTTGGTTGCAAATTGTAAGTCAACTAAGCCCTCCTTTCTTTATATTAGGCGATTTTAATGCCCATTCCCCCGTCTGGGGTTCTGCTTTCTCCGACCGAGATGGTCGAAGTGTGATGGATTTCCTAGATCAGTCCAACCTTTTCCTTTTGAATGACGGATCTCCTACTAGGATCTCACGCCCCAGCACAAACCCCAGTACAGTGGATCTCTCGATATGTTCTACTAGTCTGGCTTCTCTCTCCTCGTGGGTGGTGTCCCCCGACCCTTGCTCCAGTGATCATTTCCCGATCATCATTACTTATCAAACTTCTTTCCAATCGGACAAGTCTCATATTTCGACAAAGATTAAAACGAAACACACCAAATGGGATGAATTTAACTCTCATATGGACAAGTTCCTACTAAATTCACCTGCCACCGATATATTTTCCGTCAAAGATGATTATAATAACTTCAAATCAATGCTCATAACTGCAATAAATAAATCAAATCCTCCCCCTAAAACTAAATCTCTCAAAAAACTCCCTCCAACTCCCTGGTGGGATGAGGAATGTTCCAAAGTAGTAAGAATTCGGAAAGCTAAATCTCTTTCCTATCGTTACAATATGACTATGGAGAACTATCTTATATACAAAAACGCTGAATCCAATGCCAAAAGGGTATTGAGGTCAAAAAAAAGATCCGGTGGTACAACTTCTGCAGTTCAGTATCTCCGAACACTCCAATTTCGGAAGTTTGGTCTATGATCCGAAGATTTCGATCCTCTTTCAGTTCACCATCTCCTCGAGCGTCTCATTCTAAATGGATAGATGAATTCTTGGACAAAATTGCCCCCCCTTCTGTTCCTAACTTAGATGAAATAACGCCCATCTATAATACTCCCATGTCTAATCATTGGCTAGACTCTCCATTCACCTTAATTGAGCTAAAAAATTGTTTATCAACAGTCAAGGACTCATCTCCAGGCAGAGATGGTATACCTTACAGCATAATCAAAAATAATAATGATAATGTTGTAAACCACTTCTTAAGCATCTTAAATAAAACCTTCCAGACTTGTATAATGCCTGATGACTGGAGTTCTCAAATAATCATCCCTATTTTAAAAACAAACAAATCTCCAAATTTTTGATCCAACTACAGGCCAATCGCTCTTTCATCCACCCTCAGTAAACTTTATGAAAAATTAATTAAAAACCGATTAGAATTTTTTGTCGAGAGTAAACAGCTTCTCTCTCCATCTCAATTTGGATTTAGGAAAAAAAAATCCACTCAGGATAACCTTGCCATCATCAGCACTGATATTAATTTATCAATTTCTAAACAGGAAGTTTGTCTTGCCGTCTTTATAGATATAGAAGGCGCCTTTGACAATGTTTCCATCCCAATCCTGAAAAAAAAACTTCTAGGCCTTGGCCTTCCCCCCATGTTTGTCCAATCTATTATTAATCTATTTCTAGATAGAAAAATTTTCATTGAACTTCCAGATATTTCTCCTCAAAGTAGGTCTATTTGGAAGGGTTTACCACAAGGCGATGTATTGTCCCCCTTACTGTATAATATATACACATGTGATATGCATGTCACTATTCCCCCACAAATAAAAATTATCGAGTTCGCAGATGACATAGCTTTCTTCTTATCATCCAAAATCATCCCTCTTGCCGTCAAATATCTTAACGAAGCCATGAATGCCCTTTGCACATGGCTCACGTTAAATGGTCTTGAACTTTCAATCCAAAAGACTCAGTGTGTCACCTTCTCAAACCGCCATAAAAACCCCCCCGTTCAAATTTTATTTAAAAATTCTCCAATCTCCAACGTTTCTGAAGTAAAATTTTTGGGAGTAACATTTGATAGGAAACTTAAATGGTCTTCCCATATTAATAATTTAGTTACTAAATGCGAAAAAAATTTAAATATCATCAGATCATTATCTGGCGTTTGGTGGGGAGCTCACCCTACTTGCATTAAGTTGCTTTACAATGCACTTATTCGAAGCCATCTCGACTATGCCTGCCCACTTTTTAGTACTGCCTCAAAAAATGTACTTAATAAATTAGACAAAATTCAATCTAAATCTTTGCGAATAATAACTGGAGCGATGCAATCGTCACCCATCAATTCCCTTCAAGTAGAATGTTCTGATCCTCCTCTTTATTTAAGGCGTCAACTATTTGCTGACAAATTTGTTCTTAAATGTTTAAATTCTAAATGTCATCAGGTTATCCCCAGCGTCTCGTTGTTCATTGACTCAAACCATTCATCTACAATCAGAGCTTCAACTAAACCTATTCCTGACATCTGTAAAAATTTTAAGTCTCTCTCAGAGCTCCACATCATCCAAAATGATCTACTTCCCTTATACAAACTAAAATATAGTCACGTCACCCTATCCCCGACAATATTATAAGGGATCGGAATCTTTAAAAGTCATTCCAATCTCCCGGCCCGAACTGTCAATAATATGTTCAATGACATTATTTTATCTAAATGGCCCAACTTTTCTCTTTTATTTACTGATGGATCCAAATCTCCCGACTCTCCTAACTGTGGTATAGGTATTAACGTTTACCACAATAATTCTAATGATAGAATATTTCATTCAATTTCAAATCAATTTTCAATATTTTCAGCTGAGTGCATTGCAATAATAGAATCTCTCAAATATATAATCAAAAATAATTTTGAACATTCCCTCGTTCTCTCTGACTCTCTCAGTTCCCTCCAAAAACTTAAATCCAGTCCTCTTTTTCATCATGATGATCACTTTGTATGCCTTATTCGAGTGATGATAGCCTCCATTCAAAGCTCTGGTAAAACTGTAACTCTGATTTGGATTCCTGGACATGTTGGTATCATGGGTAATGATATTGCGGATGCCTTGGCAAAACAAGGAGCGTCCAACCCTGTTGTTACCCTCGTAAACCACATTCCCTTATCTGACATTTTTTCCATCATCAAAGAAAGATCCCGCAATGTGTGGGCAGAGTATTGGCACATTGCTAGCCAATCCAAGGGAGCCTGCTATGCCTCAATACAAAAAAAAAAAAAAAAAAAAAAAAACTCAATACAAAGGACTATTCCATCAAAACCGTGGTTTCAGCAATTCCCTCATTTTTCCAAAAAAGAAATTTCTTCACTCATTCGAATGAGGATCGGACATTGTTCCGTTCCTTCCCACCTTTTTAAAATTCACGTGCTTGACTCCCCAGATTGTACATTCTGTGGTCTAGAAGTGGGAACTTTAGATCACATATTTTTTGGTTGTCCCTCTCTAAACAAATATCCTCTCTTCTATCAAGCCTTAACTAAAATTGCCTCCCCTCCATTCAACATTTCATCTCTTTTAAGTCTGAACTCGACTCCAATTTTCATTATAATTTTGAAATTTGCCTATTTAAATAAAATTAATATTTAAATTCACCTTTCATTTCTAAATAATTTTAAATGATGGCCAAGAACACCCTTGAAGGGTGAAAGCCAGAAATAATGGAAAAAAAAAATATTTTTATGTAAAAAAAATAAACTTACATTGTAGGTACCTCGTGTAATGTTAAAAATATAAAAAATAAAGTTATTGATATAGTAATGAATCATAATCAAGTCAACATCAAGTACGTAAAGTACCTGTCGTGTTCTGTCAAGCTGTTATTTATACTAAGAAAAACACAAGTTTAACTAATCCGCCGAAAGTAAAAGACTATCTATCGTGAAAAACAACGAAAGTTCAACTTGTGGAAGTGTTATCTCTTAAATCATTTGCTTTTAAGCACATTTTTAAAGTTATAAACTAATCATCCAAAATAATTGTTTCACTAACAGAAGTACCTACCAAGTGATATTTACAACAACAAGTGCGTTCATTGGCTGCCTTTGATTATGAGCTCACTTTTCTGGGCTTCAATTGGTTGCCTTTGATTATGAGCTCACTTTTCTAGGCTCCAATTGGTTGTAATTGTGTTTTGAAACTTTAAATAACTTCTGCATTCTAACAAATCGAAAATAATTATTTTATTTAAAAAAAATACTTCGTTTAACCTTTGCCGTTGATGCATATGTTTTAAAATTATGGGGAAAAAAAGAACTCTGATAAAAGCCCTATAATTGCTTCCCCTTACACCTCCCAGTCTGAAGAATCGGACTCCGACGCTGATGAGATTGAAGCCGAAAATAACCCTGACCTGAGTCATGTATCAGGACATAAAATATTATCCGGGACTCAAATTGCCCTAAAAGCCTTACAGGACGCATTGGCTGAAAAGCCATCCAAAGTGTCTAAAGAGCAGCAGCTCAAAGTATCGAGAAACGTGACAAATGTTCTCGGTTCCGTTGCCCAACTTTTGCTGGAGAAGGAAGAGCGTAGAGGAGACCTTAATTCGGCCCTAGCTAATATCAAGGTCTTGCAGGCCGAGAAAACAATGGCCGAAAATTATACAAAACAGCTGCTGGACAAAATTCAACAGCTTGAGTCAGATCTGGGTCCAGTAATGCGCCGTGTGGCTGATGCAACAGAGGCTAGCCTTTCATTTGCTGAAGTTACAAAGAAAAAACTCCCAGTGCCTCCACCACTCACTCGTACCAGTATCAAAATAGGGAAACCAAGACCATCTGTATGTTTTTTTCCCAAACAACCGGGGGTCGATGATAGCGATGGGACTAAAAAAAATTATTAAGGACATCGTTAAGCCATCGCAATTAGGAGTGAGGATAACGGGAGTAAAAAACATAAAAAAACAAAGGAGTCATTATCCACACTGCCAGCAGCCAGGAACAAGAAAGGCTTTTAAATGATCCTGTTATATCCAGCTCTGACTTGCTGAGTGCCCGTCTTCCAGTTAGGAGGCAGCCAAGGTTAATATTTTTTAACGTGCCCCGTGAACTATCGGATGAGAAATTTTTAGAGAATGCCCTCTCTGGAATCTCTGAAGGTGACAACTTTAAAGAGTGTGCATCCAAGTGCAAACTTAGTCATATGGCTGGAGCTCGAACCGGACCGTCTTGCCACAGAGTGTACTCGGTGCCCGCTAACATTCGTCATGCATTGGTGCAACAAGGTCGTGTATTCGTGGACTGGACCGTTTGCGGTGTGCGTGACTTTGTAGGACTTACAGTGTGTCTGAACTGTCAAATGGTTGGACATTCTCACAAGTACCTACTGCAAAGATACAAAGAGATGCTCTCATTGCGGTGTAGAAGGACACGCGCGCGAGGCCTGCCCCGCTGCTGCTGCAGCACCCAGTTGCGCTACATGCGCACGTTTTGGAAAGCCTGCAGTTTCCCGGG
This sequence comes from Hesperophylax consimilis, assembly GCF_061612785.1. Classification (NCBI taxonomy): domain Eukaryota; kingdom Metazoa; phylum Arthropoda; class Insecta; order Trichoptera; family Limnephilidae; genus Hesperophylax; species Hesperophylax consimilis. Next base: position 355,754 of record NW_028301271.1, read on the forward strand.
CCCACCCCACTGGAGATAAGGACTGCCCGGCGTACAAAGCGGCTTTATTGAAGGATCTCTCCACCATCGACTATGGCGTTTAATCATACGGAAAAAGATGACGAGGTAGTTGCTGTTGATGCATTAAATATACTATATCAAAACGTGAGGGGTATTCGAACAAAGACCGTAAGTGTGCGCAATGAAATTTTAATCAATAATTATGACATTATTTGTTTTTCTGAAACATGGCTGAACTCAACAGTGTTTAGTGAAGAACTGTTTGATGACAGATATATAGTATTTAGGAGAGATCGTGAGTCAACCAAATCTGCGTCTAAAGAAGGTGGCGGAGTTCTAGCCGCCGTTTCTAAAAAACTGCTTGTGTCCAGAAAAACGGAATGGGAGAGTGACAATGAAGATTTGTGGCTTGTAATTAAGTCTCGTTCCAACTCGCTCATCTTTATTTGCATCCTCTATATTCCTCCTAGTGTAACTGTAGACAATTATTGTAATCAGATTGAAAAATTACAAGATCTGTATTTAAAGTATTCAATTTCCAATTCACAGTTTATTATTATTGGTGATTTCAATTTGCCCGAAATAAAATGGTTACCTGACAATTCATTTAAAAATAATGTACTTTCACCTTCTAATTATAAAAGCATGAAAGCACACAGTCTTGTCAACCTTTCATCAATTTGCAACTTGTATCAATTCAATAATGTACTAAATACAAATGAAAATTTATTGGATCTTGTTTTCTCTGATAAAGTTAACATAGATATACATATAGCACCAGGCTTAACCAAATTGGATCAATATCACCCTTCATTTGAAATAATGGTGAAACAGAATAAAGATCAATTTTTAGAAATCAATAGAAGTGACTCAAAATATAACTTCAGGAAGGGAAACTTTCATGAATGTCGACAGGATCTATTATCTGTTAATTGGATAACTCTTTTTAAAAATGAAAATGTGAATAGTATGATTATCTTGTTCTATGAAAAATTATGGGAAATAATTGACAAACACTTTAAAAAATATATTACTAAAACAAAAAATCAATATCCTGTCTGGTTTAATCAGCATTTGATTGCTCTTCTTAAGAAAAAAAACAGCATTAGACTTAAGGTAAAAAAACATGGTAACGAGTCAGATTATAGAGAATTTTCTTATTTAAGGAAAGTTACAAAAAAAAATACAAAGCGAATGTTATAAATCATACATCAACTCTGTCGAAAGTGGTCTGCAAGGTAACATAAAGGTGTTCTGGTCATACTCAAAATCATTACGAAAAACCAATTGTATTCCTAAAGTAATGCATCTTGACGATATTTCCGCAAATGACGGTGAACACATAGCAAACATATTTTCTAAATATTTTTCATCTGTTTATACCAATTCGGTTCAATGCCAAACATAACTGAACACAATCAAAGCAATTTGGGTAAAATACATATTGGTGCAGATGAAATAAAATGTTTTTTGAGTAAAATAGATTCCAACAAGGGTCCAGGCCCAGATAATATTCCTCCTTTCTTTGTCAGTTGCTTTGCAGACTCTTTATGTTTACCGCTTTTTATAATTTTTAATACATCCCTAACCACGGGAACTTTTCCTGATCTGTGGAAAAAAGCACATGTGGTACCAGTATTAAAATCGGGAGACCAATCTTTAGTAAAAAATTATAGACCAATCAGTATATTATCCTGTTTTGCTAAGGTTTTTGAATCTTTGATATATAAAAATATTTTTTCGCATTTTAAGCCCCTTCTCTGCACTAGGCAACATGGGTTTGTTCCTCAAAGATCTATTAACTCAAATCTTTTGGAATTTTGTAATTATGTATGTAATTCTTTTAATGAAAGATTACAAGTAGATGCAATTTATACTGATTTCCAAAAAGCTTTTGATAAAGTTAATCACTCCATCTTATTAAAAAACTTGAACAAATAGGAATACATGGAGATCTACTTCGCTGGGTGAAATCATATTTGTATAACAGAACTCAATTAGTTCTTATTAATGGATACAAATCATCCCCTATAATTGTAACTTCCGGTGTACCACAGGGTTCAAATCTTGGCCCCCTGCTTTTTCTTATATTCATAAATGACCTTGGCTCGAAATTAAATTGTGATTATGCTTTTTTCGCCGATGATCTTAAAATTTTTCGTAAAATCAAGTCTGTTTCCGATCATCAACTGCTTCAAAACGACCTCGACACACTTAATAACTGGTGTACTGTCAATGATATGCACTTAAATGTTGAAAAATGTTACATTTTAAACTTCACTAGAAATAGAATTATAAAGGATTTTTCCTATGTTATTAATAATATTATTCTCAAAAAAGTATCTTCAATAAGAGATCTAGGAATCACTCTTGATTCTAAATTCATATTTGATGTACACATTAACGACATTAAGTGCAAATCATTAAAAATGATGGGATTTATTCATAGAATATGTAAACCTTTCCAAGATCCTCAATCAATTCTAACTCTTTACAATGCCTTAATTAGAAGTAAACTTGAATATGGAAGCTCTATTTGGAATCCACATTACTGCAAATATGAAAATATTGTAGAATCCATTCAAAAAAAAAAATGCTAAGAATGTTATCCTTCAAATGTGGATTACATGACCATCTAAGATCATATGACGTACGTCGTGATTACTTCAAGATTGATACACTTAAAACTAGAAGGCAATTGACTGATCTCATATGTTTACATAAAATTATTCACGGTCAACTTGATACTACATTATGTCTTAGCAATATGTATTAAAATAAATGTCCCCAATTCGCATTGTTTAAGGCGCCACAATATTTTTCACCTGAATACATTTATAAATAATATCGCCTACTTTAGCCCTCTGACCCAGATGTGTCGACTATATAACAAGATAGAGTGTGCTGAAATAGATATTTTCGTCGATAATTTGTACGGATTCAGAAAAAAAGTTCTGGCGCTATTAAAAAATATTAGCTAATTCATTGTGTCAATTTTCTCTCTATGCATAGTACCTCTCGTATTTCTTATGCCTCTTACCACTTGTAATAATGTATAATGTAATGTGTTACTTGAGCGAGCTTGTATATGATTGTGTATTTTATTTTTATTTTTTGATGTTTTTGTTTTCTAATTGCATGTATCTGTATTTAATTGTATGTATCTGTATTTAATTTATTGTATCTTTATTTAATTGTAGATTTTTGTAATTGTACAATAACTGAGTTTTTATAAGTGGATTGTTCTCACGTAAGTGTGATCATCTGTAAAACCCAGTATAAATAAATAAATAAATAATAGCTATGACAATCTTGCGGTATTACAGATTTCAGTTCCTGTAAATGTTTCCACTTGGATTCTTTTATTTTAATTCTATCTTTGTAAAGTTTTGGAATATTATCATTATAATTTTTATTATTCGACAATTTTGGTCGTCGTGGCAATTCGGCAAAATCGTCTTGGAAGTTTGTTTTAAAATGAATTATCCCATCTGGTGAGTATTGTAACACACATAGGTTATTAACAGTTTGATCACTAACTATTCTGCCTGGCCTGATTGAATCGTATAAAAAAGTATTTTTTTGTGCAAAAAGAATTCGAATGTCAGTATTTGAACGTCGTATGGCTTATTAGGAGTTTTTCGAGCCAGTTTAGTGACTTGAACATACTGACTTGGTAGGTATATTTCTTGTTTTTTTAATTTATTTTCGATTCTACTATGTACTGAATCACATTCCATGTAGGTATGTCCCTTCTCTAAGAATTTTTGTGTAATGATGATGTTGAATTTCATGGAGAGACGAAGCAAAGCATTACTGAGGATGATATTCCTATTTTGATAGCCGCATCCATCGCTATAAATTATAACTGGACGAGCAGGGGCTTTGTTTAATTCTCCTACAATGTAATAGTGCTTACCTTCTTATTTCACGAAATGCGCGTAATTTCTACCGTTAAGCCGGAATTTGCAATTATTATAGCATTTTAAACTGATTAAATTTTAAAAGTGAAGCTAGAACAAAGATTTCTCAATTTGACAAAATTATCAAATTGAAATATTTTTAAACATACCTGAAAAAAAGAGAAAAAAACGTTAACATTGAATGATTTAGGCCGTTTTAGAATTTTTTTAATAATGACGAAGGGGAGTAAAAAGGAATTATTTTCTCACAAACTAAATATCTGTATTTTTAAATATTGAAGCTAAATTAGTGATTATGTAGCATAGGCTTTATTTAAAACCTATAAAGTGAGATAAACATTACCATTTTGCAGCCAAATCGACGTTTCTTACCAAGTTCGTGTGTAATTCTTAGTTTAAATCTCCCGCCAATGTCACCTGCTAGTTCCTAATGCATCCTTCAGGCGGCGCCAGTAGTGGGGACGCCATCAATGATGCTATAATTTCGTGTTTCATTAGCATTTATTTTGCGAAGGTCAAACACGTTTGGTTTGTTTACAAACATCAAATACCTTAAAATAACCTGTTTTTCAGTATTTGCGCAAAATTTACATTTTTTTTTCGAGGTTATTAACAGTGTGACTGTTCGAAATCCGTAAAATTGCGATTTATTAGAGTTTCGTGTGTTTTTGTTTAGTGTTTTTGTGGTTTCTTTGTGTTTTCTTGATTATGTCGGATTCCGAACGTTCCGAGAGCGGGGAAGCCGAATTTTCGAGGGCGGAAGTCATGAAGGTGATCCACACTAGACGTGGGTCGTAACGTCATTTTCAAGAAACGTAACGAAACAAGTTTCTTGGTCGGCGTAACCTGTTTCAAAACGGTTATTTTTGTAACTAGTTATTTTCATTCACTTACCCGTCCTCGCGTGACAAATGTCAACCATGTACATGTGTTGGCCCCGCGTTTGGCGTGTCTCCCGAGTCGGACTAATTAATTAATTAGTTCCGACTAATCACGAATAATATACAATGGTTATTGATATTTACAGTTTATTTGCACGTTATATTTACTGTTTATTTACACCTTTTCATCGTTTTCACTGATATCTATCATCTACCCCATCTCCTTCCCCTCCCTACTACCTTCAGCCTCACAACTCACAACATACCTCAATTGGGGGTGCCATAGTCGCACTGGCTCCAGACGGGAGCTTTTGGGACTCTTGTGCGGTATGATGATGGACACTGTAACGCTGTCCGAAACGTTGGCTAAAGAAGGGGGTAGCGCTACATGGTATACCCCAAAAATAAATTGTTTCGCACTGGCTCCAGACGGGAGCAGTTGGGACTCTTGTGCGGTATTCGCTCGGCTGCCCGGGAGGTGTATTTCCAATCCCTTTCACGTTTCAGTCGCGCTAAAATTATTTAATTATTTTCAATGTAAAACAAAACATTGGAGGTAATAAAAGCGGTCTATCCTCTCTGCTTACCCTTCTATAATTACGGTCGTCACCCTCATACAAACAGATTTATTTTTTATTTATTTATTACATAAGATACATTTATAAGCAAAAATAACATAATAATATTTCAAAATAACTGTCAATATTAAAATGTGTACAAGTGTTATAGATAGAGCAACGAAACGCGTAGGCGACTGAAACGAGGACTAATGGTGATTTATATGCATAACATAACAATACCGCCGACTACCGCGTTACATTACGAAACGCGGCGTTACTGAAACGCGGCAGAGATTGGAAATACGCGGTCGCATGCGAAACGACCGAAACTAGTCTCACATATGCATAACAAATAACAATCCGTCCCGCCGACGGCGCCGACTACCGCGTTACGTTACGAAACGCGGCGTTACTGAAACGCGGTCGCATGCGAAACGGCCGAAACTACTTTACATCACACCCAACACCAAATAACGCATTTACAAAAATAACTACTTGTAATTTTATCGAGACTAGTTATTTCCGTTACATCGACGAAACTAGTTATTGTATCTAGTTACGTTAAATAACGCTCACTCCTAATCCACACGGACACGCGGGGCAAGCGTTCAAGGGTCTGCGCGGAAGACAAGGCCAAGAGGCAGAGGGTTTGTGAATTAGCTCCCGCCGACCCTCGAATTGACCTGTTAACACAGCAGATGTCCCAGATGCAGGAAATGTTGCGTCTGCTGCTAGAGAAGCGTTCGGAGGCTCCCGTCCGTGGCGCCTTGGATGACGATGACGATGACGAGGACAGCATCTCCCTGGACACCCCTGCGTCGCTTCGGGAGGAATTGGCAGGAGATTTGGGAATGGGACTCATCCATCCGAATAAGCCGTCTCGCGACTTGGATCTCGGGGAGTGGACAACTGACCTAAAGCAGCCGAAGATACCATCGGCCGACCCAGGGAGGGTGAGAAAAGTGGAGCTCCTTCAGCATCTGGGGACGGCCAACTGGAACAATGTCCGCTACCTCGAGATCCAGAAGTCGTATGCCGCAACCCCTCTCTTCTCAATGTTGGCATTAAACCCTGAATTGAAGCGCCTAGGTCAGGAGGAATCGGCCAGTACGTCAACGGACTCCTTCTGCGGCTCCCTGACCAATGCTCTTTCCCTGCAGGCTGATCTCCTGAAGGCCTCCTTGCAGGAGCTGGTCAACTGGAGTGCGGAACCGGGCACGAAGCTGAGCACTTCCACTCTTTTCGAGAAGGTGCAGTCTCTCTTCGCGGCGGGGTCTGAGTCCCAGAAGGTGTCCAAAGACATCATGCAGATGGTCTGCGGAAAACGGGCTAGCCACATTGAGTATCGACGAGAGGGGGCATTGCGAGGCATCAGCGACGGATACGTCCGAGATGCCTTACGGAAGATTCCGCCCACATCGGAATATCTCTTTGACCCGAACCTCCTGTCGGCCCAGCTGGATAAGTTGGGGGGAGTGAAGAAGTGCCTCGCTCCTCAGCCTAGCACGTCGCGACCAGCTCCTCCCGTTAAACCTGTGACTGTGCAGAACTCGCAGCCCTTTCGTCCTAGAGTACAGCAGGGGAGAACCATCGCGAGAAGGGAGCACCCTGAGAGTCGAGGTCCAGAACCAGCCCGTAGGGCCGCTAAAGCTTTCCCTCCCCGAGGTAGGTTCCGGCCCAAGGAAAGAGCAGGGAAGCCAGACCGTAAGAGGTTTTAACAGCGGGCCCTCTTTTCAAGGGGGTCAGTTGCGCTCATTCGCAGGTAGGTGGAGGAACCTTGGTGCCCCTACTATCATCCTTAAGATGTTAGATGGCTACCGAATTCCATTTTCATCAAAACCTCCACTAAATAATAATATTGATTTATTTAACTCCCCTTTCGCCACTAAGACTTCTGTGGCAATGACAGAACAAATAGAAAAACTCAAAGCCCTTAAGGTTTTAGAGTCGGCACCTGCCACTCCCTCATTTATTTCTAACATGTTTCTGGTCCCCAAATCAGATGGCTCAAAGAGGCCGGTCTTTAACTTAAAGTATTTAAACAATTTTCTGACTGTCAGTAAATTTCGTCTGGTAAACGTTTATCGAGTTCCTACTTTTCTACAACCGAATGACTGGATGGTTAAAGTGGACCTCACACATGCTTACTTTCATGTACCTGTGAGTGAGCAGCATAGATGTTTCCTTAGACTTATCTATAGGAATGAACTCTTGCAGATGACATCCCTCCCCTTTGGCTTGGCCACCGCACCTAAGGCATTCGCAACCTTCACTAACTGGGTAGCGCAGGAACTGCGGAAGAGAGGGATGAGAATTCTAGTGTATCTGGATGATTTTTTATTAGTAAACCAATGCCTGCCTACTTTAAAACACCAGTCTATTGAAATGGTGGAGTTTTTGCAAGGCTTGGGATGGCATATACAATTTGATAAGTCAATATTAGAACCATCACAACAAGTTCAATTTCTTGGTATCAGCTGGAATACTCTAACTAATGAAAAGTCTCTCCCTCAGAACAAGGTTTCAGCCCTATCTTATTTGTTAAAGGGTTTTATTCAGACGGGTAGGTGGTCACTAGATAAGGGGCGCAGCCTCTTGGGCTCTTTAAACTTTGCTAGTTTTGCAGTTCCAAGAGGCAGGCTCAACAGCCGGCACATACAGAAAGGGTGCTTAGGACTCAGACACTACCACCCTTGGGAGTCATCACCAATTCCGGCAGCTACCGCTCGGGAATTGAGATGGTGGGTTCGATCGCTCACCCTGACGTCACCTATACATCTGCCGCTGTTTGAGCATTACTTGACAACCGATGCCTCTGATCAGGGTTGGGGTGCCCAGCTGGACGAAAAGCTTCTCAGCGGTGTGTGGGCTGATGACCAGCTGAATCTTCACTCCAATGTAAAGGAGATGCTCGCCGTGTTGGCTGCCTTGTCTCCTCACGCGCTTGAGCTATCTGGCTCGGGTCTTCTGATCCAGTCGGATAACAGGTCTGTCGTATCTTATCTCCGCAAGGAGGGTGGTACCAGGTCAACTCAACTCCTGAGCTGTACTCGACTAGTGCTAGATGTTTTGGATAAACACTGTGTCTCCATGACAGCACAATACTTACCCGGTCGTTTCAATGAAGTAGCGGACTGTCTATCTCGTCATCGTGCTGTACCCGAATGGCACTTGCTACCCTCTTTCACAGAGGTAGCATTCAGAAAATGGGGACGACCCGAGATAAACCTATTTGGCTCTAGGACAGCGCATGTGGTTCAAAGGTATGTTTCTCTTGATTTTCAGGACGACAAGGCAGACTACCACAATGCTTGGAGCAGGGACTGGGACTATCAGCTGGCTTGGATCTTCCCTCCCCCGTGCCTCATGCCGAGGGTTCTTTGCCACCTGAACAGGGCAAGGGGATTATACCTGGTAGTGGCTCCTCGTTGGGAAAGGGCATTTTGGAGAGCGGATCTGAAGTGTCGGGCCTTGGGTCCACCTCTTACGATTCACAATCTAGGAGAAGCACTGATAGACACCAGGACCAACAACCCCCCTCCTCAAGTAGAGTCCTTCACTCTGGAGATTTGGCTTTGTGGGGGTGGGACAAAAACCTAACAAGATGGTCAAGTCAGCAGAAGGAACTTCTTAGATCCGGGTGGAGAAGTTCCACCCTTCGCACTTATGCTCCGGCATGGCGGAGGTGGCAGCGCTGGGCGTCAGAGAATCAGCTCGATGCCACGCGTCCCAAAGCTGAAGACTTAGCCAGGTTCCTAGCCGATCTACACATCAGAGAAAAGCTATCGCTGAGTACCATTTTAGTTCACAAGTCAGTGGTGTGTACCTTAGGCTCTCCCGAAGACAATAGAGAGCTGAGCTCCAATCCGATAGTGAAGAAGATATTAAAAGGGATATCTTTAGCTAGATTAAGGCCTTCAAAACCCCCCATTTGGGACCCGAGGATTGTATCATCATGGCTGGAGAAGAATTTGCCTCAACATATTACTCTCTTTGAAGCATCAAGGAGAGCAGCCACCATCCTGCTTTTGGCATCAGGGCGCCGAGTCCACGATCTCACATTGCTCCATTGCACAGCTGAAAGATTGTCAGTGGACAGTGAAGGCATCTCCATTTGGCCAGTGTTTGGTGGCAAGACAGATTCGGCAGACTGGCAACAATCAGGGTGGAGACTGGCTCGCTCGGAGTCTAGGAACATAGACCCTGTCTATTGGACGGAAAAGGTCATAGAACTGTCAAAGGAACGGAGAGCGCAGGCGATACTACCTAGCCTATTTATTACAACTTGTGGGACAGTGAAAGCGGCCTCCAGGGCAGTAATTGCAGGTTGGATTAGGACAGTCCTCAGGGATGCTGGTGTAGAGGATCCACCTGGCAGCATCCGTTCAGCAGTGGCATCTCTGAACTGGCTGCAGAATTATAAGCTGGACGATATACTGTCACTTGGTAACTGGAGAAGTCCCAATACCTTTGCCAGGTTCTATAGAAGGGAAATTGCAGAATCGGCTGGCCGAGTCAACACCGACCCATCTGTTGCTGACCTTTTTCAACCTCTGTAACTGGTTAGCTGATTTCTGGAAATCTTGCCCCTATTTTCTTTTTAGCAAATAAATTTAAATATTATATTTGATTCACATTAGCATAATGTCACCAGGCGATAACAAACAATATCTCACTTTATAGGTTTTAAATAAAGCCTATGCTACATAATGAAAAAGTTTTACCTTACAATAAAACTTATATTATGTACTTAGCTTTATTTAAAACCTAGGCAAGGGCTGCCTGATGAGATCTAATGAAACACGAAATTATAGCATCATTGATGGCGTCCCCACTACTGGCGCCGCCTGAAGGATGCATTAGGAACTAGCAGGTGACATTGGCGGGAGATTTAAACTAAGAATTACACACGAACTTGGTAAGAAACGTCGATTTGGCTGCAAAATGGTAATGTTTATCTCACTTTATAGGTTTTAAATAAAGCTAAGTACATAATATAAGTTTTATTGTAAGGTAAAACTTTTTCATTTTTAAACGAAAATCTGAAACAGAAAAATCAGAAAAGGAAACGGTCACATCTGGGACTCGAACCCAGGACCCTTGTCTTTCCGGGACAATGCTCTACCAACTGCGCTAATGGGACCCTATTCCCCTCGGTCACTTTTAACTGTATCATACTTCGAATAAGAACTACCAACATTGTCTTCATTTTTTCACCGCACATTTTTATTGGCAACTATCTTTATGTATGATCGCAAGATTCAACCCGAACTAAATGCAATCCAGACAGCGTCTTTTAGATAAACCTATCTTATTTTTTATTTTTTATGTGCGACATCTGTTGACTTTTCTGCAAGTCTAGAATGAATATTTATTTTTCGGAATAACTTTATTGAGTAAAACTCATTATTCCGTTATAAAGTTATTCCGTATAAAATAAAAATAAAAATGCCAATAAAAATGTGCGGTGAAAAAATGAAGACAATGTTGGTAGTTCTTATTCGAAGTATGATACAGTTAAAAGTGACCGAGGGGAATAAGGTCCCTTTAGCGCAGTTGGTAGAGCATTGTCCCGGAAAGACAAGGGTCCTGGGTTCGAGTCCCAGATGTGACCGTTTCCTTTTCTGATTTTTCTGTTTCAGATTTTCGTTTAAAAATCACTAATATTGTCTTCAATATTTAAAAATACAGATATTTAGTTTGTGAGAAAATAATTCCTTTTTACTCCCCTTCGTCATTATTAAAAAAATTCTTCTTCTTCTTCTTCAATGGCGCTACAGCCCATTTCGAGCCTTGGCCTCCTTTAACATGAGCCTCCACCGCCCTCTGTCCTCGGCCGTCGTCTTCCAATCTGCAACATGGAGTAGTCCTCTGGCATCTTTCCTGACATCGTCCTCCCATCTCAGCCTAGGTCTGCCCGCCTTTCGTTTGCCTCCCGGGTGTCCTGTTAAAACCTTCTTTGGTACACGTGTGCTTGGCATTCGGTGCACATGTCCGGCCAATCTTAGTCTTTGGAGCCGTAAATGAGTAGAGAGTCTGGGAGCTTGGTAGATGTCATATAGCTCCTTATTGTGGCGGATTCTCCATGCCTCTCCCTCTCGCACCGCTCCTAAGATTCTTCGAAGTACCTTTCTTTCGAAGGTGTCCAGCCGTTCCGCAGACTTTGCTGTCAGTGTTCCCGCCTCACATCCATAGGCCAAGACCGTTCTAATAATTGTTTTGTACAGGGTTATTTTGGTTTTCCTATGGACGTTTCGGGATTTGAACACTGGCAGCAACGCGAAGTAAGTGTTGTTAGCGGCTGTGATGCGCTTTCTTACTTCTACTGGGTCTTCGTTGTCCTGCGTTATGATGGAGCCCAGGTAGGCAAACTCTTCGACCACTTCAAAGTTATAGGAGTTTTTAAAATTCACTTTATCTTTTATTCTGCGGTGTGGGGTTCTGGTTTGCATCATGATTTTAGTTTTGTTCTCGTTGATTTGCAAGCCCACCTCTCTTGCTGCAGTCTCCAAAGGGTCAAACACCTCTCTTACAGCCTGTAAGGATCTTCCGACAATGTTAAGGTCGTCTGCATATCCAACTATTTGATTGCTTTTGTAGCAAATGTTTGAGTCGGTAGCAATCATTGTCTTCCTCACGACGTGCTCCAGAACAATATTGAAAAGAGTGGGAGCTAAGCCATCACCTTGTTTCAGCCCCTGGGAGACATTAAAATCCTCCGTTGTTTCACCTCCTATCCTTACTCGACATCGTGAACCAACCATCGTTGCTTTTACAAGCTTGACTATTTTGGGCGGTATACCAAAATTTAGGAGTATTTCATATATTTTCTCCCTATCTATACTGTCATATGCCTGTTTGAAGTCAACAAATAGTTGATATATGTCTATATCGAATTCCCAGCATTTTGTCAGGATTTGTCGAGTAGTAAAGAGTTGATCAGTGGTGGATCTCCCCCTCCTAAAACCTGCCTGATACTCTCCCAGCAAGTTCTCTGAATGACGTTCTAGTCTTTCTTTCAAAATCGTTGTGAAGATTTTATACGCTGTACAAAGTAGCGATATTCCTCTGTGATTTTCACATTTCAATTTGTCTCCCTTTTTATGTATGGGGCATATTATACTAGTTTGCCACTCTTCTGGTACTCTTTCGGCGGTCCATATTTTTACAATAAGATTGTGTAGCAGGTTTTTCAGATGTTCGTTTCCATATTTATAGAGCTCTGCCGGAATATTGTCTCCTCCCGGTGTTTTATTGTTTTTCAATTTATTTAGGGCAGCCCTTACTTCTGCCACCGATGGCGCTCTAGTCGTTTTCTAAAAAAAAAAATTCTAAAACGGCCTAAATCATTCAATGTTAACGTTTTTTTCTCTTTTTTTCAGGTATGTTTAAAAATATTTCAATTTGATAATTTTGTCAAATATCTGCTCTATGGAAAACTGGGTTCCACGAAAACTCAACACAAATATCTGCTCTATGGAAAACTGGGTTCCACGAAAACTCAACACAATTACAATTCGACCACTCTTTAAAAAGTGATATAAAGTCATAAAAAGCGAGGAAGAAAAACTAATAACTATAAACCTAACCTACGTAACCTAATTTTTACTTATCACTTTTCATGACTTTATATCACTCGTGTGTTGAAATGTCATTTTGATGAGTTATCTGGTCACCGGAAAACTGTGTACGAGTTTTCCTCAACCAAGCTGGTTTCATTGGATTGGCTCTGCGGACTGCACTCGAACCATCCACCTAAGTTTTGAAGTCATGTCTTCCCTATTCCACGTGTTTTTTTTTCATAATATGTCCTGTTTCCTTATGTTTTATTATTTGCTTCTACAAAATATTATTTTCCTATTTACTTCATTATAATCTAAATCATGCACTACTACTGTAACGGACGTACTGCGCCGGGTTCGGCCGCGGTCGCCCACGTTGAAATGATCTAAAATAAAATTCACGCTAAAATACTGCCGAAATGTTAAATTGTATGTATTTTTTTTTTTTTTCTTTTTTTTTTCTTAAGTCGGAGGCGGTTTACTTAAGTTCCCCGCGAGCACTTAGGCCATAGGCCCATTGTACTATCTCCCATTTTACCTCATTCCCTTGCCAGTAACCCGGTCCCTTTAATGAAGTTCACCAGGGCTGTCATTGGATATGTGGCGATGTCTTCTGGTTCCACACTGTGTCTTCCCAGGTATCTGAGCCTTATTCCCAGCAGAGCGGGACATTGGCACCATAGGTGAATTGGAGTCTCTTCCTCCTCTTCACATTTCCTACAGATGTTGGTGTTTTCCACTCCCAACAGTTGCATGTGTCTCCTGAGATGGCAGTGTCCCGTTAATAGTCCTACCAGTTCCCTCAGTGAGTTTCTGTCCATATCGAGTAGTTGCCTGGTTCGGTTAGGGTCCGGTCCGTTTATGAGTATTTTAGATTGCCTCATTCCGGGTGCCTTCTTCCATTCCTTCCAGTGTTGGGATTTGACCCACCTCTTGATATGTAGTTTGGTGTGGCAAGCTGCAACTCCTACGGCCGGCTCGGATCCCGCAAGTGGTGCTTTCGCCCCTTTCCTTGCTAGTTCGTCAGCCCGCTCGTTGCCCTCAATACCTTTATGTCCTGGTACCCAGAGCAGGGTTACTTTATTGATGGTCGCCAGTTCTATAAGGATAGTCCTGCATTCCATCACCAGTCTGGAGTCGCATCGGTTACTTTCCAGTGCCATTAAGGCCGCCTGGCTATCTGAACATATATTTATGTTCTTATTTCTGTACCCGATACTCATATTCTCCTGTGCGCAGGCTAAGATGGCTTTCATCTCAGCTTGAAACACAGTGCAGTGCATTCCTAGAGGTATACTGAGTTCCCTCTTAGATCCCTGTAGACAGACCCCGGCCCCTGTTCCTTCCTCCATCTTGGACCCGTCTGTGAACCAGATTAGTTCCTGTTTGGAGTTTGGACCTGGGACCGTGTCCCATTCCTCCCTTGTGGGGTACTTCACTTTAAACAGCTGTCCGAAGAAGTATTCGGCTTGTTTGCCGTCCTGCTTCATCCCAGCCGTCGGACTAATTGCCCTCAGTCTTATTCCTATCTCCGTGTGACTGTTTCTGGGCAACTCTCCTCTCCATTGGCCATTGCAATGTAACCTGTAGGCTGCCGCCATCGCCGCCCCCTCTATTTCTATGTTTAGTGGGGGTAGGTTCAGCAGCACTCCCATGGCTAGTATTGGAGTGGTTCTCATGGCTCCTGTGATGCTTCTGCATGCAAGTCCCTGTATGTGATTGAGTGTGACCATCACTGTTTTCAGTGTTGTTCTCCTCCACCAGACCAGGGCTGCGTGCATGATCCTTGGTTTTACAACGGCTGTGTAAAGCCATTGCATCATTTTAGGTTTGAGACCCCACGTTCTGCCGCAGATTCGCCTAGTTGCCCACATCAGAGCACAGGCCTTTCTGCCTACAGTTTCCACCTGGTTTTTCCAGCTCAGTTTGGCATCTATGATGACTCCGAGGTACTTAACCGTGTCAGAGGGTTCTAATTCCTTTCCATAGAAGGTTGGATTGCTCCATCCTTCTAGTTTCCTTTTACGCGTAAAGATTACTAGTTCTTGTAATTGTATGTATAATTATGTAATAATGTAATGTAAAGAAATTGTTATAATAAATGAAACGTCGGAGCTTGGCTAGAGGTGTACGGGCAGAGAAGTATTGTGAGAGCTGGTAAAATCACAATCATATTTTAATTCGGGCACGATTGTTAGAGCCGTGCCAAAACGTAGTGGGAAGCTGTGCCGTGCGCCATGCGCCGTCATAGCGTCACAATGACCGGTGGTACGCCGTCATTACGTCCCACGGGCACGGTTCTGAAGAACCCAAACAAAGGTTCGTGCCCAAACAAAGGAAGGCCGTGTGTTAGCTAGATTTATGAGTCACTTTGTGACAGATTGTGGACCCCGCAAATCAACTTTGACTCCCGTCCAGGGGAGTCTTGGACGCCAAACTCTGACTAAATCAGATTTCCCTACTCTAAACTAACTATGAATCATCCACGGCGGTAAATCTGCAGTTGAAGAGGCCCATCTCGCCTCCTCGTGGTGATTTTGACGCCTTGTCCTACG
The DNA here is from genome assembly GCF_061612785.1 of Hesperophylax consimilis. NCBI lineage: Eukaryota > Metazoa > Arthropoda > Insecta > Trichoptera > Limnephilidae > Hesperophylax > Hesperophylax consimilis. The sequence goes on from NW_028301271.1 coordinate 371,235, forward strand.
CGACATCAAGATAATGCGTCTTCCGTGACGACCAGCTGGTGGGAAGGGACCCTTAGACCTTCTGTGTGCGTGATTATCATCCAGACTTCCAGCCGATAAGATTGAGAGCCCCGTATTGTGTTGGCGGTGCATCCGTTTTAAATATATTCCCGACGGGAAATCTCTTGCTGCAGTTATCAAAACTCGCGGGCGTAACGCCTACTCAGTAGAACGATTCTTTTGATTAATCCGGAACATTATATTAAACATACGAGCCGGGCCGGCACTGTCCTCGTGTTTTAAATCCCAGTCCGAAAATCTCGCTTATTACGCGGATGAATGCAGAAATACTTTTTAATTAATAACTTGACATTTTCTTCGCCCGTTTCTAACCACAAATAATTAAACATCCTGAGGAATTGTAAAAAGGCGTAACTTGAATGACTAAATATTATTCCGTATAATTAATAATTGAGGTTTTACATGTTGAAAAAATATCAACAAAAATACGCAGTGTAGAAAGTTTGACAAATTGAAGCGCGCATAAACAAACCACAAGTATACATCCTGAGAAATAAACATATAGCCAAACAATTAACTCATTCATGAAATCATCATTCTGTCAGTCCATCTCCGCAATGGAATGAGATACGAAGCCGAATTCAAATCGATATAATGTAGTTTTTTAAGGCGAATATAAACGCCAAACATATTTGGGTTTCTACCCCTTCCAACAGAATATAAAATGTGCACATTTTTTGTTACTTATCTGCACGAGACAAGTAATTGCAGTAGCCGCGTACTATGTACCTGCTATACGTAGGAAGCGCCCGACCAGGCCTCCCCGTTCGCCAAGGCTTCCGTATACCTACTAATACCTTTTTAACTGGTGGACGATTACTATCAATCTTATTTTGACAACAGCGGCAGAGCTATGACTGCCGGATGGACTCAAACTGTGGGGATATTAGTGATTAATATAATGTCATATTCTTAATCAATATTATTTTTTTAATATTTAATATTTTTTAATAATTAATATTTTTTTTTTTTTAATAACTGTATATTTTTTATCGATTTTTATTATTTGTATGCATTATTAATACATATAAAATATTTGTTAATAATACGTTACATTGAAATGTCACTTACATATATTATTTAAAAAAAAAATTAAATACACTTTTATCAAATTTATGTTGCTAATATATTTTTTAAATTCAATTTACAAATAATTATTGAAGAACAATCAAATTACCAAACAAATATCCAGTATTAGAAATTATCAAGGAACAATTCTTAAGTTCTTTTTTCTAAAAATAGTGCATGAGTATATAATTCTACATGCATGTTGATTGTAGCAACTACTAAATATATAAACTAATATCAACTTGTGATAGTACTCCCTCTCTAATCACGATAATTTCTCAACTAGGGAGGTATTATTACCACTAATTAGAACAAATAAGCTTTACATGTATTTTTAAAAAATGTACTTATACCTGCTTTTATTATAATGTAAAAAAATTGGAAAAACAAAAAAATGCTTATATTGTGAATTTATGTAGCATATTCATAAACCTAAAATTTCTCAAATGATATAACATTCTCAAAATCAATAGAGTTGAAACCAGGAACAATTGTTGATGACACATCGTCTGTAATTATGCCATTTTTATAACTCCATTGATGATGATTGCGTTATAGGCGTAACTTCTACAACATCACACGGATCTGGTATTTTTTCTGAATATGTTAATTTACGCTTTGTTGGAGGTGGAGAGAGTGTTTTTTTTAGTTTGTCATTGATTTCATCCTTGTTCCTTAGTTGTGGCTGTGGTATTTCTGAAATAAAGAAATAGATTGAAGTTCTTTGTGTATGGGGCTTGTTAAATAAATAATGAAGTATACACGCCACGGAGTATGAAAAATTCCTAGTGCAAGCCGGAAACTTATATTTGCCTTGCACGAGTTTCCCCAAGATGTTATTTCGTATCGGATTCCGCTAGTGACATGAAAAAAAAAATATGTCAATGGAAATAAATAATAATGTGGCGTAGTTTGTTTGGTCCAATAGAGCCTAGAAAAACTGCTTCCAAAGTTCGAACAATAGTCTGAAATTAGCGACCAAAAAAGTCATGATTTTTCTAAAAATTCAATTTCATAGACATTTTTGGACTGAATTCGATTTCGACTAAAATTCTCATCACAATTACAAAGTTTCAGCCCGTTTGGTCCCATAGAGCCTGATAAAAGTGCTTCCAAAGTTCGAACCCAAGTCTGAAATTAGCGTCCATATTTCTTAAAATACAACTTTACGGAGAACTGAATTCGATTTCGACTACAATTCTCATCACAATACCAAAATTTCAGCTCGTTCGGTCCCATAGAGCCTGATAAAAGTGTTTCCAAAGTTCGAACCCAAGTCTGAAAATAGCATCCATAAAAATTATGATTTTTCTAAAAATAAAAATTTATGGAGACTTTATGAACGAATTCTATTTGGACTACAATTCTCATCACAATTACAAAATTTGAGCCCGTTTGGTCCCATAGAGCCTGATAAAAGTGCTTCCAAAGTTCGAACAATAGTCTGAAATAAGCGTCCAAAAAAGTCGTGGTTTTTCTAAAAATGCAACTGTATAGAGATTTTCTGACTAAATTCAATTTCGACTACAATTCTCTTCACAATTCCAAAATTTCAGCGCTTTTGGTCCCATAGAGCCTAGAAAAACTGCTTCCAAAGTTCGAACAATAGTCTGAAATTAGCGTCCAAAAAAGTCGTGGTTTTTCTAAAAATACAATTTTATAGAGATTTTGTGACTGAAATCTATTTCGACTTAAATTCTCATCAGTTGTCCAACATCTGGTAATCCCCTATGTCGTGAGATCAACTGAAAATTTCTTTCCCACCATAATAAATAAATAATGAAAAAGTTTTACCTTACAATAAAACTTATATTATGTACTTAGCTTTATTTAAAACCTATAAAGTGAGATAAACATTACCATTTTGCAGCCAAATCGACGTTTCTTACCAAGTTCGTGTGTAATTCTTAGTTTAAATCTCCCGCCAATGTCACCTGCTAGTTCCTAATGCATCCTTCAGGCGGCGCCAGTAGTGGGGACGCCATCAATGATGCTATAATTTCATGTTTCATTAGATCTCATCAGGCAGCCCTTGCCTAGGTTTTAAATAAAGCTAAGTACATAATATAAGTTTTATTGTAAGGTAAAACTTTTTCATTATGTAGCATAGGCTTTATTTAAAACCTATAAAGTGAGATATTGTTTGTTATCGCCTGGTGACATTATGCTAATGTGAATCAAATATAATATTTAAATTTATTTGCTAAAAAGAAAATAGGGGCAAGATTTCCAGAAATCAGCTAACCAGTTACAGAGGTTGAAAAAGGTCAGCAACAGATGGGTCGGTGTTGACTCGGCCAGCCGATTCTGCAATTTCCTTTCTATAGAACCTGGCAAAGGTATTGGGACTTCTCCAGTTACCACGTGACAGTATATCGTCCAGCTTATAATTCTGCAGCCAGTTCAGAGATGCCACTGCTGAACGGATGCTGCCAGGTGGATCCTCTACACCAGCATCCCTGAGGACTGTCCTAATCCAACCTGCAATTACTGCCCTGGAGGCCGCTTTCACTGTCCCACAAGTTGTAATAAATAGGCTAGGTAGTATCGCCTGCGCTCTCCGTTCCTTTGACAGTTCTATGACCTTTTCCGTCCAATAGACAGGGTCTATGTTCCTAGACTCCGAGCGAGCCAGTCTCCACCCTGATTGTTGCCAGTCTGCCGAATCTGTCTTGCCACCAAACACTGGCCAAATGGAGATGCCTTCACTGTCCACTGACAATCTTTCAGCTGTGCAATGGAGCAATGTGAGATCGTGGACTCGGCGCCCTGATGCCAAAAGCAGGATGGTGGCTGCTCTCCTTGATGCTTCAAAGAGAGTAATATGTTGAGGCAAATTCTTCTCCAGCCATGATGATACAATCCTCGGGTCCCAAATGGGGGGTTTTGAAGGCCTTAATCTAGCTAAAGATATCCCTTTTAATATCTTCTTCACTATCGGATTGGAGCTCAGCTCTCTATTGTCTTCGGGAGAGCCTAAGGTACACACCACTGACTTGTGAACTAAAATGGTACTCAGCGATAGCTTTTCTCTGATGTGTAGATCGGCTAGGAACCTGGCTAAGTCTTCAGCTTTGGGACGCGTGGCATCGAGCTGATTCTCTGACGCCCAGCGCTGCCACCTCCGCCATGCCGGAGCATAAGTGCGAAGGGTGGAACTTCTCCACCCGGATCTAAGAAGTTCCTTCTGCTGACTTGACCATCTTGTTAGGTTTTTGTCCCACCCCCACAAAGCCAAATCTCCAGAGTGAAGGACTCTACTTGAGGAGGGGGGTTGTTGGTCCTGGTGTCTATCAGTGCTTCTCCTAGATTGTGAATCGTAAGAGGTGGACCCAAGGCCCGACACTTCAGATCCGCTCTCCAAAATGCCCTTTCCCAACGAGGAGCCACTACCAGGTATAATCCCCTTGCCCTGTTCAGGTGGCAAAGAACCCTCGGCATGAGGCACGGGGGAGGGAAGATCCAAGCCAGCTGATAGTCCCAGTCCCTGCTCCAAGCATTGTGGTAGTCTGCCTTGTCGTCCTGAAAATCAAGAGAAACATACCTTTGAACCACATGCGCTGTCCTAGAGCCAAATAGGTTTATCTCGGGTCGTCCCCATTTTCTGAATGCTACCTCTGTGAAAGAGGGTAGCAAGTGCCATTCGGGTACAGCACGATGACGAGATAGACAGTCCGCTACTTCATTGAAACGACCGGGTAAGTATTGTGCTGTCATGGAGACACAGTGTTTATCCAAAACATCTAGCACTAGTCGAGTACAGCTCAGGAGTTGAGTTGACCTGGTACCACCCTCCTTGCGGAGATAAGATACGACAGACCTGTTATCCGACTGGATCAGAAGACCCGAGCCAGATAGCTCAAGCGCGTGAGGAGACAAGGCAGCCAACACGGCGAGCATCTCCTTTACATTGGAGTGAAGATTCAGCTGGTCATCAGCCCACACACCGCTGAGAAGCTTTTCGTCCAGCTGGGCACCCCAACCCTGATCAGAGGCATCGGTTGTCAAGTAATGCTCAAACAGCGGCAGATGTATAGGTGACGTCAGGGTGAGCGATCGAACCCACCATCTCAATTCCCGAGCGGTAGCTGCCGGAATTGGTGATGACTCCCAAGGGTGGTAGTGTCTGAGTCCTAAGCACCCTTTCTGTATGTGCCGGCTGTTGAGCCTGCCTCTTGGAACTGCAAAACTAGCAAAGTTTAAAGAGCCCAAGAGGCTGCGCCCCTTATCTAGTGACCACCTACCCGTCTGAATAAAACCCTTTAACAAATAAGATAGGGCTGAAACCTTGTTCTGAGGGAGAGACTTTTCATTAGTTAGAGTATTCCAGCTGATACCAAGAAATTGAACTTGTTGTGATGGTTCTAATATTGACTTATCAAATTGTATATGCCATCCCAAGCCTTGCAAAAACTCCACCATTTCAATAGACTGGTGTTTTAAAGTAGGCAGGCATTGGTTTACTAATAAAAAATCATCCAGATACACTAGAATTCTCATCCCTCTCTTCCGCAGTTCCTGCGCTACCCAGTTAGTGAAGGTTGCGAATGCCTTAGGTGCGGTGGCCAAGCCAAAGGGGAGGGATGTCATCTGCAAGAGTTCATTCCTATAGATAAGTCTAAGGAAACATCTATGCTGCTCACTCACAGGTACATGAAAGTAAGCATGTGTGAGGTCCACTTTAACCATCCAGTCATTCGGTTGTAGAAAAGTAGGAACTCGATAAACGTTTACCAGACGAAATTTACTGACAGTCAGAAAATTGTTTAAATACTTTAAGTTAAAGACCGGCCTCTTTGAGCCATCTGATTTGGGGACCAGAAACATGTTAGAAATAAATGAGGGAGTGGCAGGTGCCGACTCTAAAACCTTAAGGGCTTTGAGTTTTTCTATTTGTTCTGTCATTGCCACAGAAGTCTTAGTGGCGAAAGGGGAGTTAAATAAATCAATATTATTATTTAGTGGAGGTTTTGATGAAAATGGAATTCGGTAGCCATCTAACATCTTAAGGATGATAGTAGGGGCACCAAGGTTCCACCACCTACCGGCGAATGAGCGCAACTGACCTCCTTGAAAAGAGGGCCCGCTGTTAAAACCTCTTACGGTCTGGCTTCCCTGCTCTTTCCTTGGGCCGGAACCTACCTCGGGGAGGGAAAGCTTTAGCGGCCCTACGGGCTGGTTCTGGACCTCGACTCTCAGGGTGCTCCCTTCTCGCAATGGTTCTCCCCTGCTGTACTCTAGGACGAAAGGGCTGCGAGTTCTGCACAGTCGCAGGTTTAACGGGAGGAACTGGTCGCGACGTGCTAGGCTGAGGAGCGAGGCACTTCTTCACTCCCCCCAACTTATCCAGCTGGGCCGACAGGAGGTTCGGGTCAAAGAGATATTCCGATGTGGGCGGAATCTTCCGTAAGGCATCTCGGACGTATCCGTCGCTGATGCCTCGCAATGCCCCCTCTCGTCGATACTCAATGTGGCTAGCCCGTTTTCCGCAGACCATCTGCATGATGTCTTTGGACACCTTCTGGGACTCAGACCCCGCCGCGAAGAGAGACTGCACCTTCTCGAAAAGAGTGGAAGTGCTCAGCTTCGTGCCCGGTTCCGCACTCCAGTTGACCAGCTCCTGCAAGGAGGCCTTCAGGAGATCAGCCAGCAGGGAAAGAGCATTGGTCAGGGAGCCGCAGAAGGAGTCCGTTGACGTACTGGCCGATTCCTCCTGAGCTAGGCGCTTCAATTCAGGGTTCAATGCCAACATTGAGAAGAGGGGGGTTGCGGCATACGACTTCTGGATCTCGAGGTAGCGGACATTGTTCCAGTTGGCCGTCCCCAGATGCTGAAGGAGCTCCACTTTTTTCACCCTCCCTGGGTCGGCCGATGGTATCTTCGGCTGCTTTAGGTCAGTTGTCCACTCCCCGAGATCCAAGTCGCGAGACGGCTTATTCGGATGGATGAGTCCCATTCCCAAATCTCCTGCCAATTCCTCCCGAAGCGACGCAGGGGTGTCCAGGGAGATGCTGTCCTCGTCATCGTCATCGTCGTCTAAGGCGCCACGGACGGGAGCCTCCGAACGCTTCTCTAGCAGCAGACGCAACATTTCCTGCATCTGGGACATCTGCTGTGTTAACAGGTCAATTCGAGGGTCGGCGGGAGCTAATTCACCAACCCTCTGCCTCTTGGCTTTGTCTTCCGCGCAGACCCTCGAACGCTTGCCCCGCGTGTCCGTGTGGATCACCTTCATGACTTCCGCCCTCGAAAATTCGGCTTCCCCGCTCTCGGAACGTTCGGAATCCGACATAATCAAGAAAACACAAAGAAACCATAAAAAAACACCAAACAAAAACACACGAAACTCTAATAAATCGCAATTTTACGGAGTTCGAACAGTCACACTGTTAATAACCTCGAAAAAAAAATGTAAATTTTGCGCAAATACTGAAAAACAGGTAATTTTACGGTATTTGATGTTTGTAAACAAACCAAACGTGTTTGACCTTCGCAAAATAAATGCTAATGAAACATGAAATTATAGCATCATTGATGGCGTCCCCACTACTGGCGCCGCCTGAAGGATGCATTAGGAACTAGCAGGTGACATTGGCGGGAGATTTAAACTAAGAATTACACACGAACTTGGTAAGAAACGTCGATTTGGCTGCAAAATGGTAATGTTTATCTCACTTTATAGGTTTTAAATAAAGCCTATGCTACATAATAAAAATTTATCCCAGGGCAAGTACATCACACATTTTAAAATTTTCCTGATCCTAGTTTGAAATTTAATCCTAATATCATTTTTAATATTAGTTTGGTCTAATCTATTTGATTGTGGGTATCCTAAATACTTATAAACCTCATCCCTTTTCATACTAGTAATTTGTAAATTTCTAAATATACTCTCGTCCCCATTTACAATTTTGCCTTTCTCTATATGGATCGTTCTATATTTATCTAAACCAAAAGTCATTTTGATATCATCTGAAAAGATTTTAACTACCTCGATCATTTTCTCTAAATTTTGTTTAGAATTCGAAAATAATTATATATCATCCATATATAATAAATGCGAAATTGTACTACTCTCCCTTGTATTACCCTTAACTTTTATTCCAAACTTGCTTTTAATTAACATTTTTGATAGAGGATTCAATGCTAAGCAAAACCAAAGAGGACTCAATGAGACTCCTTGAAAAATCCCTCTTTTAATTGAAATGCCCGGTATTACTGTTTTCTGACCTTTTAAATTGATAAGTAATTTTGTATTCCAAAAGGACATATTTTCCAAAAAGCTATTAATAATGGGGTTAATTTTATATATATTCAATACTTTGATCAGCCACGAGTGCGGGACACTATCGAAAGCCTTTTGGTAGTCTATATAGCAAGTATGTAAATTACGTTTTCGAGTTTGAATCTGTTTTAGAATTACAGAATCGATAACTAATTGTTCTTTACATCCCATATGTTTTCTGCGACAACCTTTTTGTTGTTCAGATAAAATATTTTTTTCATCTAAATGAGTATATTTTATATTAAATCTGTTAAACAAGAGGTTAAAATTTTGTATATTGTCGGTAAACATGTAATGGGTCTGTACTGAGAAGGATTATTAATATTTTCGCTTTTGGGTAACATATAAGTAATGCCTTTGTAACATTTAATGCCAATGGGTGGGTGATGAAGAGATTCATTGTATAAATTAATGATGGGTCTATCGATTGTGACATTAATTGGTAAATTACCGAATACAATTATCTAGTCATCTACGCACACGCACTAACTCAATGTAGGTAGGTAGTGATGAGAACTGATAAGGATGATTAAATAATAGAATATTTGAATATATCAGCAGACGCTAATTTATTAAAACAATAATTAAAATAATTAATCAAATAAAATAAACATGAGACTCTATCAAACAACTTATCTCAGGGCGTGTCAAGAATGTACGAGAATTTAACGCCATCTTGATAAAATTTTTGACTAACGAACATGTGACATTAATAAATTTAAAACATGTATTAAAATCTTGTAAGGAATATCTGAGCGGGCGCCAGCGAGTTATAAAATAACTACGCAAGAAGTTAAAATGAGTAATCCCTATTTGAATTATAAGTACATTGTTAAAAAGTTATAAGTAAAAAAGACCTTTCGTAGTTTGCACAGTAGACCCTCATTGTTCCAGCGTTGCACAAACACACCGTAAGCTACCGAGTCCAGCAAGCAACTGAGCTCAACGAAGTGCTCTCCGCACTCATAGCTCGAAACAGTAGTGCCAATTGTAGAATGTTGACCAATGTTTCTCTTAATCGGGTAGGAACTGCCCGTCCAGAAGTACGCACTGCTACATTACCCCCCTTCCAAAGGAAAAAAAATTTCGGCACGATAATTTTTTTTTTGATTTTCTTCTCATGCCTCCAAATCCAAGTCCAATAAGTGGTAAAGAGTCACAAAATGCCGATAATGCCTTAGAAGAAGAGTCCAGCACGTTCTGTAGAAGTCCGTGATGTGCTCGCTGAGCAAGGATTGAAGCGCCAACACCCAGGAAGTAGAAGGAAGAATTCTCGCTGATGGAATATCTGAATGACCCTCTTCTGACATCAGTGAAGAAGATTGAAATTGCTTGGCGAAGATAATGAGCCCCGATAATTGTATCACCATTCTCCAATGTTGACAACAAATGCAATCTTGAGAAGCTGCACCCTCTTTCTGATAGGAGTGAACGGCCAGGTAGTATCCTATTAAACTATTCCCGTAGAAGAATGTAACTTCCCTGAAGACTCGATCTTGAACAAAATTGCTTCCTCGAAGAATTGATAAAAGTTTGTAAATCTTGAAATTTTGTATTATCTTGAGTTATCTTGACGTGAAGAACCGAAGAGTGATGAAGGCGACTGACTTCCTTGAGGCAAGTGAAAAGAAAGGTATGCTATGCTTGACAAAATGGATTACTGAGCGAGGAATTTAACAACTACTGAAGTGTAAACAAAAACTTGAATAGAATAACAAATGAAAAGATAAACTGTAGTAAAGACTAACAAAATTTATTAAAAAAAAAAAAATTTTATAAAACGAGTCTAGCTAAAAGTGAAAGCTGAGCGCCCAACAAAAGTTAAATTGAAGCTAAAAGAAAACACTATAAAATGAAACTAATAACGTCTATATCCACATTGAAGTTACTGCCCTCTGCGAGCAGAGATGAAAAATTATAAAGTTATCCCAGAAACAAACCCAAATTCATAATAAGATAGAAGAGACCGGCTCAAACAGAACCATATATTGGTGACCCAATATTGACAAAATACAGCTAAGTCCAAATGAAATTGATGCGACTTATCTTGAGCTCAGAGAGAAGCCACAGCAATTGCATGTGAAAACGCATAGTATTTGTTAAAAGAAAATGTAAAAAAATTTACTCATTTACATTCTTAATAATATGAACAAATATCAATTTAATAATAATTCAAGCCAAGGACATTAAGAGCAATAAAAGTAAAAAAACTACATGAAAGGATGCAATTTTTAAATGTTAACAAAAATAAGAATCTGTAAATCTCAAATAACCTGAGCGAGTGAAAACTCACTAAATTTCAAAATAAATATTAAATAAATTATTAAATTAATTATTATGACATAAAATTTTTTTTAAAAAAATATTTGAAAAGTGTATTCAACAGTGACTAAATCAAAGAAAACACCATGCCAATGGTTTCCTAAAACCAGAGAAAAATAGAATGTTATGAGCATCTGAGGCTATCGCGGAAAACTGCATGAAGTATTTTCTAAATTAATGAATTAAAATAGTCAACCAACACCAAGGCAAACTAAGGTACTAAAGAACAACATATAAAGAACAACCATGCACACAATTAAAATGACACGAGGACCAAGCTTGGTACAGAACTGTTAAACCGAAATACAGCTTCGTATATGCCAAAATTGAAATACAGTATGTCCCTCTAGAAAGGACAAACCGTACCTCAAAACAAGTCGCCATCGCGGACTTAGTTCATTAAAGAACAATTAGTATAATCTCACAAAGTAAAATCAGCTATTAAAAGATCCCTCGAACAGAAAAATAGCACAAAACAGTGGCCAACTGAGATTGTGAACTTCACTGCCCTAGGATAACGTATAAAATGATACAATGGATTCAAATCGTGAGATCACAAAATGTTCAATACAATATAATTGCACTTAAATCCAAAAAAAAATGTGGATTCAATGCGTGAGATTAAAAAACGTCAATCCCCCGCGTTGAATCGGAATGGACACATTACTCCCCAAAACACATACTACACATGTACACAAGGACAAAACAAAACTTATACAAAAATCCACTCAATGTGAAGACACAAAAATACTAGTCATGTCCTCACAATGAGAGAACACAAGAAAAATTGCAAACCTGAGGGCAAGGCAAGCAATAACCTAATATATAACAAGAGAAAAGGGATTAATTCTCAAATAAAAGTATAACGATTACAACATAAGAAAAAAAAATAGTTCATCAATTAACCCACCCCAAGGTCAGTTAGCTTCTTCTAACTTGATTATATCCTTAACATGAAAAGTTCCCACGGGTTTCCCTGTCATATCCGCTAATTGATAAGCAACCGGCGATATCTTGCAAATAATTTTACTACGTATAAATTTGGGGGCTAATTTTGCTGAAAAGTATCTACCAGCGTCAGACAAAGCAAATGACCTTCTCCAGACAATGTCCCCAACCTCATATTGAACGTCCCTACGACGCAGATTATATTGAACCTTATTACGTTCGTATGATTGTCTCAAGGACGTGCGAACTTGGGAGAAAATGTCATTTAATTCATGTAAATCAGATGCCCATGAATCGCGTTTAGAGAATCTGATGTCTTCCGCGTTAAAGTTTACACCTTTGTAGTCATTTCCCGAAATTACAATCTCTCTACCAAAATTAAGGAAGAACGGAGTATAGCCTGTGACTTCATGAACAGCCGTGTTTATAGCCAGTTCAATTTCAGGTAGATGGCACGCCCAGGATCTGTGATCAGATCCCACAAAAGAACCCAGGGCTGCTACCAACACCTTGTTTACAAGCTCAACAGGGTTATTCTGCGGGTGATATCTGCAATTATAAAACAAGTGACGGATATGAAATTTATTGGCCAGCGCTTTCATGTCACGCGATATATATTGTGGGCCATTATCCAAAACAATCGTATCTGGAACACCGAATTTATAAAAGATATCATTTTCCAAAATTTCCGCAATAACACTACCCGTTGCTTTCCTAAGTGGAAAAAGTCTAGTATACTTGGTAAAGAAATCAGAAACCACTAAAAGGTAAGTATAACCCTTTTTATAAGAATTAGGGTAAGGACCTAATAGATCTGTCGCAATCATTTTTTTTTTTTTTTTTTTTTTTACAGTATTACCGCACAAGAGTCCCAACTGCTCCCGTCTGGAGCCAGTGAGACTATGGCATCCCCAATTGGGGTATGTTGTGAGGCTGAGGGTATTGGGGAGGGGAGGGAGATGGGGAAGAGGAAGGTAGGGAAGTACCTGGCTATTCAGATCTGGTCACCAAACACGGCTAAAGCCATTTCAAGCAACGTTTCAATTCTGAATGGTGGTCTTACACCAGGGCGATACTGAGAGTATCTTCCACTCTGGAACGTGCCGCAAATATACTATATATTATTTTAAATTAATTAATTGTGAAATAACACAAATTAATCAAATAAAATTTATTTGCGCACGCCGGGTTCGAACCCGCGACCGTCGGATCTGTAGTCAAAAGCGTATACCACTAGACCACGCCGGCCGTCAAAATTTGCCACGGCCTTTGCACCAGTTTCGGGTCACCCATCAAACCAGGAGGCAGTAAGTTAGAACTTTTATAACCTAAACAAGTATGACATTTACTTACAAAAGACTTCACATCAGCTGCCATTTTTGGCCAGTAGTATTTAAGTTTAATCTTATTTAACGTTTTTAAGATGCCAAAATGTGCACAAGAAGGCGGAACGTGATTTTGAACGATGACGTTTTTCCTACACTCTTTTGGGAGAACTTCCTTCCAGTCATAAGACCTGTGTAGAGCCTCCATGCTCTGAATGTGTTTGAAGATGACACCATTGCAAACTTTAAACGCTGGAAATTTTTCCGGATTAGCCAAAATTTTCTCTTTCAAACTTAAGTACCAACGGTCAGAAGTGGAAAAGGACTGATCTATCAAGTCAACATGTAAAGGGTCACGAGACAGTGCGTCCGGAACAATGTTGTCTTTTCCGCTCCTATGAATTATTTCAAAATTGAACTGCTGAAGTCTAACCGCCCACCGCGCTAATCTACCCGACGGAGACTTTAACCCGGAGGCTGCCGTGCGCATCTATGTTTGATTCAAGATTCCGGGCCCTCGCTGCCGCGCGCAATCATTCGTGATTTTAATTTCATCTTGCGATATCTCGGAGATTTCTGTATAGATGGCGCAAAACTCAGGCTTAAAAAATAATTTGAACCTTTATCTAGCGACATCTCTACACAGATGTGACAAATGATTTTGTTTATATTATGAAAGACCTCGTCAAACTGGAGACTACAATATTTCCCCTCTCAGTGTTTGAATTCCCCGCGCGCGCGTAGTTGTGTTAGTGTATCACGTGGTTCCTTCTTATCTCGACGGTTCGCGAATACTTAGAATCTGCAACGAATCGTGGTTCTAACGTTATTATTTTAACAAATTGTTTTTATTAAGTGGTCATATTTTTAGTGCAAATAAGTTTTGTGGTAATCAAAATGTTTTGTTTTTTTAAATGAAATAAGTTGTTATATCCGCCTTTCGAGTGAAAAAGTAATAATATACATTTTATTTTAATTATCTGTGTTTAGAAACTAATTATTGTGTTAATTTGTCGTTTTTCCTAATATTTTTTTTTGTGTAACCCTCCATCATGGCTCGACGCGACTTGTCTGATGACCAAATAAGAGAATATTGTCTCGATTTTATATCTGTTAAATTCTTTTACTGTACACAACACAATAAAAAATTCAGGTATGAGCTTCCCCGATTATCAGTTATGTGTGATAAGACAAGTCATCGCAAAACACCACAAAAAACTCAACTCTACTCAACTCCTCATTCGTCTCATCATGACACACCATTACGTCTGCTTTCAAAAGAGGTTGTAAACATCAAAACAATCCAAGCCATACAGAGCCTGCCATGTTTGTGCGAATACAAAACTTAAACAAAGCCGCAGAAAAATGGCTCGATATGTGTTCCCAGTGTAATGTGGCATTGTGTATTCATTCTTGTTTTAAAGTCTACCATTCGAATAAAAACTATTAACATAAATAATACGATAAGAAACTGTAAATAAAAGTTTAATAAATAATGAAGTTTAAAACAATAATATTATCACAATTGTATCGTGAGAAATTTAATGGTGAGCCGTTGCAGAGGTCCCGCTTCGGAGACGTGAATACTGATATTACTATAGTATGTCTGTATGTGTTGGTGAGATTACTGATTTGATAATGGCGGCGGGTCGAAGTTTGTTGATGTTTCATAGATAGTTTTTATTCGTCAAATAATGCATCAATTCATAAAGATATCTTGCTTAGACTATTATAAAGTGTAACGTAAACAAGTTTTTTTTGTTTTGGTAATAATTTAGTATCTCTAAGTGCTGAGGATAATAAATAATGAGGCGATGTAAAATATTCTAAAAATCCTTGGCGTGGGAGTATCTACCTTGTCTTTACTTTCGGGCAGGAAAAGGGTTAAGTTTGTAAGCCATTTTAGACTATAGTGATCAGTTATCACCTTACAGGAATAGGCGAACCTTCAATATAACCCCTAAATTTCTCTAGTGCAAAGATCATAGCATTTAACTCCTTCTCGGTTGTGGAGTGATTTTTCTCCTGTGCAGATAGTGATCTGGAAATAAAGGAAATAGGGTGTTCTATACCATTAACGTCAGATTGAGAAAGGACCGCCCCCAAACCGGTGTTCGATGCATCGCAACTAATTGTAAAGGGTTTACTAAAGTCGGGACAAGCAAGAACAGGAGCCTTGACCAGAATATTCTTTAATTTAGTAAAGGCAGCATCAGCCTGTCCATTCCATACAAATTTTTTACCAGCAAACTCCTTTTTGGTTAAATTATGCAAAGGTGCTGCAATTAAGGAAAAATTTAAAATGAACCTTTTGTACCAAGAAAGTATACCGATAAACCTACGCAAGCTCTTTTGCGACGTTGGAATGGGGAAGTCAACGATTGCTTTTACTTTTCCCGGGTCAGTTCTCAAACCATCCCTATCAATCACGAAACCTAGGTATTTAAGGGAATCACGACAAAAGACTGACTTCTCTACGTTAATAGTCAAACCCGCGGCTTGTAACTTTTGTTTAACCCGTCTTAAAAGATCAATGTGTTTTTCAAAGGTAGAGCTAATGATAATTATGTCATCTAGATAACAAAAGACCTTCCCATCGAACTCCGGACCCAAAACCTTGTCCATTAGCCTCATCATCCGAGAACTCGCACCATGAAGACCAAAAGGCATTGTTACAAAATGGAATAGGCCTCGTTTAGGGATAGTAAATGCGGTTTTCTCTTTAGAATCTTCCTCTAACGGGATTTGAAAAAAAGCATCATTAAGATCTAAAGTTGATAGATAACGTGCTCCTCCGAGACTATTTAAGATATCAGATATCAACGGTAGACTATAAGCGTCCCGCCGCGAGACCGCGTTGAGCTTTCTACTATCCAAGCAAAGTCTAAAAGAACCATTTTTCTTAGGCACTAAAACAATAGGATTATTCCACGAGCTATTGCTGGGTTCTACTACTCCCAGATTTAATAGTCTGTCAAGTTCTCTGTGAGCTTCCGGCAATAAATGAGGAGATATCGGATAAACACGTTGCTTAATAGGTTGACAATCACCCGTGTCAATGACATGTTTTTCAAGAGACGTTCTACCCAAACGATTACCAGAAAAGGCTTTAAATTCCAGTATAACGTTATTTAAGATTGATTGTTGAGATGAATCTAAGTTCTCAAAGCTATCCAGTCCTCTTACCTCAGACACGCAACTATTATCAGAGTCATTAGTCATTAATTTAGTTAACTTGGGACAAATGTTAAAAACTTTCCAAAAGTCGCAACCGAGGATGATGTTAGATTTTATATCTGGCATAACCACAAAATTAAAAATTTTCTTAACGTTACCAAGAACTACCGGAACCGCAATTTTGTGAACGCACTCCACAGTATGACCCGTAGCAGAAGTGAGTGAAAAATTTTTCTTAAGAACAGAAAGATTTAACCCTAGATTTAAAAATTGATGATGAAAATTATTACCAATAATAGAGATATGCGAACCAGAGTCAAGAAGGCCAGAAAAGTTGGAACCCAGAACCTGGAAAATGATGTGTGGACGGCCATCCCTTTTAGCCGCACTCACCACCTTCGAAGTCCAAAGGTTCTTGAAGAAAGTTCTGGTTTCCGACAGCACAGCAAGCCGATGCCTGGCGGTGATGTCAGCGAACGGTGTCGACTTGCCGCCCGCAGACAGGACCCCCAGGACATCTAGTTTTTTGCCTGCCGGCAGTTGCATGAAGGCGCCTTCACCCCAGGACGGCCACAGCGGAAACATCTCACCTCCCTAGAACTCATATTTGACGGGCTACGTTTACTGAACTCAAAAGATTGACGATGATTCCTGAAATTGGGATTATTCTGAGACATTCTGTTATTCCCTCTGCTAAATGCATTATTTGAGGAGGAATGAGAAACATTATTATAATTAACTGTATTTGCATTTGGCGGGGAAGGTCTGGAATCAGACCGACTGTCTGCTAGTTCAATCATTTTTCCCAATTTTTTCAGACAATTAATGTCCGAGATGACAGAGAGCGACAATTTTTGAATGTATCTCGGTAACATGTTACATTGCAATATTTCCAGAATTTCGTCATCTGGTAATTTCGACGACAATTGATTGTTTAAAGTCAAGACACGTGTTATGAATGAACCCAGGTTCTCTTTTTGTTGCTGGTACGTGGCTCTGATCTGAGCAACTAAACGTCTTTCATGGTCCAGTAGCTCGAATTCTTCCTTTAGAGCAATTACAATATCCGACCATGACTTAAAAGAAGAACGGTTGACTCTAAACCAGTCTAAAGCATGACCTGTAAAAAGTTCCACCGCAGATGAAAAAAGAGAAGCTGTACTTACGTTCCTAGATATAGACAAATCGTTGACCCGTTCAATGAAATTATGTACGTTCCCCGTACCGTCGAAGGTTAAGTTCCATTTGTGAACCAGAACTGTGTTAGACGCGACCGCCGAATTCGCCGAAGTGGTGCCATCCTCTGGTTTTGACATGATTAACGCACGACTTCTTGTTAAAATGGTCGAATCCGTCATACCTAACTAACAGGGTAGGTAGAAAAAAATCATTAGAACATGCAAGCAACAATACAACAACCACAATCACCGCAAAACAAAAAAATATAAAATAAGTGTGACGTCAGCGTACTAACGAACACGATAATAAGACGAAAAACATCATGAGTTGTGCCAGATTAAAAGCTGCGTAATATGAAAAATTAATAAAATCTCAGAGACACGATGTATTCCGAACAACACCCGAACATCCACCATGCAAAACGAAAGGTCTTTTTCAAGGGATTATACAAGAAAATTATGAAAAAAAAATCAGACATCCCAATACAAGATTAAAACAATGAAAGAAAAAAATACTGCATTTATTAATTAGTCAAACTTAGGTTCACCTACAAGGGCTGCCATTTGTAACATTTAATGCCAATGGGTGGGTGATGAAGAGATTCATTGTATAAATTAATGATGGGTCTATCGATTGTGACATTAATTGGTAAATTACCGAATACAATTATCTAGTCATCTACGCACACGCACTAACTCAATGTAGGTAGGTAGTGATGAGAACTGATAAGGATGATTAAATAATAGAATATTTTAATATATCAGCAGACGCTAATTTATTAAAACAATAATTAAAATAATTAATCAAATAAAATAAACATGAGACTCTATCAAACAACTTATCTCAGGGCGTGTCAAGAATGTACGAGAATTTAACGCCATCTTGATAAAATTTTTGACTAACGAACATGTGACATTAATAAATTTAAAACATTAAAATCTTGTAAGGAATATCTGAGCGGGCGCCAGCGAGTTATAAAATAACTACGCAAGAAGTTAAAATGAGTAATCCCTATTTGAATTATAAGTACATTGTTAAAAAGTTATAAGTAAAAAAGACCTTTCGTAGTTTGCACAGTAGAC
Organism: Hesperophylax consimilis; assembly: GCF_061612785.1. Lineage (NCBI taxonomy): Eukaryota > Metazoa > Arthropoda > Insecta > Trichoptera > Limnephilidae > Hesperophylax > Hesperophylax consimilis. The sequence goes on from NW_028301271.1 coordinate 389,681, forward strand.
CCTCATTGTTCCAGCGTTGCACAAACACACCGTAAGCTACCGAGTCCAGCAAGCAACTGAGCTCTAGGAGTGAGCGTTATTTAACGTAACTAGATACAATAACTAGTTTCGTCGATGTAACGGAAATAACTAGTCTCGATAAAATTACAAGTAGTTATTTTTGTAAATGCGTTATTTGGTGTTGGGTGTGATGTAAAGTAGTTTCGGCCGTTTCGCATGCGACCGCGTTTCAGTAACGCCGCGTTTCGTAACGTAACGCGGTAGTCGGCGCCGTCGGCGGGACGGATTGTTATTTGTTATGCATATGTGAGACTAGTTTCGGTCGTTTCGCATGCGACCGCGTATTTCCAATCTCTGCCGCGTTTCAGTAACGCCGCGTTTCGTAATGTAACGCGGTAGTCGGCGGTATTGTTATGTTATGCATATAAATCACCATTAGTCCTCGTTTCAGTCGCCTACGCGTTTCGTTGCTCTATCTATAACACTTGTACACATTTTAATATTGACAGTTATTTTGAAATATTATTATGTTATTTTTGCTTATAAATGTATCTTATGTAATAAATAAATAAAAAATAAATCTGTTTGTATGAGGGTGACGACCGTAATTATAGAAGGGTAAGCAGAGAGGATAGACCGCTTTTATTACCTCCAATGTTTTGTTTTACATTGAAAATAATTAAATAATTTTAGCGCGACTGAAACGTGAAAGGGATTGGAAATACACCTCCCGGGCAGCCGAGCGAATACCGCACAAGAGTCCCAACTGCTCCCGTCTGGAGCCAGTGCGAAACAATTTATTTTTGGGGTATACCATGTAGCGCTACCCCCTTCTTTAGCCAACGTTTCGGACAGCGTTACAGTGTCCATCATCATACCGCACAAGAGTCCCAAAAGCTCCCGTCTGGAGCCAGTGCGACTATGGCACCCCCAATTGAGGTATGTTGTGAGTTGTGAGGCTGAAGGTAGTAGGGAGGGGAAGGAGATGGGGTAGATGATAGATATCAGTGAAAACGATGAAAAGGTGTAAATAAACAGTAAATATAACGTGCAAATAAACTGTAAATATCAATAACCATTGTATATTATTCGTGATTAGTCGGAACTAATTAATTAATTAGTCCGACTCGGGAGACACGCCAAACGCGGGGCCAACACATGTACATGGTTGACATTTGTCACGCGAGGACGGGTAAGTGAATGAAAATAACTAGTTACAAAAATAACCGTTTTGAAACAGGTTACGCCGACCAAGAAACTTGTTTCGTTACGTTTCTTGAAAATGACGTTACGACCCACGTCTACTGAGCTCAACGAAGTGCTCTCCGCACTCATAGCTCGAAACAGTAGTGCCAATTGTAGAATGTTGACCAATGTTTCTCTTAATCGGGTAGGAACTGCCCGTCCAGAAGTACGCACTGCTACACCCTTAGTTAGAAAATTTGGAAAATTTTGAGGTTGACTGACAAATTTTGAAAGATTTTTTGCCAAAAAAGGATGTAAAGTAGTCAGACATTTGTACCAAAAATTATGTATCCAATCGCAACCCGTGGCTTTCCAATTATGAGTATTTTTAATAATTTTATTTAACAATTCAACCGATATATTAGAAAAACTCATTTGTTCAATACCTGAAAAATTGAGTTCTTCATTTTCTATCCATGGAGTTGACTCGTTATGTTTTATATCTTTACTCCAAAAATCGCGCATATCTGATTCAGATGGCAACGGAATATTATTATTCGAAATAATATTTTGTTTAAGTTTGGAATAAAATATTTTTTTCAATTTTCTGGAATAATCTATTATTATTTTTTTTTATTATACGTATAATTATATCTTTTTAATTTACTAGCTTTTACGCCTAATTTTTGTTTTAATAAATCCAATAAATCATTGATTATATTTTCATTATTATGACTATCAATGTTATAACCAAATTTTCTACCAATTTCATATACATGTCTCAAAATTTTCCTACTTCTATTTCCATTTTTATATTCTATTAATCTAGCTATGTTACTTCTTAAAAATACTACATCATTTCTAATCTGATCTGCCATTCTGGTTTACTATAACTATATGATCTATCGTCAGAGGATGATAATTTAATTCCTAACTTATTACAAACAGTAATCGCACTAGCGTATACTATTGTATGAAGATCTAAAAAACTAATTTCGTCAAATATGATTTTTGGTAAAATTATGTTATTTAACTCAAAAATTAATTTAGATAATTTCTTTAACGTATGCGATTTCGGTAATTTTGGTCTAACTGTTGGCTCTACATCTATATATCTGTTTATATTATTATGAAGTAAGTTAGCTTATTCTACTACATTTTCATCAACAAAGTTTAAATTTGCAATGTTGATTTCCCTAAGATTATAAATAACGGCTAAGTTATTTGAATCTACTGTAATATCATTGGACATTTCGACTAGAATATTATCCAAACTATCTACATTCCATGCATCTGATATGACATTATTACTTGTGTTAATTTGTTCTAAATTATTTCCCCTTTGCAATCTATCTGCTACTTCTCTTTTAATCTGTTCTAATGTGACTACAGAAATTAAATTATTTTTGAAAATAGCTCGCTTTTGGTCTCCTAATCTTTGTTCGCTTACTTGGGCAATCGGATAATTTTGTGAGAAAAGTAAATGTAATTTTTTCCTGTATAACAACATATCTGTTTCTACTTTGGTTACATAAAAATATGAACGAACAATGAACATATTGACATTGTTCGTCCATTTCATACGCTGTCTAGGAATACCTGCTTTTATTTTTTGGGGTCTTAGACTATCCATGTTCATCTGTACAGATGACATAATAATCCCCTGTTCATCTACGTTGGTTGCAAATGACATTGTTGTCATTTTGCAAAACAACTTGGAGATGATTATATCTTTACTACTACATTCCAGTAACCAAATCAATAAATAATTTTCAATGTGACCAAATTAAATATTCTAATCAAACTTCCTTTCGACATAACAAATCTATAATTTCCAATTCAACTACCTTTCAACATTACGAATCTATGATATATTATATTCCAGAAAAACGTTATCAACATAAAAATATACCATTAAAATATATTTTTATTTTTTTCAAATGAATGTCAAATATTGTTGATTACCTTGGTTACTGGGGTCTTCAAATATTTTTTTTTTTTAAATCCTATTTATTTACCTAAATATCCTACGGCTTACTGGCAGTTTATTTAATGCGTTATCTGATATACTCTTCTTTAAATATTTATATTTTTTGGGATCAAAGCTAATTCTTTTCTATCTGATATTACAAAAAAATAATCAGAGAGCAAATGCAAAGTATATGCCTAAACTAGCGTTGCTAAGCAATTTTATTTTCTTTTATTTTAATTTTATTTCTATTATTTTCATATTATTTTACTGTTTATTTTATTATGTATTAAAATATAGTAATATAAAGGTTACATGTATCCTCGCTTTCACTCTTGTAATCTCTCAAAATAAATTGTATCGGCGATTTCACCATTAAGTATATTCACTGTCAATTTGACTGTCCTAGAACAGAAGACCTTCCTAGTTGGACAGTCAAAATCTATGCTGTAATATTTTTGTAACAAACAAATAAATAAAAAAAATAAAAAATACTTCACCAATACAAAAATGTTCAAAATTAAAACAGGTTTTTCGTAAAAACAACCACCGCTATCGATCTTTCGTAAAATTTCCATGTTTCTGTTATTTAAGGTGGTTGAGTGTTGTATCATACTATTTGCAATATTTAACATAATTCATATTAAAATTAATTTTGTTTCATTTCCATCTATGGACTCTTTTACTTTAAATTTCACGTCTGTGTCAAATTTTATCTTCAGTTAAATACGTCAAAATTGCCTTTGTATCATTTTGTTTATTCTTTTACAAATCAAAATCACGGTCAAAGGTCAAATCATTGAACGAGATTGTTATCAATTCCTTGCATTCCTTTTCTAAAGGCTCTAACGCTCTACAGCCAGCATCTAACATCACCTCACCTTTATTGCATGTTCATCTGAACTATTTATACGCAATTTCTAAACATACAAGTAATATAACACAAGTTTATTACACGAGTAACCTACAAACTACTGTGCGAAAAACACCTTGCTTGAAAGACGATAAGAGTTACCAAAAGAGTTCGATTTACGTCCGACTTCCAGAAACCAGCAAGGGGTCATGTTTTTACGCTTGCTAGAAGACTCCTTTTTGTAAGCTTATTCAAACAAAAATCGGGGGAGAACGAAAAGAACAGAATGAAAAAGAACAGTTGCTAGAATACACCGAAATGTCATAAAATAACAATAATGAACCTTGGTGGTAAAATGGTTAGCTCGATGAAGCTAGACGGTGGTTTATTTATTTTATTTATTTATTTATTTATTTGTTAAGACATACACAGTACAATTAGATACAATTAGATATTTTTAGTTATTACATAGTTGTAGTACCTATTACGTATGTCCATAAAATATCATTACGTAATTTCGCCTGAGATTGTTATAAAAGGAAGGAAGTGTGTGGATAAAAATAAAAATAATAAATAATAAATGAATTGAAAACAAGAATTATAATAAGCTCACGAATTGTAATTGACTGTTAATAAATAGGAGTTTTGAAAATGGTGTGAAAATATTTTTGAAATATGTCATGCTAAGAAATTTAATAAGTTAGTTTTGTATGTTAGAAAGGAATCATGAAAGATGTCTAAATGTAGTAATTTTTCGTAATGGGTGTATGTTGTGATTGCGCGAGTAATAACTGAATTGTTTGCTGCATTGGTATTGTTGGCTTCAATATGAAATAGTGTAGTGTGCCTGGTACGCCTCGTTGGAACATTTAAACCAATTACGGATAGCAATTCGGGACTATCTATTTTATTATTTAGCAGATTATGTAGAAACAACAGGTCTGACAATGTGCGTCTTTTTTGTAAAGTTAACATATTATTTGTAGTATTGTTGTATTTCTTGAGTAAATGTTTCGAAAATTTATTCTGTATACTTTCTACTAAATCTATGTATACCTTATATTGAGGATTCCATATTGTGGAAGCATACTCCAGTGGACTTCTGACCAATGAACAAAACAACATTTTCAGAGTTTTAGCACTTTTGAAAACTTTGCATATTCTTAATAAGAAACCTAGCATTCTGTAGGATTTTGAAATAATGTGTTCAATGTGCTTATCAAAAATTAATTTGCTATCTAAGTAAACACCTAGATCTTTACACGTAGACATAGGTTGTAAAGGTTTGTTATTCAAGTTGTATGGATAGATGATTTTGTTTTTATTTCTAGTAAATGTAATCGAGTGACACTTAGATATGTTTAAGGACAATAAATTTGATTCACAGTATATGCACAAATTATCAAGATCGCTTTGCAATTCCATACAATTGGATAAACACTGTATAGCTTTATAAATTTTCATGTCATCCGCGTATAAAACAAAGTAACTATTTTTAAAGCAAACGTAAATGTCATTTATATAAATATTAAATAAGAGTGGTCCAAGATGCGACCCCTGGGGCACACCTGAGACGATTTCCGTTAAGCAAGATGCAAAACCATTGACAACCGTGATTTGGTGCCGATTATTGACGTATGATGCGATCCATCTATAGAGGTCACCGTGAATTCCTAGACCTAATAACTTTTGTAAAAGAATATAATGATTAACACGGTCAAATGCTTTAGAATAATCCGTATAAATGGCATCTACCTGGCATCGCATATCCATTTGAGCATGAAGAAAATTTGTAAAAAATGCCAGATTTGAAGTTGTGGAGCGATTTTTGATGAAGCCGTGTTGATTATTTAAGAGTGAGGGTGAGATAGTTGAATATAATTGATCGTAAACAATTTTTTCCAATACTTTACTTAGTATTGGTAATTTGGATATAGGTCGATAGTTCGAGACATCATTTTTACTGCCATTTTTATATATTGGGGTAATCAAGGCTGTTTTCCACTTGTCGGGAAATGTTCCTTCAGTTAACGACAGTTTGAAAATAGCAAAAATGGGGGGTGTCAATTGTTTACTACAATAATTTATGAAGATCCCTGGAAGTTGATCATCCCCTGGTCCCTTTTTGATATCAATGGACTTAAGGTATTTGAATGTGATGTCTTCATTGATCTCGATTGAGTTGATTATGCTATTTGAATTAGAGCAAAAACTGGCATTGCTTGTATGTGCAGGTTGAGCATTAGAAAATACAGATCCAAAATACTCAGAAAATAAGTTGGCTACTCCTCTACTGTCATTAGCAGTTTTTTCACCGTAAATCATATGATCAGGGATGGCAGGAGATTTTCTTTGAGAATTGACGTAGGACCATATTTTTTTAACATTATGCTGTATACAGGATTCTATCGTAGAAATGTAGGTTTTGTAAGCTGCTGAAGCGACTGTTTTTTGCCTTTTGCGAAGCAATGAAAATGAAAGATAATCAAGGGGGTTCCGATGGCGCTTCCATTTTCTAAAGAATTTTAATTTTTCGTTTGTTATTTTTATTAAGGCTGCCGTGTACCATAGTGGGTATTATGTAGCCTGAACCGTCATTTAAAACCTTTATAGAGAGAAGCATTCTCAAATTCCCTTTCGCGTGGCACTTTCCCGCTCTTTTTCAGCACCTTATGTTGGACAAGTGGTCACCAGATGCTACACAAAAGTAAAGCGTCCCCTATGCGACTTTTGTTTACGGCATTCTTTCTCATTAGCGTTTTAAATTCCGTCGCTGGCGTTGTCGTTGCGAAGTAGCTCCGAATTTATAACGATTTTTCCCGTATATAATTATTTTAAGTGTATAATTATTTCAAGATAATACATTATATTATAACAGCGAGGCTGTTCGAAGTATTTTTAAAACAGAAATAATTTTTAACTGTTTAAAAAGATAAAACACGTGGTGAACACGACGGAAAAGTTCGTCGGCCATTTTGTGTTGTTTGTTTATTTACATTGTGTTTTGTGTACCTTGTGTTTTGTGTTTTGGTTTCTTGTCCAATTTAACAATGAGTGGCTCCGAGATGTCTGTATTCTAACTGGCGTTCTAATTGAATGTAAATTGTCTTTCACATCGCAGAACGGTTGCGTTTGCTGCCACTGCTTTTGCAGTACTTGCATATCACCACACGCCCTCCTGATGTCGTCATCACTGTACAAATTGACTTAACCAGCCCGGAGGCCTTCGCACCCTAGTGGGTCGTCCTTCTGTACTGGTCTCTCCTTCTTCTTCACTTTCCTCTTCAAACACATCGAGAAAATTTACGGTGGGACTTGCGGCCAATTCCTCGCATCTCTCTTCAGACTCAGTTCGTTCTCTGTCAGGCATCTTTCGCAGGTCAAGCACATGTCTTGGTACACCATCAACTATAATATTGTTGACTGAATTAAGTCCTGTCACCCTTCCTTGCCTCCAGCGTGATGTGCATCTTTTGTCTACTGGTTTGACCGCAACGACATCGCCCACTTCAAACTCAGTCGATACTTCCTCTTCTATATTCACTTGCGCAGAAGGGTGCCTCCATGAATAAGTGTGAACCGAGCTAGAAGGCGCAACACCCTCATCCTTCTGACTCTTCGCAGCCAAATTATACCAAAATACTGCCTGCAGAGGATCGCTTCCACTTCTGGCTGCAGTTCTCTTTATTGTTCGATGATGTCGTTCAACTATACCATTTCCTGCTGGACGGTATGCCGCGCGAAATCTTTGACGTACATTCCATCTCTTACACATATCTGCAACACTATAGGAACGAAACGCAGTACTATTGTCCATGAGAACTTCACTGGGCGGGCCTCTTTCCCGAAACACTTCTTCCAGATTTTTGACAATCGAAACTGCGTTCTCTGATTCGATTTCCCGCCACACGGCAAATCTACTTGGCCCGCAATCGATGAGTGTGAAGAAACATTTCCTACCGAAATGAGTGACATCAACTGCCAAGCGACTCCAATTTGTTGCAACATTGAGGTTACCCGCTTCATGGGTTGACGGTGGTGGGTCAATTGTCCTGCATTGTATGCAGTTACGTACGCATCTATCGACGTCCTCTCTTCTCACCTCGGGATCAACCAGCCGGGCAAGATGAAGCGTTCGCTCTACTCCAAAATGATGCTGAGCATGTAAAGCTTCTACGCTTAAAGCACATGTTTGCTCTCCAGTTTCTTTTTCAAGTATCTCCAACCTCTCTTCATACTCTGAAGATTGTAAGTCTCTTTCATGACGTTTCCTGTCATGGCTACTCTTTACCCAGGCCTTGCAGACCCTAGTAAGTACATCGGCTTTATTTTTACAAGACTCTACAAGGGTGATCGACAATGTGAGATCAAATTCTTCTACGATCTCCTTCACCAATCCCAGACGCCGCTTGACGAGCATCTCTGACATGCCAGAAACTTTTACACGACTACTCCCGGTAAGTGTAGATCTCACCCAGCACAAAACCGTTGCCGAATCTGTAATTATTTCCACAACTTGAAGATTCCACTTGAGAGCTAAGTTTAATCCCTTCAGGACAGCATCTAGCTCCGCTATGTTAATATGCGCTACATCGGTTGTCTTACGCAGCCATGCGGCGTCTTCAACAGTTCTTCCCTCAATTTCCAAGGTAACTCCAAGGGCCAGATTACTTGCATCACAATAAACTCTGGCATCACCTAATGATTCAGGCACTAGCCACTCCCCTTTTACAGGATCGTCAATTCTCACTCTCACCAGAAGCTCTTCAGCCATTTGTTGGGCCCTGTCGCCAACGTAATCATCCCATGCCTGGCCTTGACACTCTCTCTTCATGAAGCTGCAGGCTGTCCTTAACCATCCACACACAGGATAGTGCCCAGTCAGCTTGCCACAGATCGAAAATAATTCCCTTCTACTCAGGTGCGATCCTTCTTGCATTATGGGAATGTCATTGCCTCTTCTGAAGATAAGACGTCCGACCTTATCACGTTCAATACGCAATCCGAGCACTCTTGCGCCCTCCAGCTTCTCGGGAGGCTTAGTTACGAGACCGTAAGTATGCAAGTGTGCCGCAACCTCTTCAGCTGATATTATGTTTTCATTCACTATAATGTCATCGATGTAGCTATCTGTGCCCCGTCGCACCCTTTCGTCAAGCGAGAGCACCTCGTTTACAATCCGTGTCATGATTTTGGGACCACACTTTAATCCAAAACCTAATCTTGTCAAGCAGTATGTTTTGCCTTTATACTTAATGAGTTGGTACTTCCAAAGTTTTTCCTCAATGTGCACTTGTAAATATGCTGATTGGAGATCAAGCAACTTTAGAGGTTCACGTAGCTTCCTCCACTTCCGAAGTGTCTCATCACACACTGCTACATCCTCACCAGTATGGCACTGAACACTCTCGTTGAGTTCACGATAATCCAAGACAGGACGTACTTTTCCCTTGTTCTTTTGGATCACAGCCATTAAAGGAAGGATACCACCGGAGCTTCCCTTCCATGGCCTGAGCCAGCCCTCGGAGATCCACCTTTGAATCTCTTCTTCAAAAGCTGCCTCCGCTTCTGGTAACTTAGTGCTTCTATAGCACTCTACAGTGTTTTCTAATTCAGCAGGAGAACCTCTCCACACCCAACTCACGCACCAGTTTCTTCCGTTGAATGTAGCTTTAAAGTCCTTGTTCTCAACAGATATTCTGTCTGCCGAGGTTTCACCAGACTCGACACAATTCGCACTGTACTCGTCTAGTCTGCTTCTTACGAACTCTACCCTATCGCGCATTATCGTAACACCACCCAGTTCTTCGATAACGTCCATGCCCAGTATAACATCGACTGCACTTAATAGTTTTTTTCACCACCACACAGTCTACCAGTAGCGACACACCTTGCACTACTATCTTGGCGACACCTCGCCCCTCACAAAGTACACGACTGCCATCAACAGCAATCACATCACAACCAGGACCTTGTACACTACACAGCCCACTCATCACTACTGTACGAGAACACCCTGAGTCAACAAGTGCACGCACCTTCTTTCCATTGACTGCAACTTGGATTATTGGTAGCGCCTTTAGTCCTGATTCAGAAGAGCTGCCGGCGCACCAGTTCTCCTGCTTCCGTTTCCCTTCTCACAGTGCCTGGCCAAGTGACCATCTTTTCCGCAGTTCCAACAGACACTTTTCAGCTGCTCACAACAGAATTTGACCAAATGTGGCCCACCACATTTAAAACAACGCCGTCTTGCATTTGGAGATATTGCGACAAATTTCTGTTGGCCCTGAGCCACCGCCACGACAGGCTGATCCACGAGCTCTGCCATAAGAGCTCTAGCACGCTCCACGATTGTTGACAGCGGCATTGTCTCTACTTTTGGCTGCGCGCGCAATTCACGTGATACCACTGAAGGCAGACCCACTATGAAAGCTTTCATGAGGAGAGAATCCGACGTCACACCCGCTAGCCTTGCCAACCTCCTCAGGTCCGTCATATAGACGTCGACCGGCTCATCACGCCATGTGCGCCTCACGAACTCCTCATAGGCCAGAAACGGGTTTGTTGCGAACGCACAAATCAACGCATTTTTGATGGCGTCACCATTGCCCTTATCCTCTGGACTCAGCTCATTGTAGACAGCAAATGCAGGTCCCTCCAGAAACATCGGGATGATCGCGCACACATCTTTTACTTCTTTAATTTTTAAAACCAACTCGACTTTTGTTATCCACTGAATAACATCGCCCTCGCCATTAAAACACCTTAATAAATCTCCGAGTTTAATATTTGACATCTTGCCGAAATAGCTTGTATTCTAACTGGCGTTCTAATTGAATGTAAATTGTCTTTCACATCGCAGAACGGTTGCGTTTGCTGCCACTGCTTTTGCAGTACTTCAAAGATGTCAAATATTAAACTCGGAGATTTATTAAGGTGTTTTAATGGCGAGGGCGATGTTATTCAGTGGATAACAAAAGTCGAGTTGGTTTTAAAAATTAAAGAAGTAAAAGATGTGTGCGCGATCATCCCGATGTTTCTGGAGGGACCTGCATTTGCTGTCTACAATGAGCTGAGTGCAGAGGATAAGGGCAATGGTGACGCCATCAAAAATGCGTTGATTTGTGCGTTCGCAACAAACCCGTTTCTGGCCTATGAGGAGTTCGTGAGGCGCACATGGCGTGATGAGCCGGTCGACGTCTATATGACGGACCTGAGGAGGTTGGCAAGGCTAGCGGGTGTGACGTCGGATTCTCTCCTCATGAAAGCTTTCATAGTGGGTCTGCCTTCAGTGGTATCACGTGAATTGCGCGCGCAGCCAAAAGTAGAGACAATGCCGCTGTCAACAATCGTGGAGCGTGCTAGAGCTCTTATGGCAGAGCTCGTGGATCAGCCTGTCGTGGCGGTGGCTCAGGGCCAACAGAAATTTGTCGCAATATCTCCAAATGCAAGACGGCGTTGTTTTAAATGTGGTGGGCCACATTTGGTCAAATTCTGTTGTATGCAGTTACGTACGCATCTATCGACGTCCTCTCTTCTCACCTCGGGATCAACCAGCCGGGCAAGATGAAGCGTTCGCTCTACTCCAAAATGATGCTGAGCATGTAAAGCTTCTACGCTTAAAGCACATGTTTGCTCTCCAGTTTCTTTTTCAAGTATCTCCAACCTCTCTTCATACTCTGAAGATTGTAAGTCTCTTTCATGACGTTTCCTGTCATGGCTACTCTTTACCCAGGCCTTGCAGACCCTAGTAAGTACATCGGCTTTATTTTTACAAGACTCTACAAGGGTGATCGACAATGTGAGATCAAATTCTTCTACGATCTCCTTCACCAATCCCAGACGCCGCTTGACGAGCATCTCTGACATGCCAGAAACTTTTACACGACTACTCCCGGTAAGTGTAGATCTCACCCAGCACAAAACCGTTGCCGAATCTGTAATTATTTCCACAACTTGAAGATTCCACTTGAGAGCTAAGTTTAATCCCTTCAGGACAGCATCTAGCTCCGCTATGTTAATATGCGCTACATCGGTTGTCTTACGCAGCCATGCGGCGTCTTCAACAGTTCTTCCCTCAATTTCCAAGGTAACTCCAAGGGCCAGATTACTTGCATCACAATAAACTCTGGCATCACCTAATGATTCAGGCACTAGCCACTCCCCTTTTACAGGATCGTCAATTCTCACTCTCACCAGAAGCTCTTCAGCCATTTGTTGGGCCCTGTCGCCAACGTAATCATCCCATGCCTGGCCTTGACACTCTCTCTTCATGAAGCTGCAGGCTGTCCTTAACCATCCACACACAGGATAGTGCCCAGTCAGCTTGCCACAGATCGAAAATAATTCCCTTCTACTCAGGTGCGATCCTTCTTGCATTATGGGAATGTCATTGCCTCTTCTGAAGATAAGACGTCCGACCTTATCACGTTCAATACGCAATCCGAGCACTCTTGCGCCCTCCAGCTTCTCGGGAGGCTTAGTTACGAGACCGTAAGTATGCAAGTGTGCCGCAACCTCTTCAGCTGATATTATGTTTTCATTCACTATAATGTCATCGATGTAGCTATCTGTGCCCCGTCGCACCCTTTCGTCAAGCGAGAGCACCTCGTTTACAATCCGTGTCATGAGATTAGAAAATACAGATCCAAAATACTCAGAAAATAAGTTGGCTACTCCTCTACTGTCATTAGCAGTTTTTTCACCGTAAATCATATGATCAGGGATGGCAGGAGATTTTCTTTGAGAATTGACGTAGGACCATATTTTTTTAACATTATGCTGTATACAGGATTCTATCGTAGAAATGTAGGTTTTGTAAGCTGCTGAAGCGACTGTTTTTTGCCTTTTGCGAAGCAATGAAAATGAAAGATAATCAAGGGGGTTCCGATGGCGCTTCCATTTTCTAAAGAATTTTAATTTTTCGTTTGTTATTTTTATTAAGGCTGCCGTGTACCATAGTGGGTATTATGTAGCCTGAACCGTCATTTAAAACCTTTATAGAGAGAAGCATTCTCAAATTCCCTTTCGCGTGGCACTTTCCCGCTCTTTTTCAGCACCTTATGTTGGACAAGTGGTCACCAGATGCTACACAAAAGTAAAGCGTCCCCTATGCGACTTTTGTTTACGGCATTCTTTCTCATTAGCGTTTTAAATTCCGTCGCTGGCGTTGTCGTTGCGAAGTAGCTCCGAATTTATAACGATTTTTCCCGTATATAATTATTTTAAGTGTATAATTATTTCAAGATAATACATTATATTATAACAGCGAGGCTGTTCGAAGTATTTTTAAAACAGAAATAATTTTTAACTGTTTAAAAAGATAAAACACGTGGTGAACACGACGGAAAAGTTCGTCGGCCATTTTGTGTTGTTTGTTTATTTACATTGTGTTTTGTGTACCTTGTGTTTTGTGTTTTGGTTTCTTGTCCAATTTAACAATGAGTGGCTCCGAGATGTCATCATCCGATTCGGTAGAGATGACGGTAGAAGAAGTTAACAAGATCATTTTGCCAAAACAAAATGAGCCGAAACGAAAGTTGCCGAAATCGACCAAATCTACGAAAAAACATCGCATTGATAAACTCACGGCTCAAGTGGAGCACATTAGCTCGTTTATTCAGGATTTTATGGCGGCTAAAACATACGAAGATAGGAGAAACTTGGATTCCGACGAGGACGCATCATCGGAAGATCAAGAGATACACGTGGAGAGAAATTCACGATCTTCGCTAGGGATGGGATTAGTAAATCCTAATCATGAATTCAAGGAATTAAACCTATCGATGGCGGAAACCACGTGTAAGGAACCTACAGTTCCTAAGGCGGACGCAAACCGCGTAAAGAAAATCGAAGATTTACAACACTTCGGTTCGCCTGAATGGAACGAAGTAAGGTATGGGGAGGTCGTAAGAAAATACCTGGCCAACCCCATGTTCAACCAGTTGGAGGTTAATGGAGAGTTTCTGCATTTGAATAAGGCAGAGCAATACGCGGGGTCACTTGACAAATTTTGCGGGTCACTAAGCCATGCCCTGTTGCAGCAAAATGAGTGCCTCAAGAAATCTCTTCAGGAACTGGTAAACTGGAGTGCAGAGGAAGGCAAGGAATTGTCAGCAGGTTCCCTCTTCAAGAAAGTGGAGTCGCTATTTGCCCCGGATACGCAATATCAGACAGTGACCAAAGATGTCCTGCAGATGGTCTGTGGAAGGAGAGCAAATGCGATCCAGCATCGTAGGGATGCAATCCTTAACGAGATAAAGAGCCGCTACGTACGGGAGGCAGTCAAAAATATTCCTCCAGCAGCGGGTTATCTTTTTGAACCAATGAAGCTAGAATCCCAGATTCAGCGGATGGGAGGACTGGATAAATGCTTCCCACATTCAAGCTTCGACCCTCAGCCATCAACCAGCTCGCAGATGCCCAAGAAAGTGCCAGTGAGGAAGCCTTTTCGTGAGAGCAGGCCCTTTCGGGAAAGCAGGACGTTTCGGGACAACAAGCCCTTCCGAGACAACAAAGCCCCCCGCGGAGGGCGATCTAATCAAGATGCAAGAGGTGCGGACAAGAGGGGACCAGCCAAACCAAGAAGGAATTTTGGCAACAAGGATAGGCTATGACTATCCGGAGAAGGCGTTTCAGGGGGGGCAATTGCAGCACTTCATAAGCAAATGGGAAGAATTAGAAGCACCACCAGCACTGCTAACCATGTTGCGAGGGTACAAGCTACCCTTTCGGCAGAAACCCCCTCTAAGTATAGTGGCAGACACGGTAAGCTCAACTTATAAAACCCAAATCACAGACGAAATGACACGACAAATAGACAAAATGAAAAAGGAAAAGATATTGGAATCAGCTTCAATATCGCCTTCCTTTCTGTCACGGATGTTTCTCATACCGAAGCAAGACGGGTCATTTAGGCCGGTCTTCAACCTTCGTCGTTTGAACAATTTCTTAGCTATTAGCAAATTCAGACTTATTAATGTTAATAAGGTTGCAACATTTATTCAACCAGGCGACTGGATGGTTAAAGTGGACCTTTCTCAAGCCTACTTTCACCTTCCAATTCATGAGAATCATCGCCGTTTTTTGAGACTGATTTTTAATGGAGAACTGCTTCAAATGACATGTTTGCCTTTTGGACTAGCCTCAGCTCCAAAGGTTTTTGCTTCACTTACCAATTGGATAGCGCAAAAATTAAGAGACAAAGGTCTCAGAATAATTGTTTACCTAGATGATTTTTTGATAGTACATCAAAATGAAAATATATTGAAAATGCATACATTCGAAACTATTTCAATGTTACAAACTCTTGGGTGGATAATACAATTCAGTAAATCCACTCTGTGTCCAGTTCAGAAAATTGAATATTTGGGAATTTCATGGAATTCAAGGGACGGCTTAAAAGGCCTCCCGCAAACTAAAATAGCGAAAATAACAAATTTACTGAAACAATACATTAATCTAGGAAGGTGGTCACTTGAGCAGGCCCAGAGCCTCTTGGGTACCCTCAATTTTGCTAGTTTCGCCATTCATAGAGGCAGGCTTAACCTTCGCATGTTACAGTGTGCCAGTCGCAAGCTGCCTGCATTCAAACCGAGACGACTCCATCCCATTCCTCGAACAGCGATAGAGGAGCTGAGATGGTGGAGCAGGTCCCTGCAGACGTGGTCACCAATGCATCAAGCAGTGATTCGTCATACCCTCACGACCGACGCCTCGGACTGGGGATGGGGTGCGCAGCTAGACGACCTCAGATTGAGTGGAGCTTGGTCCCAAACACAGCAACCTCTCCACAGCAATGTCAAGGAAATGCTCGCCGTGCTGGCAGCACTTACTCCTCACGGGCCAGAGCTGTCAGACTCGGGTCTCCTGATCCAGTCAGACAACAAATCGGTGGTTGCGTACCTTCGCAACGAAGGCGGCACACGATCCAAGACATTGCTCGAAGCGACTCGTCAAGTCCTTCAGATGACAGACACGTATCGCATTTCACTGTCTGCTCACTACCTACCAGGAAGGTTCAACGAGGTGGCAGATCAACTCTCCAGAAAACGCGAACCTCCGGAGTGGCATCTTTTACCAGCAGCAACAAAATTGATTTTTGCAAAATGGGGGAGACCAACTATAGACCTGTTTGCATCGGAGACAGCTCACGTTGTAGAAGATTATGTGTCCCTAAATGTATTCGACAAAGAGGCAAGTTTTGTCAACGCTTGGACTCGAGAGTGGGATTTTCCTCTAGCTTGGGTGTTCCCCCCTCCGTGCCTCATGCCGAGAGTTCTCGCACACCTCAACCGGGCCAAGGGCCTATACCTGATTGTAGCCCCGAGATGGAAGAAAGTATTCTGGAGACCAGACTTGAAAAGTCGAGCGACGAGCCCTCCTTTCACCATAATGAACCTGACAGAAGTGCTGATAGACACCAGAACCTTGAAACCCCCTCCACAAGTAGAGGATTTTATTTTGGAGGTGTGGAAGTGCCGGGGTGGAGTCAGTCATTAACAGATTGGTCGGACAAACAGAAAGAATTTTTAAAGTCAGGTTGGAGAGAATCCACACTTAAAACATATAAACCGGCATGGCTTAGGTGGCAAAAGTGGGCATTAAATCACGGGGTAAACCCGAATGTCCCTACAGGAAGTAACCTGGCAAGATTTTTAACAGATCTTAGTTTAGAAGACAATTTTTCTCCCAGCACAATTCGACTCCATAAATCGGTAGTAACAACTTTCAGTAGCCCGGAAGAAGGAAACCTAAGCTCACACCCTCTAGTCAGACAAGTTCTCAAAGCCGCAGCATTAAAGCATCCTAAACTGTCTAAGCCTCCTATCTGGGATCCCAGAATGGTGTTGACCTGGTTAGAAGCTAACCCACCCAAAAAGTTGAGTCTCTTTGAAGTCTCGAGAAGGGCAGCGACTTTACTTTTGTTAGCTTCGGGACGAAGAGTGCATGACCTGACCTTGTTACAGTGTTCGCCAGACAAACTATTCATAAATGAGGAAGGGGTCTCGTTATGGCCAGTTTTCGGATCCAAAACTGACTCTGCTACATACCAACAGTCAGGTTGGAGGTTGAGAAACGGAAATCAGCCAAATATAGACCCAGCATACTGGATTAAGAAACTGATTGAAACCTCCAAAGAACGGAGGGAAACAAAGCAGAATTTAACAGAACTCTTCATCACTACATCGGGAGCAGTTAAGGCAGCTTCAAGAACAGTCATCGCCCGTTGGGTCAAAACAATTCTAGAAGAAGCTAAGATCACAGCTGCCCCGGGAAGTGTACGGGCAGCAGTGGCGTCACTTAACTGGCTGGATAATTTTAGATTGGATGACATCCTGGCTCGAGGGAACTGGAGGAGCCGGGACACCTTTGCCAAATTCTACAGAAGGGAAGTTAATACTCCCCTAGAGGTAAATAGGGCATTGTCTGTAGCCTCCCTATTCCACCCACTGTAACACGTGAGTAGGTATTCCAGTTTTTGACGTATTATAATAGATCACATTAGCGTTAGTGGTCACCAGTCGATAACAAACAGATCTCAATAAAGGTTTTAAATGACGGTTCAGGCTACATAATAAAATAGTTTTACCTACCAATAAAACTTATATTATGTACCTAACCTCATTTAAAACCTAGGCAATCACTGCCTGGTGAGAACTAATGAGAAAGAATGCCGTAAACAAAAGTCGCATAGGGGACGCTTTACTTTTGTGTAGCATCTGGTGACCACTTGTCCAACATAAGGTGCTGAAAAAGAGCGGGAAAGTGCCACGCGAAAGGGAATTTGAGAATGCTTCTCTCTATAAAGGTTTTAAATGAGGTTAGGTACATAATATAAGTTTTATTGGTAGGTAAAACTATTTTATTTTCCAGATTTTACAACTTTCTTAGGAATAAACACTTCGATAATCTGTTCAATTATAACATAAAACGAATTTAACGCTGTATTTACATCCGGTGCATTTATAACGGTTGACCAGTCGGTTTCTTTCAGTCTCTCATTGATCTCTGCATAATCTGCTTTATGGAATAATTTTATTGTTCGAGGAGTTGAGAGGGTTGCAATAGTGGATGGAAATTCTAGTTCTACAATCAATGATTTATGATGAGCATCTTCTTTAACTAATGGGTGGTCGGCAAGCGACACATTAACTGAAGTGTTACAGAAGACGAGGTCCAGAATTCGACCGAATTTGTTAGGTAAATGGTTAAATTGGGTTAAATTTGCAAAAGATAAGCAGTTAAGTAACGCGAGTGCACATTGATCTCTATTACTTGGCATTTGTTGATTATTCCATTCGATATTGGGCATGTTATAGTCGCCAATGATTAAAAACTTGTCATTGGGAAAACGGATTGTTAAGTCAGAAATAGTATTGGTATGACTAGTAAATAATGCTAATCTTTCTGATGATGTTAATTTTGGACCGACGCTAGGTAAATACACGCAGCACATATGAATATTATAACAATGACGATTCGATTTTGATGTATTGACAGTTATCCAGATATCCTCAGCGTCTGATTTCCAAGAGCGGGGGGTAACAAAAAATTCTTTTTTAATTCCTATGAGTACGCCTCCGCCAGTTGATTTACTAGTGCGGTGTATATCTCTATCATTTCTGTAAACAGAATAGCGATTATCAAATAATTCCTCATCTCGGATACTATCAACCAACCAACTTTCCGTAATGAAGATCAAGTCATAATTATTGAGCAGTATATTTTGATGAAATTCCTGTGTTTTCGAGCGCAAACCTCTTGAATTTTGATAAAAAATTATTAATGAGTGGTATAGTAACTTGAGTGTGTAAATGTAAGATCTAGAATAACAGAGCACCAAGCTTGGCGCTCGAATCTAGGCACGCGGCTGACTACTGAATTTGTCATCCAACACTGAGGAATTATGATTTGAATTTAAATGTACACAGTTTAAATGTGTCCTCAATTCAGATCATTCTGGGGGAGGAGAAAGGCTTAATTGATTAAAGCTACAAGTACAAGTAAGCAATGTACGATGAAAGAAAAACACTAGTATCAATCCTGGCTTACCCGGGATAATGCGGGCCGGGCTGAGCCTGCGACCTGGTCCCCGTCGCGTACAGCTGCTGCTGGAAGTTGTGGAACTGCTGCGCATAGTTGGGGTCTGCCGTGCTCGGCATCACAAAGCCCTGTGAGGATTTGAAGCCGGCCCCGGGCCCGCCCATGGACGCCGGCAGTGGCTGCGAACTGTGCGGCGCCCCCATGCGCATGGGCCCGCCCTTCATCATCGGCCAGAAGTTGGGATTGCACATCATCCCACCACCCGGAGGGATTCCGCCTTGGAAGGGGTCTGCCATCTTCGGCGGGGAGTTGAAGCCGCCGGGGTAGTGCGGCATGCGGATCATTCCAGGGCCGCCGCGCATTGGACCCATCATCGGGCCCTGCGGCCACATAGGCCCCATCATTTGATCGGACATATCCATGCGTGGGCCCATTCCCGGCTGCTGATGTTGTCCCATTGGCCCGCCACACGGTCCACCAGAAAAATATTGCATATTCATGTTATTTTTTTGTTCCATGTGCATTGGGTTTGCGACCCATTGTAAGAAGTCCAAACTAGGCGGGCCTCTCGGGCCTGCGGAGCAAGGGAGTTGCGGCCGCGTCGGGAGGTGTTGAATGGTGTTTGGGGCGCTGGCTTTGACTTGCACGTTGGCCCCGTTGAAGGCGGCGATTTTGCCGGGAGGCATGCGCGGTCCGCCCATCATGGAGGGGTCCGGAGGACCGAAGCCCATGGGACCCATAGAGGCGTCGCCTATCTTGGGGTTCATATTCATGCCGAAGGGGAAGTCTCCAGGGCCCATCATGCCGTCCATAGGGCCCACCGCGCCCATGCCTCCCATGTTACCAACTGCGGAAAGAGAAAACATTGTCAGTTTCGAAGCGAATCTCTATTTCAAATCCCACGTATTTAATAATCATAATATGAGATCATTTATTAATGGATTTGTAATATAAAGAACATATGAAGCCCTTCTTCGCAGTATTCTCGAATATAACTCCATTATTTGGGCCCCTTCTGAACAAAACAGTACAAAAGAGATTTACGCATTACATATATACGAGAGAATATACGATTTATTTACAGGAATGGTACTCATCAGGTGAGGTACTCACCCACATCCTGCATGAGCAGCGCAGCATGGTGGTGCGGATAGGGATGCGGGGGCCCTCCTGTCAGCTGCTGAGACATCTGCGCCAGTGATGAAGTGGGATCGAAGCCCCCGCCCGCTCCGCTGGGGGCGCTGGGTGCCAGTGGCGCGTGCTCACCTCGCACCATCCCGCCGCCCTGGGATAAAATACAATGTGTTAGGTTAGTTGACGAAAAATAATTCATGTAGGTAGCTACTATAGGCTCGAACTAACCTAATAGTAACCCAAGCAATCAGGGACATCAAGTCAATAAGAGAGTCACAGGACCTAAGAAGGTTGTAACCTAGTTTGAAAAATGTCGATTTCACCTCTCCTCTCCTTCCTTTCCTTAAAAAGACCCTCCAGATCCCAGCACACAGCACCCCAAGGATGTAGTCCACACAAATCCTAAGCTAATGAAACAATAATCTTAACCATGAAGCAGAAAACTGGCATCATTAAATTAGCACAGCTTTCCCCCCCAAGAGAGATCTCGGTCAGAGCAAATATTTTCAGTCAAAAATTTTCAGGAATAATAAAACAGAACACTTAGATACATAGCAATCACATACCTCGGGTCCACCTGGATTGCCCTGCATTCCTGTGGGACTGTCATCCATATTCCCTTGGGCCCCATATTCTCCAGGTTTCCGCACGCCATTCCCTTCCCCATGTTCTGCTGCTGCATGGAATGGTGTCCGGGCGACGAAGACGACATGGACTGGGAGGCGGTGGCCCCCGAGGGAGCTGCCGTGGACGCCGGAGGTTGTTGTCCTTGCTGTTGTTGCTGGCCCTGTTGCTGTTGTTGTTGTTGCTGGCCCTGCGTAAGGGTTGTTATTGATAGCGGCTCAATTTAAAATATTACACGACGTAGTGCATCGCCTTAACTCTTTAAATGTAATAAATTTTCATTGACAACAAAAAAATTAGGAGACAATCTCATTCAGAATAACTTAGAATAAGAATTTATATTAGGTTGGAGAATATTTCCGTGCACATCTCTATTTGTAGCCATCCAAATTTGTATTGCCCTTTGTTTTAATTGAGAATAAATTAATGACATTATTTTCAATATTTAAGAATATATCGTATGGCAAAGGCTTGGTGGCACAGAATGGACACTTTTTTAATTGGAGAAAACACAGATACAGACAGTAATAAACATGACATTAAAAAAACATTAATTGGAGAATTCGCCTGCATCCTGACTTTTTCTCACAGTCTAACTAGCAAAACTATAAGAATTTGGCCGGGAGACCAATCTTTGGCGAAATTGAAAATGTTAAACACAAAGCAGTCTTGTAAATAAAAGCGTACTCACCAGGTATATTGGAGTTGGGAGTCTGCGGGTTATTTGATCCCGGGAAACTGGGACTGTGGTCCAGCGAGTATCGCCCCGCTCGGTCCATGTGGGGCCCCTCACTCGAGTTGTGGCCCTCCGGGGTGCATGGCATCATACTGGATCGAAAAAGATTAATATTCATTAGAAAAAATATATATTAAAAAAGAAGGTTTCAAGCATTTCTTTTTTATCTGAATATAACCACACAAGAGTCCCAATTGCTCCCAACCGTCTGGAGCCAGTGGATCGGGACTATGAATTGAAGTATGCTGTAAGGTTGAAAGTAGTAGGGAGGGGAAGGAGATGGGGAAAAAGAAGGTGAGGAAATTTTATGAGCTATTCAGATATGGTCACCAAACATGGCTAAAACCATTTCAAGCAACGTTGGGACGATACTGAAAGTATGTGTCTTGTAAGTGGCGCAAGTATTTTTTATGTGAAACTACACAAGAGTCCCGATTGCTCCCAACCGTCTGGAGCCAGTGAGACTATCTCCAATCGTGCTATGTTGTAAGGCTGAAGGTAGTGGGGACTTGAAGGAGATTGGGAAGAGGAAGGTGGGGAAGTATACTCTAAACATATATTATTTTAATTAATTAATTAATTGTGAAATAACACTAATTAACAAGACCGCAAATATGCAAATTGTTGGGGAAAGGCGATTATTTGTAGATTTCTTGTTGTAAAATGTGCCACAATCATTAGATAGGCCACAATTTCAGAAAAAGTGGGTGCTATTTGTTATGCTGGGTAACTTATTGAGAGATGTGAGAAATCTTATCATACAGGAGTAAAATAAAATATGTATAGTTTTAAGTTACTAGTTGTAAGTCTCTAGCTATTGATCTTAGTTATAAGCCACTAGTAATAAATCAAAGTTATAAGTCAAAGTGATGGAGAATAGGTTAAATGTATAAATTAAGCTGTTAAGCGCCCTGAAGATGATTTTCTTTCAAAAACGGCATTATAGAAATGATCCAATCATTATTATTATAATTTAAATGCAAAATACGAAATTTTCAGGTGTGTAATAAAATTACTTCTTGGGGGAAGCGTGTTAACCCGTTGGATACAGATATCACAGCAGTTACGTTGCGAGCAGTCGTGCCCCATTAGTGGACGTCACAATAGTTCAAATCAAATCAAATCAAAAATTATTTATTGTAAAATTAAAATTACAAAAGGTATAGCTTATGGGTAGACCCCATTTCTTCCAGCTAACCACATTAATTTAAGTACAATGTTTATACAGATAAAATAACAATATACCAATGTAAAAATAAAAAAATACAAATATATATACCAATAAAAATAGGTGTTTCATTTACGTGAGGTATTCACTCAACGTGTAGTGACATTTATTAACAAGGAAAGTGTTTAGTAACGATTTGAATTTGTGTGTATCTTGTATTTGTTTAATGTTATGTGGAAGGTTGTTATATACTTTAATGGCCATGTAGTATGGTCCTTTTTGGAATATTGTTTTGTTTGCTTTTGGTATTAGTAAGTTTTCTGTGAGCCTTGTAGCGTATTTATGTGTTGAGTTTTTTAGTGGGAACTTGTCTGTAGATGATCGCACTAACATGCATAACTCCAATATATATATGTCTGTGACTGTCAGAATTTTCAGATTTTTAAACATAGGTCTACATGAATCTAAACGATCAGAGTTTGTAATTTTTCTTATGCATCTCTTTTGTATGATGAAAACATCTTTAGCGTTTACCGAGTTTCCCCAAAAAATAATACCGTATTTTATTATTGAGTATACATAACCATAGTATGCGGCTATTACTGATTCGGTGTTTAATATTTTTCTTAAGGTACCCAGAACATAAGAAAAACTACTGATTTTTGCTACAATTTTTGAGACATGTTCTTTCCAGTTTATGTTAATATCTAATTCCATTCCCAGTAGTGAACAGGTTTGGGAAGGTTCGATAATATTATTATTAATGTTTACATTTATATTTATAGGTGTAGCTTGCACTGGACAAAATTTTAAAATTTGGGTTTTGTTTGTGTTGAGTGATAGATGTTGCGATAACAGCCAGTTTGCTATTAATTGGCAAGTCTCGTTAACTTGTTTGTTAAATTCGTCAACGTCTCCATTACATTCAAACAACAAAGCGGTGTCATCAGCAAACATTGAACATTCTGTGCCAGCAATTATTGGAAGTTCGTTTATATAGATAAGGAAGAGTAGAGGCCCAAGAATGCTTCCTTGTGGCACACCCTTGTTTATTGTTCTCCATTTGGATTCTACCATGTAATGGACCATTTTTTCATTGATATTTGAAATTTGAACTTTCTGCTGACGATTTTTTAAGTACGATTCAAACCATTTTAATGCTAGACCTCTAATACCCACATGTTCAAGTTTAGTTAGAAGAAGCTCATGATCAACATTGTCGAATGCTTTTGAGAGGTCGAGAAAGATACCTACAGTTTTTTTACTAATATTAATATTTTCTAGAATTTTGTTCAAAAAATTGAAAACTGCCTGTGTTGTTGAACGGCCTTTACGGAATCCAAATTGTTGTGGACATATTATCTCAAAGTTTTCGAGAAAGTTATAAATGCGATTGTACATGGCTCTTTCAAATATTTTTGAAAAGTTTGGTAATAAGGATATCGGTCTGTAGTTTGAGATTTCCTGTTTAGGACCCTTCTTATACAAAGGTACAATAATAGATTGTTTTAATTGTTCTGGGAAGGTTCCTGATTCAAAAGATTTGTTAATTAATATTTCCAACGGGTAACTTAACGCTTCTGCACATGCTTTTATAATTTTTATAGGGATTTTGTCAGTGCCAACACTGCTTTTATTTTTCAGTTTTACGATGATTTTAATAATTTCCTCCCTGTTTACAGGCGTTATAAAGAATGATCGCGACTGTTTGTTTTTGACTGTTTTGGCAGATTGTGGATGTAGAGATGTATTTTGTGGTGGTGGCGGTGGTGCAAAGAAAATGTTAAATTCATTTGCAATGTTTTTTGGTTCTGATACCAGGTTATCATTTATTTTAAGACAGATTTTTGGTTTAATTTTAGAATTAGAATTATTTGAGTTCTCTTTTATTATGTTCCACGATGTTTTGGTTTTATTTTGCGCGTTTTGAATTCGTTTACTATTGTAATTCCGTTTAGCTACCTGTTTTACTTTACTGAGAATTTTTTTGTATTGTTTGTAATTGTTTATGATTGTGAGGTCATTTGTGTTTTTTTGTTTCATGTATAGATGTCGTTTTTGTTTAATAGATATCTTAATACCAGTCGTTACCCAATTTATTTTGCGTTTTTGGGGATATTTATACTGTTTAAAGGGGAAACAAAGCTTCATACCATTATTTATTTCATTAATGAAGTATTCGTAGCTGTCATTAATGGATTCAAAGGATTTCAGTGGTTCCCAACATATACATGATATGTAATTGTTAAAAATGTTTGTGTTTTCTGTGTTAAATAATTGTTTTTTTATATACCACGTTTGGTTTATATTATATTCTGTTTTTACGTGCATTAACTGCGCCATATGATCTGATACAGCTAATTCTGTGACTTCCCATGTGTAAGAGCTTTTTGATATATTTGTACCTATATGATCAATTATACTTTTTTTATTTCCTTGTATACGAGTAGGCTTATCAATAATCAAGCGTATGTTGTGAGATTTTAGTGTGTTTTTGAGTGAATCTGCGTTTTTGTTCTTGTAGCTTGTATCAATATTTAAGTCACCGCAGAGTATTATTTGTTTTTTGTTGTTTTTGCAAATTTTGTTTAATAATAGTTCAAGTTGTTCAAAAAAAATATTTATATCAGAGTCATTATAGTAAACTGTACAAATTATCATTTTAAGCTTTGGGATTTCAATACCAACACATTCAAATACAAATTCTTTCGTTATTTGTTTAACACTTTCTAGTTCTGTAAAAGCAATGTTTTCGTTTAGGTAAATGCAGACACCTCCATGAATATGGCTCTGTCGACAAAAAATTGAACCTAATTTATAGCCCTTAAAATTGATAGATGTCGCTTCACCCTTTTGTAACCAGTGTTCGCTAGCACAAAAAACGTCGATATTTTTTTCACACAAAATATTTTCTAATTCTAAGATTTTATTTCGAATGCATTGTACATTTTGATGCATTATATTGATGGTTTTTCCGGCTCTGGCGGATAACTCTTCATGGTGAGCAGGCGAACTTTGTATGTTATGGATGTAAAAACTCTCTTCGTTATCTGATTGGTTGTCCGAAGATAATTTTATGTTACTGTTTACCATAGAGCAGGTCTTTAGTGACATAAAAAATCAATTTTCTTTTTTTCCGCTTCAATTTTTCTCATGTGCACAGAACATTCATCACTCCAAGCAAAATGGTCAGTTGGCAGTTGTAATTTTAGTCGATCATTCATTTTCTTGCAGTTAATGCATTGGATGTCGTTTTGACAGTTTTCATTGTCGTCGTCATGTGTTCCGGAACAACGAGTGCATGCTTTTTCATTTCTGCAATCTTGTGATTTGTGCATGTAGCCATTGCACTTGTAACACTTTAAAAGTGAAATGTTGTCGAATACTCGACATCTATCCCATCCAATATTTACTCTGCCTTCTTGTAACATTCTATGGTATGTTTTTCCGTCAACTTCCGCGAAAATGATGTAGTTAACGTCACCTCGTTTCGTTTTGACTTCTTTTATAAATTTTATTTCAATTTTTGATTCAATTGTTTCGAGGTAATCATTTTGCATTTTAATTTTCGATACAATTTCTTCCGGAGTGAATTTATCTGTTAAACCAATGATTTTTAGTTTAGGATTCTTAGGTTTAGGTGTATTCACGACATATTTTCCTCCCATCTTTGAGATTATTTGCTCCTCCATCTTCTTTGTTGCAGCTGTATTTTTGCATTCTACGATTACTGCTCCTTGTTTAAAATTTCTTATTCCGGTGACACCGAAATTAACTGGATCTATATTTTGTTTTATTTCATCCTTTGTAACTGTATTTTTTTGTTGTTTATCTTTCGGCTTTACAATGACTATTGGTTCATGTTTTTTGCAGTTTGGTGGTTCCACATTATTTTTGTCATTTCTTGTTATTTCCGCATTTATTTTAATATCTTCAATGTTTTTGTCAATTTTAGTTGTGACAGCTTTATTTTCTTTAATAATTAATTCTTTGATCTCACAAATATGCTTGGCCAGTGGTCGTAAATTTTTTAACTCTCCCCTCATTTCAGACATTTCCGTGTTCATATGGCCGACCAAATCAAATAAGTTTTCCATAACAACATAAATAGTTTCTTTTTGTATTACAGATATCTTTCCTTTACATTCAATAATCGTTGTTTTTATTGTATTAAGATATTTTCTTACTGTTGTCATTGCATTTCTGTTGTTAGTAAATATAGGATCCAATTGTAATAAATCATCACTAATTTCCCCTGATTTGTTCGGGCTTGTAGTGTAATCTTCAGGATCAGACGCAACCTCAGATGTTGTGCGTACGGCACGATTCCTTCTTTTACTTTGATTAGGCGATCTTGGCGTTAGACTAGATGTCCCAAATGGGTTGGCTTCATTCATTGGAGAATCGACGTTAGGCATTTTTTTGGTGTGAAATATTCAAATTTAAAATATAATATTGTAATATTAAATAAATATAATATTGTCCTGTGTAACGTTTAAGGTTAAACACAATGCTCGTTATATTCCACGTGTTCATAGATGGCGTTTTATTCAAATACGCTTTTTACATACAAATTATTTGTTTGCGCCCGTACGTATGCAATGTGAATATGATAAAGACTCTACAAAATTCTTCCAGACAACATAAAAAAATGTGATTCACAAAAAAATTTCAAAGATTATGTAAAAACTTGGATCAAAAATATTAATAGGGCCTTTACCGGTGCATTCACCCAAATTCGCCGCTATTGAAGTCACCACTTTATTGAGCGAATACATCTAAATACAAATACAGGTATGTTCAAAGGTATTAGGAACTAACTTGAAAAATCTCTGTGAACGAGGGTAGCAAGTGCCATTCGGGTACAGCACGATGACGAGATAGACAGTCCGCTACTTCATTGAAACGACCGGGTAAGTATTGTGCTGTCATATACGATTACAACGAATGATGATGTCGTTACAAAAATATAACCTCAATGTCGCATATGTACCAGGCAAATATATGTATGTAGCAGACGCGTTATCTCGTGCACCCTTGCCAGACACTGAGATAACGGCAGTAGAAAAAGAACTGCAGGTACATGTTAATTTACTGATTTCGAGTCTAGCCGTTTCCGATAATAAATTACAGGAAATTAAAGTAGCCACAGAACAAGATTTTACTTTAGGAATTTTAAAGAAATATTATGTAAATGGATGGCCCGCAACAAAAAATAAATGCGAACCATCAACGAAACCTTACTGGAACATGCAAGGTGAAATACACGTCGTCAATGACTTAGTATTCAAAGGTTCTAGTCTAATCATTCCGAATATATTACGTCCTGTCATGCTTAACAAAATTCATGAGAGTCACCAAGGCATCTCAAAATCTAAATACTTGGCTAGAAATATTATTTACTGGCCAAATATGAATTCGGATATTCAGAATAAAGTGGATCAATGTAATATTTGCAATAAATTTAAGCCAAATAACAGAAAAGAACCACTAATTCCATATTCTATAGCTTCATTTCCTTGGGAAAGGGTAGGTGTAGATTTGCTTCAATTTAATAATACCATTTATTTAGTCGTCATGGATTATTATTCTAAATATATAGAAATAGTCTCTTTACATTCAGGTTATACAGCTAACCTTGTCGTCGCGCATTTAAAAGCGATATTTGCTCGTCATGGGATACCATTACAACTTGTCAGCGATAATGGTCCTCCATTCACTTCAGCGATATTTAAAAATTTCTTATATGAATGGGACATAGAACATATTACAACTAGTCCTAACTTTCCGCAGAGCAACGGTCAAGCTGAAAGTGGAGTTAAAATTGTAAAGAACATTTTAAAAAAATGTCACGAGTCAAAAACTGATATATATATTGCATTGTTACATTATCGAAATACTCCAAAAGATAATTTACCGTCACCGTCACAACTTCTCATGTCAAGACAACTTAGAGTAAATATTCCAATAAAGTCAAGTCATTTAAAACCTAGGACAGTTAGTTTCCAAAAATACCAACAGGGGATGAGGAAAAATCAAAATAAAATGGAAAAATCGTACAACTCACATACGAAGGAGTTAACACCATTGAAAATTGGTGATCCAATTTTATTCAAAAAGACTCCTCAAAGTCATTGGATGCCAGCAACTGTTGTTGAAGTATTAACTAACTGCCCGCGTTCATATGTAATTAAAACTTTAGGTGGTGTAACATACCGCAGAAATAGGAAACATCTCATGTTAGATAAATCTAGATTAAGTAATGATAATTTAAGATGTAATATAAAACCCTATGAAAGTATTCTTACACAAAATGGCGATAATGACACCGAACAACTACCAACTTCGTCCAATGCTCCAGATCAAAATTTGGTCCCGGTGTCTGCGACAAGTGATACAGGCATCCGACACCAAACAAAGTCTGGAAGACAAATAAATAAACCAAAAAGGTTTACATTTTCTGAATTTGATTAAAAATTTTTGTCTATAAGTTATGAACATTAGTCTTAATCAAAAAAAAAAAAAAAAAAAAAAAAAAAAAGGAAGATGTTACATTGTCTATTGTAGTGTTGTATTGTCTATTGTAATATTGTATTGTCTATGCCTATGTCTATACAATGTCTATGGTATTGTTCTATCTATGTATGAGTTTCCGGTCTGAAGAACTCTCTCTCTCTTACCGACAGCCGGCGACGCAACATCTAAAATGTCAATCTGGTATCACATTGAATAAAGCATTATCTATTCAATCTGAATGACTTTTATTGAAGAATATCAAAGACCCACTAAAAACAGTAGATTATTGGTGAATCCTGGTTTTTTCGTTGTAAGACATTTCCGTTTTTTGTCCAAGCAAATTTGTAACCCATAGATTTTGTAGATCTTGCTAGCCAAAGAAGTTGGTTGTTGGCGGGCGTAAGCTTCTCGTTTATGTAAATCTTTGTTTCAGAGGAAGAGTATTTCATATCCTTTGCAGTAAAATACCCAACTTTCTTTTTTTTGGGAAAATATTCTGTTTTTAGCTTCTTTTGTTCTTAATTTCAAATAATTTTTAATAAGTTTTTGATGAGTAGCAGTTTTCAATGTTGTTGCGCAGAAGTAGATCATCGCACTCTAGTTTCTTCAGTATGAGTTCCACCGGTATGTTAGGATTTTCATTTTCTTTTAATTCCAGTCCTTGGATTTCTATAGAGGTCTCAAAAGCATTTTTTTGAATTTTGTTGACCATTTGTTTTAAAGTTCTGTTTTCAGTTTGTACTTCTTTTATTTTTTGGTAAATTTTTTTTCTTTTCTTCCTCATAATCATCAATTTTTTTTAGAGAAAAAATCGATTGCTTTACTTATATCAGTCAATTCACGCTTAAGTAGTTTTTTCACTTCGGCGCTCAGCTTCTGTATTAATTTTTCATCCTGAGGAGAGGCAGCTTTTGGCGTGACACAGAAGTCGCATATGAACGAAAGAGTATGTGCCGACTTCGCCGTGAATGACTGTAATTTGGCGCGAGTTAGGCCGCTACATGTAGTGTGAAAATACATAGTACTTTTTGCACAGCGTACGTCTTTTTCACTGTTTGTTGCCTTTTTGCACTGAGCACAGTGAGTTTTGTCGAAAAAGGCATATTTATGTATTTATTTATTTTATTAATACAATACTTAGAAGGTAGGTACATATGGTTTTTGTGATATTTCACCCTCCATGCTAGGGATGACCCTGTGTTATGGAGGGTGAATTTTACAGTTCTTTAGAGAATAACATTAATTAAACAAGTAAGTATACATAGAAGATCTACAATCGTAATGGTTATTAAATGCAATGAAAGTATGACATTTATTTGTTTGATTATAACTATGTAGATAATTATAATGGTGGAATGGATTCCATGTATAATCAGAGTTACGCAAGTAAGGAACGTAAGCGTTGGTGTTGAGGGTAAGTGGTGTACATATGACTTGTTGTGGTTATGAGCACTGATGTATGAGGGGTTAGTTTCACTTGAGGTTATTCCTATGATGTTTTTGTATTTATGGATGAACCTGGTAAAATGATATGAATTATTTGAGTAAGTGGTGCCATAGGTGTTTAAAAATGATAATGGTAGTGAGAATTTTTTACAGTATCTATACAAAGTTCTGTCATAACAGAGCTCAATGACATTTTTATTGGTATAGGTGGTGAATTTCTGGTACTTAGGATCAAATTCAATTGTATATAAATAATATTTTGGTATTGCAGGGTAATAAGCAGTGTTTACATAAAGACTGTTGTAATAGAAAGATATAATCATTAAATAATATTTAGAGAGAAAGTAAGAATTGTGGCTATAGTATGCTGTTTATGTATATTTATAGATAATGAGAGTGGTGTGATTGAGGAGGATTACGATGTTGGCAAGACTAGGAAAAAATAAGCCTGGATAATTTAGATTTAGTAAGTTGCAGTTACGTGTAATGATAGTAATGCTATTGTTAATTAAAATATGTTCTTGGTGGTTTAAAAGGTATAGAGTGGCGGTACTTGGAAATGTGTGCATGATGACATTAAATATAGGCATACCGTGTATCGTTAGTCATATAAGTTGGCGTTTCAGTCGTTCAATATCTTCTTGTTATATCTATATATATCTTCTTATATTATCAATAATATAGTGTACGAAATATTTATGTTTCGAGTTCCAGAGTGATACTCTTAGCATCCCCCTGGTGAGTGGCAATGACTTAAGGAGATGCCATACGTAGTAATGCAAAATCATATGTTTTTGGTTTGAAAATTTAGTCGCCGAGAAATGTTTCAGATGCTTTAATTAAATACTGCGAGTAAAATACATCTTGGCCTTTGAAACAGTCGAGTATTTTTTAGATAAGTCTTTTTATAAGCCCAGAAAAAAATATGTATAAGGCCTATGAAAACTGCTTTAAAGTTCAAAATCTCCTACTTACGAACCCATTTTCGGTTATGATTTTATTGTATAATGTGGCAAATTAAGTAATTTATATAAAATGATCGGAAAAAATATATTTATGCCGGAACATCCACAAAATAAAATAAATTGCACTTTTTGGCCATGTTTTTTCTTGCATAAATCAAAACAGGCGGATGGTGTTAAGCGGGAATTTAAACCTTATCGCCATCTACGTAGGGCTTATTATTGATAGCGGCTCAATTTAAAATATTACGAGACGTAGTGCATCGCCTTAAGCAATGTTTAGTAACAAAATGCTTCACAATCTTTCACTTCTCTATCTCCTTCCCATCCCTACCCCCTCATCTTCAAAAGGGTTCAATGATATTTCATCAAAATGACAACACACCTTTAAAAATTGATATAGTCATTAAAAGTGATGAACTGTCATTTTCATGAGATACCCGATCACCCTTCAAAACATACCAATTGGGAATATCAGTCTCACTGGCTCCTAATAAAATAATAAATAGTAAAACTTTTTGATGCACCTTAATTACTATAAAAGGCAACTATATACATTTGGGAATTTTCAATTAAGTTAAATGAAAATTCGATTTCGTTGTATGGGATGACAGCTATTTACAATAATTTAATCCTTTCTCCCCTCCTTTCCACTAAAAACACCCTCCACACAGCATCCAGAGTGGAAGATACTACCAGTATCGCCCTGGTGTAAGACCACCATTCAGAATTGAAACGTTGCTCCAAATGGCTTTAGCCGTGTTTAGTGACTAGATCTGAATAGCCAGGTACTTCCCCACCTTCCTCTTTCCCTTCCCCGCTTACCTTCAGCCTCACAACATCCCCCAATTGGGGATGCCATAGTCTCACTGGCTCCAGACGGGAGCAGTTGGGACTCTTGTGAGGTATTCACTATAAAAAAAAAAAAAAAAAAAAAATCCCAGAGATGACATAGGCCCTGAGGGAAATTACTTTCCTCGGGGTCTTCTTTGCGGAGTTAAGAGGAAGCTACAAGCCAAAAATGTGTATATTCTTGGTATACCTTATATCGTAGGTAATAAGGCATCACAATCGCTTGACAAAAGGAGTCTAGAAACGTTCGATTTCAAGCACAAAACTAGTTTTAATTCTTTTCGTAAATAATTTTATAAGAAAGAAAAAAAGTTAATCAAGTGAAACTGTCACAAATAATCTTAGCTAGAATACTGTATTTTTTAAAGTTGTTTCCTTTGTGCGTTCATACATTTCTATTAAAAAAATATGTTTTTTAGCAGTTTGCATATTTAATGGTATTCATAATGTACACCAATTCTTTACAAAGATTAATCAAAATAGTGATTTGGCATTAAGCTTCATCTTAATGCTAATAATCTTAAAAATATATTCATTTCAGGTAAGTACTTAATAATAATAAGTACTTAATGTAAAGCGCCCCTGAGGTGATATCTCACAAAAGCGGCGCTATACAAATTATCCAATAATAATAATGTAGGCTTAAAATAGATACTTTTATGAAAGTGATTTACCAAACGAATGCACTTAATTTTTTGAATTTCATACCTGCCTAATTATAATATGGTGGGTTTTATTTATGCACTTAAGTACTCGGTAACTGCAATGCGTCCAATACTAATTAGGTAGGAACCAAATTTCGCCGAAAGATATTATAACCATAACAGAAACTCACAAAAGGTTGGTACCTACTTAACGAAAGCCATGGGTTTTACTGCAATTTAATGGCCACTGTTAATGTGAACTACATAATAATAATTATTTCGTGAAAATCCAATATAAGGATGAGTCACTACCACAATTACTTTACCTGCCCTACAAGCAAACGAAGATTAAAAATAAACAAATCGAAAATATAATTCTAAACTAAACTAAATACATTTTCCTGTAGATTTGTATGTTTTGAATTCTTATTTATGTTCGTTAACCCCTCAGTCCTCTGGAATATTGACCGTTATATTTCCTAAAGACCGAAATAAATTTAATATTTCTAAACGTATCCAACAACTAAAATCTGTTTTTGAAAGGTGATGAAAGAGGAGTTTAATTTTTATTATCTCTAAATAGTATAAAATAAAGTCGCTATTCGCGTCTGTCTGTTTCTGCGCTTATTTCTTCTAAACTACGCAACGGATTTTTATAGGGTTTTCACTAACATTTAGAGAATTTCTTCCGGAATGTTTATATATACAATACATGCATAGGTATTATATTTATAAAAAAGTATAGAAAAGTCGTAAAAAATATATTTAACATTGTTAACGCTGGCTAAACCTTATGAAATATAACGAAATAATGTACCGCGGAATTGTATATCTTAAAAATGCCTACAGAAAAGTCCGTTTTGGTTTATGTCTATCTCCTAAAGATAACCCCCAGCAACGCCGGGTACACGTTGGCTAGTTAGGAATAGACATACTTTTTGAAAACAAACGAAAAAAAATTAACATGGTCAATCTTACGTTTTTTCGTCAAAACACTAAATTAAAATTACTGAAACGAACAAACGACAAAAACAACATATTTTAATAAAAAAATGTATTTATATGAATAGTGCACATATAATAGGAATTGGGGATTTTTTTCGAATGTTTGTTCTACACGAGGGTAGATAAAATAAATCAGATTGTCGGGTTGATCTAGACGGAATATGAAGATTTATTAAATTGGTAAGTTCTGGTAATAAAGCGCCCTTGAGGTGTTTTTGCACAAAAACGGCACTATAAAAGTCATCCAGGTATTATTTATTATTATTATTAATAATTAATTATAACAATGCTTAGATATTTGATTTGTTCGTCATTGAAAGGATGAATAATTATTCTTCTCAGTTTGTATCAAACATTTATAAATTATTCGGTACATTTGATAACTAACTAACTAACCATCACGCCGTTTCCCCGCAGGGGTAGGCAGAGAGGACGGACCGCCAAACAACTCTGTCTTGGCACACACTCCTTGCCTCATTCACATTCATACATCGTCTCATACATACTCTTCTATTGTTCTGATTCTTGACATGGCCCGACTCAAGTATCTGATTCACTTGGTCGTGCCATGTCTTCCTCGGGCGCCCCCGACTTCTGCTACCATTCACATTTGCATCGTATATTCTCCTTACACTCCTTTCTTCGCTCATTCGCTCTACATGCCCAAACCATCTAAGCGTCCCTTTTTTGATCTTACTCATTACGCTTACATCAGCCTTGCACTCTTTGCGGATATCCACATTCCTCACACGATCATACATGGTTTTACCACACATACGCCTCAGGGATCTCATTTCAACAGCATTCAATCTACTTTCATCCTTTCTTTGCCAGTTCCATGCCTCACTTCCGTACATCAGGGTAGGTACCAGCACTCCATTGTGGACTGCTAACTTCGCTTCTTTGGACAATTTTTTGTTAGCGCCAACTGCGTTCAGTCCTCCATTAATGGAGTTACCTGCATTTACTCTTCTTTCAATATCTCTGTCAGCCTTCCCATCACTCGTAAACATGCTTCCTAAATACACAATTTCATCCACCTGCTCCAAGTATTCCTCATTCACAGCTATATTACACACTGTTTTCGTACTTTCTCTTTCAAACACCATTACTTTAGACTTACTTACATTCATCATTAACTCATTCTTCACGCATACTTCGTTCATCCTAGACACGAGAGACTGCAGATCATCCATACTATTAGCAATCAGCACCGCATCATCAGCATACAACAGGCAACATACTTTCAGATTACTCAAATTCGCGCCCAATCCCACATCTTTCAATTCTTGCATACAATTATCCATGTATAGATTGAATAACCACGGTGACATTACGCAGCCTTGTTTAACACCTTTTGTGATATCAAACCACCCCGTAAAACCACCGTTCACCCTAACACATGCAACGCTTCCCTCATATAGAGACGCAATTGCCTGAGTCAGATTCGCATTCACTCCATACTTGGACAACACCTTCCATAGCTTTTTCCTGTCGACTCGGTCGTATGCTTTTTGTAGATCTACAAAGGCACAGAAAAGTTTCTGGTTTTTTGCCAGAAACTTCTCGGTGAGCATACGCAATGAGAAGATCTGGTCCATGCACCCCCTTCCACTCATAAAAGCACCTTGCACATCCCATATTTTATCCTTTGTTTCCTTTCTTACCCTTTCAATCAAAATTCTACCATACAGCTTGCCAACTGAACTTAGCAGGCTAATAGCCCTATGATTCCCACATTCCATACGTGACCCTTTACCTTTGTATAATGGCA
Source organism: Hesperophylax consimilis (assembly GCF_061612785.1). Taxonomy (NCBI): domain Eukaryota; kingdom Metazoa; phylum Arthropoda; class Insecta; order Trichoptera; family Limnephilidae; genus Hesperophylax; species Hesperophylax consimilis. Next base: position 425,594 of record NW_028301271.1, read on the forward strand.
TGATCACTGCTCTTCTCCAATCTAAAGGCGTGTAACCTTCCTTTAAACATTGGTTAAAAAGATTGCACAACCATGTGAGAATTATACGGCTACCTCCTTTAAAATATTCAGCAGCAATATTGTCGAAACCGACAGCCTTACCATTCTTCATACACTTAATTGATCTTTCTATCTCATCCATGCTAATTTCGGTAACATTCAGTCCATCATCGTTCATATCTGATTCGCCGCTAGAATCACTGTCACTCACTTCGCTTTCAAAGACTTCCTCGAAATACTTCATCCATCTCTCTTTTATTTTTTCCTCATTCGTCAACATTTTTCCATCTTTCGATTTTATTACTTTCATGCTTCCGGTTTCAGGGCCACACCGGGACCTTTTGACTTCCTTCCAAAACAACTTAATGTTTTCTTGGAAATGGTTTGTCATTTTCATTCCTTCTTCCTCTTCCAGGCGTTTCTTTCGTTCTTTCACTCCAACTCTTACTTTTTTCTTACATTCCTTATATACTTCTTTCGCTCGATCCTTCTCTTCGCTGGAAGCACTGCCAGCCGCAATCAGACATAACCATGCTTTCTTCTTCTCTGAGACCAGTGCTTTAATATCATCATCCCACCATGCATCACCTTTCTTTCTACCTTGCGTACTTATTCCACACACCTCTCTAGCAGATTCACAAAGACTCACTTTTATGTGGTTCCATGTTTCGTCTATGCTTAGACCATCCATTTTTTTCTCATTCAATCTCATCTCTGCACAATTCACATACTTACTCCTCTCATTATCGTTTTGTAGTTTTTCTATTTTGATTCTTGTTGGAGTTAGTACCGTTTTCACTTTAGAGCGCCAACCGCGAAAGAGGTTTACTCTCGACACCACCAGAAAGTGGTCAGTTTCAACCTCTGCCCCTCTGAAAACTCTCGTGTCCTCGGTAACGGCTCTCAACCTAGAGTCAATTACTACAAAATCGATAATTGACCTCTCATTTCCTCTTTCCCACGTATATTGGTGGATACCTTTATGATCGAAAAAAGTATTGGACACAAAAAGGTTCCACTCTAAACATACTTCAAGTATTCTGTTCCCGTTGTCATTCGTTCTTTTATCCCCAAACATACCTAAGGCCGATTCAAATCCGTCACGTCTAATTCCTACCCACCCATTCAAATCGCCTGCCATTATAATCCTTTCATTAATATTTTTCAGTCTCATCACATCATTCACACCAGTCCAAAAATCATCTTTCTCTTCGTCACTCTCAGAATTGACAGGGGCATAACAAACAACAAGAAACACCCTTGTCAAACCGATTTTGAACCTAATCCACATTATTCTCGGACTTACACATTCATACTGCAACATACATTCAATCATTCTGGGAGACAGTAGCGCTGCAACACCTTGACAAGCCCTCTCCGTATCTGGTCTCCCAGACCAAATGACGAGCCTATCATTATGCTGCATTGTACCGCTCCCTTTTTTCATACTCTCTGTTACACAAAGTATGTCCAAACATTTGCTAACCATCGTGTCACACAATTCATTCATCTTTCTTTCCATACCTCCTCTAATATTCCACGTACCAATTCGACATTGTTCGAGTTCCTTCCTCCTCTTTGCGCCACCGAAGGGTTGGCGATGTGATGGATAGCGAGCCTCATCGACACCTGTGTCGGCCATTCCCTTCTACAAACTGCTTATCTAGTCTAACATAATGATACTTAGGTATAAATCACTAACATACAAATTAGTATAATATTTAACTTAATCCTAACGCCATCAAAACTATTCCAGATGTCCAAATGAAAAAAACTTAATTCTAAAACAAAAAGTATTATAATCACTATAACAATACACTAATCACTGCATAATTGTTTGTACTAGTTCATATTGGCAGAAGACAAAAGACGCGGCTTCATTTCGATTTCGTCCTTCCTAGGGCGTAGGGGCACGGGGCGGTGCAGCGGGGGTGTAGAAATTGCCAGATGATTGTTTTTTATGGGTCATCTTGTAGGGGCGATGGTCGTGAGCGAATAAGGAGCGAATCAGTGACCGACCCACGGACAGGTCGTATAGCCGACAGACGTCTATAACGGAGCCGGTAAAGGTAACGGCAAGCATGGTGGCGGCAGCGGGGGTGGAAATATCGGTATGTGACGGTCGATGAGGTCTCCACATCTGGTAGAAATTATCAAATGCCAAACTCGGGCTCACTGACACTGCATTTTTTTTGCGGCACCGGGGGTTGACGTATCGGTACGGGGTGACGAGAGACACGGGTAGGTTGCTGCGACCGCCGATGAGATGTCCACATCTGGTAAAAATTCCGGACTCGGGCTCACAAACACTGAATTACACTATCCCTTGGGATAAACAATCTTGCTAATTATTCTTAAACTCGTAATTCTTCCACACCTGTCACCGTAAAATTATTATATCTGCACTAACGTAACTGACAGACAATAGACTGATAAGATAAAATAAAATGTCAAAGTGCGTGATTACGAATTGGTGGGATTTTTTCATTGAGAGTTGAAAGTTAACAAAATATTAATATTTTTTATTCTATAAACGGTATGAAAAGTGATGTGATAGTTTTCTTACTCATTACCTACACAAAATAAATGTGTTTTAAACATATCGAATTCTATCAAAATTGAGGACGTTTTGAGTCAAAATGTTCCGGTAAGTTTTTTTGTTAACATTTTCATCTTAAAAAAATATTTTTTAGAAATACCTATCAAATGTCATCAAGTAGACATTTCAAAGGTATTTTTATTTAATTTCTAAAATGGTATTTCTTTTAACGACAACTTTAAAAATAAGCAAAATATAGAACATCTTAGATAGGTACCTCGGGAGCATTCTTGTTGGTAAAAACATTTTAAAACCTCTAGGGTTAAATACCTAATGGCGCGGATACGCTTGCGAGCCGTTAGATGTTAACCAGGGACGAATTAAAATGTAGAAGAGTAAATACATTTACATTTGGTATTAAAATCTTAACCAGGGACGAATTAGAATGTACAACTCTATGAAACCAAAGGTTCCAACCACAATTTGAGAAAAAAATATAAAACTTTACTGTTATTAATTATTTTTATATGAAACGAAATAAAGTGATTGTGACTATTTTGTTAAAAATACATTTGTCTAAATAAGTGTTTTTTGTTTTTCGTTGTCAGTGATTTACGTTTTTAAGATGAAAAACGTAAGATGACCAATGTTGATGTAAGATGTCCTGTTTTATTTTATGGAATTCAATTTTTTGATTGTTTTCTAATCTTAAAATATTCGAAAGTGCATTTCATCACTTTTCAACAGTTTTCGAATATGTTTTATTCATTATTAGGATTTTATTGCAAAACAGAAATATATTCATATACACTCGGAAAGAAAATGCAAGAGGCCTGAGAGGTTAAAACTTATATTATAATATGCAAAAAAAAATAATTATATACGAATACATCTATTTTTACAAAATTGTTTATGTGGCATTTTTGTCTAAATGATTAAAATACGTTAAAATTTAGTGTCAAAATATTTAAAAACAAAATTGGAACACTAATCTCATCATTTACTTCTCAGTTTATCACTACATCAATTAATTGAATATAATTTTTTTTTCACGTAAACAAATTAACAATTTTGGATTTTTTAAAATTTATTTTATAAAATACAATATAATTATTTAACTTTACATAATACGAATATATTTAACATATTAATTAAACATGTTTACCATTACGAGAGTCTAACACTCGAGTGTAAAGGGAAAAAAATAAAAATTAAAACTTAACATACATATGTATGTACCTAAGTGAAAAGATTTTTGTTTTTTTATGTCATAATATATAAAATAAAATTATGAGATGTCACCGTGATTTAAATTAGCCAAATAATTTAAGGTAGTAAAGTTTATTTTATTTTTAAATTTATTAGAGCCTGGTTCTAATAATTATTGCTTAAAATATTCCGTTGAGGGAATAATTTGATTAATTATAACGATTTTAGATAAAAGAAATAACACAATTTTAAACAATTAAACTAAAACTGTAAATTTCATTTAAAAATATGTGAAATTGACCGGAAAGGAAATCTATACCGGCAACAAAGAATTTCAAAAATATATAAAAAAAATTATAAAATCAAATCAATAGGTAGGTATTTTTAAACGAAAAAATAAACCAAAACTACGCAAAAAACTAGATAATTCATCAAAGTATTTATAAATGTAATAGATTTTATTCAAAGGGTAGAAAAGAGAAATGAATTTACGAAAAATATACAACACTGATTTAAATAATTACTAGGAAATAATAATTTTGACTTACCATCATTTTGTTTCCTAAAACAAACAACACATGTTTACGATATTAAATTGTGATATTAAGCACTGAATATAAGACTGAGATGTTTAGTTGTTCACTACACGAGCTTTGTGTTCAATCTGATTTTGTAAGGGCGCGAACCTTCTAAGGTAAACTCAGGAGACAGCCCCAATGATATTTCTGGAAAGGTGTGCCAATGACAGCCTTAATTCCGTTTCGAGCGCCGCGGCGGCGAAACTTGTAAGCTACATTCAACGTTGGCGATCATAACTAACTAACTAACCATCACGCCGTTTCCCCGCAGGGGTAGGCAGAGAGGACGGACCGCCAAACAACTCGGTCTTGGCACACACTCCTTGCCTCATTCACATTCATACATCGTCTCATACATACTCTTCTATTATTATGACTCTTGACATGACCTGACTCGAGTATCTGATTCACTTGATCGTGCCATGTCTTCCTCGGGCGTCCCCGACTTCTGCTACCATTCACATTTGCATCATATATCCTCCTTACACTCCTATCTTCGCTCATTCGCTCTACATGCCCAAACCATCTAAGCGTCCCTTTCTTAATCTTACTCATTACGCTTACATCAGCCTTGCACTCTTTGCGGATCTCCACATTCCTCACACGATCAAACATGGTTTTACCAGCCACTCGGGTACAGAGTGGAGGTGACAGCGCCCTTAGGATCCTCTGACCACTGCCTGATTACCACCTCTGTCCCATCCTTCATGAACCGTCAACCCGACAAACATGTAAAAAGGAAGGTATGGCACTACAGGGCAGCAAAATGGGACGGCATGCGGTCTTTCTTCGGCGCCTTTCCTTGGAGTGCTCCGAGGACCCATCAATTTGTGCACGCGAGGTAGAAGAAGTAATCACATCAGCAATGGATTGCTACATTCCCTTCTCCGTCAAATCCTCTGGAGCGGGCACAAAACCGTGGTTTGACCATCGCTGTGCTGAAGCTGTCAGACTCAAAAATACGGCTTTTAACGCACTCCGGAAGATTAGCTCCATGAATAACCTTTCGGAATACCGAAAACGGCAAGGGATTGTAAGAGAGTTCTAAATAGAGCTAAGAGCGATCACGACCAGAGAATTGCGAAAAAGCTGGCTGACTGCCCCACTGGTAGCCGTGCTTTCTGGTCACTCGCTAGCTCGATCGGAAGAAATTTCTACAGAATCACTTTCCCACCTCTGACCAAGCCTGATGGTCGGCTGGCTAACTCGGCCCGCGAGAAAGCTGAATTATTAGGCAAAATTTTCGCGGAAAACTCAACTCTTCAAGATAACGGAGAGACTCCCCCCTTCCATTCCGCACTGCGGTTTTCAAATGGAGGAACCGAAGATCCGGAACAGAGAGGTTCTCCGAGTCTTGAACGAGCTGAAAGTCGACAAAGCCAGTGGGCCGGACGGAATACCTGCCTTAGTCCTCAAAAGGTGTTCTGCAGAAATGACTCCAGTGCTCGCGAAATTATTAAGGCTCTCTCTCAAAGGTGGAAAGGTGCCTGATCTTTGGAAAAAAGCAATCGTCCACCCAATCCCAAAAAAGGGGGACCGTTCCGACCCTTCTAACTACCGCCCCATAGCCATCACTTCCATACTCTCGAAGGTATTAGAAAGGGTGGTTAACAACAAATTGCTCACATATCTCGAGAATAATAATATCCTAAGCGATCGGCAATATAGATTTCGTCAAAACCGATCGTGTGGCGATCTACTCGGATATGTAACGCATATTTGGGGGCGGTACATGGAACGTTTTGGTGAAACCCAAACCGTTGGGTTGGATATCTCCAAAGCCTTTGACAGAGTCTGGCACCGGGCGCTTATCGGGAAATTACCATCGTATGGGATCCACCCAACCCTGCATAGTTGGATTGCGGACTTTCTGAAGGGAAAAACAATTCAAACCGTGGTTGACGGCTCTTCTTCCTCACCGCACCAAATCAATGCGGGGTTGCCACAAGGATCTGTGCTGTCTCCGACGCTGTTTTTATTGCACATGAACGATCTCGTTGAATGTGCACCAATTCACTGCTACGCTGATGACAGCACCGTTCACGAGAGTTATCTTTTTGACAGGCCCCCTTCCACCTATGATGTCCGAACAGCTCGGGAAGTTTTGAAGCGAAAAATTGACCACCACCTAGAGATGGTTCGTGCCTGGGGTAAGGCCAACTTGGTCAGTTTCTCAACGGGGTTGAGAAACTGACTTGGGTTTTTGAGTCAACGTCTCAAAAACCCAAGCGTGTCTGATTTCGGCAAAGAGGGAGATCAATTTTTGTCTGGTGCAATTTGATGGGAGCACTCTCCCCAATAAAGACTCCATTGAAATGCTTGGAGTTACTATATCAGACCAGCTCAAGTATCGGGGATCCATAGAAGCCCGAGTAAATCAGGCCTCCAAAAAGTTGGGCGTCTTGTACAGGGCTAGGAGATTCTTCAACAGTGACCAGCTGCTGACCCTGTACAAGTCTCAAGTCCGCCCAACTATTGAATTTGGGAGCCACCTTTGGCCTGGTGCCCCAAAATACTTGATAAACCTGCTTGAGTCTGTGCAAAGGAGAGCGATCCGTCTGATTGACAATCCGTTGTTAACAGACCGATTGCCTTCTCTGATGCATAGACGCAATGTAGGCATGCTGTGTCTGTTCTACAGGTATTTCAGTGGATCCTGCTCCAAGGAGCTAGCAGCATTGATTCCTGATGCACCGGTGCACGTGCGCGAAACTCGACGGACACGAACTGAACACCCGTTCACGGTTGACGTTGGCTTCATGAGAACGGGCCGTTTTTACGACTCGTTTTTGTGTAAGTCGGCTCGTATGTGGAACGAGCTACCGGCATCTGTTTTTCCTCCCTCCTATAATCCGAGCCTCTTCAAGGCCCGCATTAACAAATCCCTTCCTACAGCCCCTACCTTACTCCGCCTCACAACGCCGCCCAACCGGGTGGTGACATAGTTCCCCTGTCTGTGCACTGCACAGGCAGGGACACTCTTGTGAGGTGTCACATAAAAAAAAAAATTAAAAAAAAAGATTTGCGTTACAGAGGAGTGAAAATTATTATTATTATCATATATATGAATATGTTAAATATTTTCTTACGACAGATTAACCATCCATTTTCAGACAAGATTTCTTATTTTAACGTTCTTATTTAAAACGTTAAAAAAGTTTCAAGGTTTTTAAAAAATAATAAAATATATTTACTGTTTTAGAAATTTTATTCAATAGCACCATTCCTCTTGTCATCCCAGCTACGCTAGAGCACTGTTCTGCCGTGTGGTATCTTGAACAATCGTGATTAAATAAAATATGGTGGAGACGACTACGGCTGAAGATTTCAGACACAAGTCAAAGAGGAATTTGTTTATTGTGCGTTTAAAAAGTATTCTATTTTTCCAATTGTTTCTGAAATTGAATCGAGTACTTCGCCACGTCTTGCTGAGGGTGATTTTTAACTCTCGATTTGTTAACTTTTGATTTGTGAAATGTAGTACTTAAATAATGTCATCATAATTTTGATTTGCTTTTATCATCTTTGATTCTTTACCCTCCCTTCTTTTCTAAAAAAAAAATAAAAAACAAAATTACTAAGATAATTGTTTTATTGTTAATTCCAACAACAAAAGCTCTTTTTGTCTTATTTCATCATTATGTCTATTTGCTTTAATTTTTTCTTCATAAAATAAATTAACCCACTATTATACAACACACACTCACAAAATATTTTGACACTTCAAGTAAAATGAAACATCGTTGCTGTTTTATCGACTCGCTAATGGTGGTAACCAGGCGGTGATTGGTTTATTTGTGGCGGTAACTGTTTTACCGACGCGTTAATGACGTTTAACTAAAATTGCCACCGAACTGCGTGGTGCAGGACGCAACTAAACGCATTTAAGTTAAATGTATTGGTGCAAGCCGCCCTAAATCATTTAAATTTAATGTTTCTTTCGCCTTTAAACTTTCAAATTGAGATTTATCAAAGCTGTGATTTTGAAGTTGATGACTTTTATTATAATAACTCAAAAAATTCTCGGGGTAGGCACTAGGCATATGGAATAGAAGAAGGAACGAAGAAGGAAGAAAGAACGCTAACGCCGTTTCAAGCAATGTTTCGATACTCTTATTGGTCATCAGGACGATACTGAGGGTATCTTCTACTTTTTTGACCGTTGAATTATTATTGTCTGATCTATTAGTTCTTACCGATTTTCATTTACTTATTGTTATTATTTGTTAATAATTAATCATAATAAACCTCTTGCCATTGTCAGTATGGTCACCCTATGATTGCGGCTGACAAGCCACCCAGGTACTTTGTTATACTTAATTTACAGTACAATGTTATTGTTGCCAACTATAAACGTACTTCCCAAATGAAATTTTAATTTGAGTAACTGTATTTAGTGTTCATTTTTTAATCATTTTGTAGGTTTATATTTATAATATTATATTAAGTTTGTATGTATTATTTTTTATTTCTTTAATTGAAAAGCTGCACATCTCGGGACAGGAATTCCGTAGTGAGCTAAGCGGCAAATGATTTTATTGTATTAAGCCTTTTTTAAATAAGCAAATAAATGTATATTGCAAAGTTTCACAGATCATAGTTAAAATGACATGCGAGAAGAAAAAACGCAAAAACTGTACAAATTTCATTAAAAAAATTCGTGAAAATCCCAAATCATATGTGTTTTATTTTTCTTTATAAGGCAGACAGAGGAATTAAGGAAATAAATAATTGATCCTACGATTAAGAGGCTTTATACACGGTGTCCAGAAACTCGCAGTACAAGCGAGAAAATGGTGATCTACCTCAGTCACATCCAGGACCCAAAAAATATTTTTTAAAGATCTCATCATTTCAATTTTTGACCACTAAAGTGTAAAAAAAATTTTGGAGCCGGATTTACGGATCGGTGCAATTTAAAATACATTAAACAGTTGATATTTTTTTAAATTTGATCCCATATTCGGATTCGATTTACTGGAAAACAAAAGCTTAAATCAAAACAAAAAATATCCTAGAAAATTGACTCTGAATGTGATGTAGATTCATCAGTTTCCCGCTTGTAATACGAGTTTCCGGACACGGTGTATAAGGAATATACCTATTTTACCCAACCTCCGATTAGAGACCTGTCTAAATATTATTTAAGAACAACAACAACAACAACAAAAAACAACAGAATATTTTCTTCGTCTATCTGTCATAGGTTTCACTTTTAATAACATTGATATTGGAAAGTGATGTTAAGAAGAAAATTAACTTTTATAAATATTTTTTAAAATCAAATGTTATAAGAAATGCTTAAATTTGGTAGCGTCGCAGATGTAGATTTTATGGACATAAAAAATTAAAAACAGTTCGATCGTTCGTTAGTTTCTCATTTGTCCGCCTATAGAATTATGTTTGTCAAACTGTGACTAAATGTAATGTGCATGTTTATTTATAAGTTTCTAATAAATTATATTTATCAGGTAGATAACAGAGCGTCATTTTACTGTCCCCTGATTTCTAATGCGTAATATTTCAAAATACAATAAAACAATTTAAGTAGAATGTAAGCAAACAAACAAACACGGACTAATTTGTAATTACCTACTTGGAGGTACAAGAACAATAAATAATTTCCCGTTATAAATTCTTACCCCTTACTAATAAACGTGTTTTAAATTTAATACAACAATTGATTTATTTATCTATCAGATGTATAAAATTTAAAACACGTTTATTAGCGAGGCCCTTTTGCATCTATCGTGGTTAATTTTTGGGTGATTATGTCACATTGAGAGCTTCGTTATTATTTAGCCAACGTTTCTGTTAGCGTTATAGTGTACTTTATCAGGGCAGATGAGAATGGTGGAGAAATGTGTGTATGTGTATGTAGAAGTGATACCGTGTTGCAAGAGTTAATCCTCGTAGGGCCGGTATTTCAGTACATAATACTCATAATAATTATTACTGAAATTAATGTGGTTTTCGGCGATTAGTTTTGGTGTAACCGTTAAGTAACGGATGCCTAGTTCCTTTTGTACATAGTTTATTCATTATTTTTCGAATACAAATACATATTTACGATGAAAAAAATTATTTTATAACTAGCTTTTAGCCCATTGAGGCTAATAATTGGTAAAAAATGATGTCTGATATAATGTTTGAATGTGGATGAAGCAACGGGAGTGTGAATTTATTTTTATATTTATGATTTGACATTTGAATTTGCAAGAAGTGTGTGCCTACTTTTATATTTATGATTTGACGTTTAAATGTGGATGAAGGAAGAAGTGTGTGCCTACTTTTATAATAATAATAATAATAATAATAATAATTGGATAATTTGTATAGCGCCGTTTTTGTGAAAAATCACCTCAAGGGCGCTGTACAATTTATTTCCTAGGATCTACATTTGTTATTTAGACCAACTGTGCCAGCACGAGGTTCGTCATCCGTTCAGGCATGTGTCTGCCGCCAATATAGCGCTGACATGTATCTGCTGCCAATAAAGAGCGCTGACACAACATCCTCACATAGACAACAAACCTTGGCAGCACCGCTGTGACGCTCGACGAAGACAGAAGATGGAGACTCTGCTGCAAGAGTCCTAGGTAGCGAAGGAACTGTACCAGCTGCTGCAGGGAGAGAGACTACCCCGTCCACCAACTGTGCCAGCACGAGGCTCGTTATCCGTTCAGGCATGTGTCCGCCGCTAATATAGCGCTGACATGTGTCTGCTGCCAATAAAGAGCGCCGACACAATATCCTCACATAGATAACAGACCTTGGCAGCACCGCTGTGCAAAATCACCTCATCCTAGTTTACCTTAGTCTCTCCAGTCACCTCCCAGCCTTTCATGCCACCTAGTGCATCCTCTCGACCCTTTCAGACTCCTTCCTGGCTCCAATACATTCTTTCTATTGTCGTGATCCGACGATTTCACACCTCTGTCTCAGACTCTTAGGGCTCGCTTATCGCAGGCTATCATAAGCAAAATCTTGAACCAAAGTCAAAGTGAAGTTTATGAGTGTCATCTGTAACAAAATACATAAACAAAAACAGAAAATAAAAACAAAGACAAAAACTTTAAACAAAATATGGCTTATCTGTCCTCCATGCAGACATCCTCGGCTGAAAAGGTCCCGTAAATCCCAACACCACTTGACACTTGAGTCAGGTATAAAATCTTCGACTGCATTGAGAAATCTTCGTTCTAGCTTCACTTTTAAAAATTAATCGGTTTAAAATGCTATAATAATTGCAAATTCCGGCTAAACGGTAGAAGTTACGCACATTTCGTGAAATAAGAAGGTAAGCACTATATAAAACACGGATGATGAACAATTTTCAGCGATCTCTTAGCAAGGGAAACCTTCTGAAAGGATCAAACAAACCGGAGCGGTTAAAACACGTCCGCAACGAATGAGTTATATTTATGATTTAACGTTTAAATGTGAATGAAGGAAGAAGTGTGTGCCTACTTTTATATTTTTGGTTTGACGTTTAAATGTGGATGAAGGAAGAAGTGTGTGCCTACTTTTATATTTATGATTTAACGTTTAAATGTGAATGAAGGAAGAAGTGTGTGCCTACTTTTATATTTTTGGTTTGACGTTGAAATGTGGATGAAGGAAGAAGTGTGTGCCTACTTTTATATTTATGATTTAACGTTTAAATGTGGATGAAGGAAGAAGTGTGTGCCTACTTTTATATTTATGATTTAACGTTTAAATGTGGATGAAGGAAAAAGTGTGTGCCTACTTTTATATTTTGGGTTTGACGTTTAAATGTGGATGAAGGAAGAAGTGTGTGCCTACTTTTATATTTTGGGTTTGACGTTTAAATGTGGATGAAGGAAGAAGTGTGTGCCTACTTTTTTTATTTACGATTTGATGTTTGAATGTGGATGAAGAAAAGAGTGTGTGATATTTATTATTTTATACGGATGAATTAAGGATGTGTGGCTCAAAACATTTAAATTTTTGACCGTTGCACCCAACGGAGATGAATAAGTTTATAAAACTTTTTGAAAATTGTGTGTGCATGATGGTTATAAAATTATAATAACTTTACATACCGATTTTCAAAACAACATAATGAACCTTTCTGAAACAATACTAAACTCCAATAAAAGGGGTAGATAACGATATTATTTCACCGTTTCAACATTAATGGTAAGAGGATAAGTCAACAAAGCCAACGAGCCTTCTGATACACATGGACAGGATAATACAGCCAGGTATCCCCACAAATTCAAATTCCCGGAGTAATTTAGGAAAGGTGCCGCTTTGTCTTGTAGCGAGGTCCCGTTGCAGGTTATAAACCTCCCAGGGATAAAGGGTGAAGGACTTTTAAATTGCAAGCGTAGAAACGCAGGTAAATATATTTGACAATATCACGTACGACAGCTGTGTTGGCAATTTCATAATAATAATAATAATTCTATTCAACAGTCGACGGATAAATAAACTAATTGTTTAGAGCCAGACCAAGTGCTGATTTATTGAAATCCGGTTATAATCGGGATTGCAGGCCATTTCCTATTGAACTTAATTTCTAGTAAATTTCTAATATATCTCAACACGGGTTCATGCACCTGCATTTGTCCTGATAATATAGAATAACGAAATGCGAAAATATTAGATTTTTCATGAACACGTGTTCCGACATCGCGATAACACATTCGTTTTTTACTGAAAGTATATTAGGAAACTATCAATTCATTCTTTAAAGGCCTGCAATTCCGTTTTCAACCAGATTACGAATATTTTGAAGAGATTCAGATAAATCATATCCGACAAGCGATACCAAAAGTATTGAATCAAATTATAATTCTTTATTCGAAATGTGTATTTGTTTTGTTAAAATGTTCGACAGATGTGAATAGATGTCGTAATTTTTCAAATTTTCTAACATACGAAAGGTATATTTCCTTTTTTGAAATGCAATGATACTTTTTTGTTTTGTTTCGCAAATCCTACAATAATAATATCCCTTGATTTCAGGGGTATGCGCTAGTCATTAATATATTTATATTAAGCTAATTTAATTGCCTACCGTGATCAAGTAAATGTAATTTATATTACCCAATCCATTAACCCACTCCTAAAGCAAAATTTGAAATGAAGGTATTTCTTTGAATAACTTACGTTTATAAACAGCATCGTTGAGAGAGTACAAACTTCAAACAAACCAGTAATGAGTTTATCATCTGTAGTTAATTCTATAATAACTTTATAATTCGCTCGCAAGAAATAACAATTGACTTAATAGGGTGCGACAGCTGAAGTCAACAGGTCCCGTATTATTTATAAAAACCTATGTATTCAAGGAAAATAATACAATATTTGCGACATAGAACACAGCTAATTAGGTACAATACTTATGTTACCCTGCAAAAATAATTTACAATTTTGTTACGAAAAAAAAGAACATCATCAATCATACATATAATTAACATTTTTGTAATCAAATTCTCCACAAACAAGTTGTTGGTATTTTGTTGTTTTTCGATTGAATTCCTAGATCCGTGAAAAATCACGCCATATAAAGTTAAACACAATTTTTAAAGTAAAAGATAAAATACATATTTTTTTAAATGCCATGGCCAATAATTGAACTCGGTCAACTGCTTGGAAGGCAACAATGATGTCCATAAATTCATGATAAGTATGTACGGACAGCATAATATACAAACTATATATTATTGAAATTTCGTGGATATGATTTATTTAAAAATGTAATTCTGAGGTTGATGAAATTTTGCACACTCGACCTTCAAAACAAGAAGAAGATTTCTGCCGGGGAATTTAGCCAGTAAAATATAAACAACATTGATCTTAGGGGAACATCAGATTAACCAATTAAACTATGGTGATTAATTGTGGTATCCTTTATATATTAGGGTAAGTAATTAAGAATTCCAGCTCCGATTCATAACGTACGTTATATATATCTGTAATAAGCCCTTTACATACACCCGACTGTCACCCGTAACCACAGAATAGCAATGGCGCCTTTATTAAAACCATGCGCACACGCATTCGCGCTCTCATTCTCTCAAACTCACGTAATTACTACTAGGTAGGGGTAAACTAGGTAAACCTAACTTAACTATAAAATCATTAATGTGGCAAATACGTGCTGTTTTTTTAATAATATAAGAACAGTGTAACAATATGAGTTTGATACTGTGCGCAAGCTGACACATTAGTATTGATATTATTATAATACGTACATATATACTTATAACGGCGCTGGTCTATTAAATTATTTTTAAAATGCAAGTAAAGTGTTAAATTTTACCGAACGTATTAAAAAAAACCTCAATCTATAAATAGTTGTAGGTAAATTTAGTTCTTACCTATTTCGGAAATTAGCAGATAAATATAATTTGTGATGAAGTCACATTATGAGAATAATTTGCAAACGTAATAATAACGTCAACTGGGATATTATCATAAGAGTCATAAAACGGGAGAAACTGGCGAGACGAGAGATAAGTGACGAAGAATACCTGCATATTTCCGTCTCTTTCCGACACTTTGACAGCATAAGTCACAAAAAATTACTATACAAGCCGAAATCGGAATTACTGATAACGCTTACACGTGGATTGAAAGTTTCCTGAACTCTAGAAATCAATATGTAAAAATAAAAAATATTCTTAGTGAACCGAGCACAAGCGACTTTGGAATACCACAAGGCACAATTTTGGGCCCTCTTCTATTCATCTTATATGTAAATAATATCTTTGAATTACCAATAACAGGAAAACTTATTTCATATGCAGATGATACTGCAATTATATTCCAAGCAAATTCATGGAATGAACTTGAAACAACTGCTAATCGTGATATCAATACCTTAAAAGAATGGTTCGACGAAAATTTATTAACATTAAACATTGAAAAAACCTATTATATACTTTTTAGTATAAATAACAAAAAAATACCTCTTATCGCCATAAATATTAAAATTCATTCAAGAAAATGCGCCACTAAAATATTAACATGCCAAAATAATGATTGTCTATGCATAGCAAATAAAAAATAAAAAAAATATTTGGGTGTAATAATAGATAATAACCTTAAGTGGAAGACTCAAATAACCAATATTAAAAATCGATTAAGAAAACTCATATACATATTTATTAATTTAAGAAATATACTAAACTTAAAAACTCTTTAAAATATATACTACGCACTAGCCCATTCAATAATACAATACGGTATCGTTGCGTGGGGAGGAGCTTACAAAACCTCAATTTTGCCACTGGAAATTACCCAAAGACTAATAAGTAATAAAAATTATTACTAGGAAACCATCAGATTATTCAACCTCTCAACTTTTTCAAGACTTTCAAGTCCCACCTCTAAAAAATACATATATAAAAAATACGCTGCTTCAAATAGATACACAAAGATTTTAAGAAGTCACACCACGCCATGGTACGCGTAGAGAGCAATAGACATAACACAGTGGGTCGCTTAAGTACGCCATTAATGCAGACCAGTTTTGCACAACACTTCTATACATACAATGGAGTGATGTGGTTTAATCAATTGGAAATGGAACTAAGATTGGAACCTGACTACAATAAATTCAAAAATAGACTAAACAATGATATCTTAAATAGTTTGGCTACCTAGAATTGCATTGGAAATTGATAAAGAATATTTAATTGACAGTTTCTTTTTTTTAAATTTATTTTTTATTATATATATTTATAAATATTATTATTTTTTATCTATGCACGTATATATTGTGTTATAATTTTTTAACTTAATTTTAATTTTTAATAAACTTCTCTATGTTCCCGCCTTTACACACGAGTATTTTAACTCTCGTAAAGGTTATAGATTGTGTTTTTACAGTTTTTTAATCAATGTTGCAGGCTTAATTACTCATGATTATGTTACATATGTATGTATACAAAAAACTAATAATTAAAAAGAAATAAATTTAAAAAATGCCGCTGAATATTCCACTGTTTTCATCTTCCCACTTCTTATGTTAGTGGCACACGACCCTAAGCGTTAATGGGCGTGAATTAGAGAGATACCGTAGTCACACTGTCCTTTTCCACTCTTCACCCCCTAGCACATAGTAGGGGGAAGACGAAGATTTTAGCTTCCGTGTGACACTAAAACATACAATCTGTATAGGCCACATCCAAACATATTGATGATTCACGCATTTAACAGCAAGTGAGGTTAAAAATCCACACAAGCCAGAATGCCTTTCTGTTCTGCATAAATACGCCAATCATATGCGTAATCGTTCACATAAGGGCATCAATGCCAATTCACCTGTGTGGAGACACCAGGATTGCAGAAATAGCGAGTAGCGGGGGTGTCGATCCGGCCGCGGCATCTCCACCAGTTCTCCCCCGGTCCCCTGCTCGCTCCATTAGTCATGGCCTATCTGGTTCGACAGCGGGCAGCGCGACCACACTCCCACATCACATACCTCCTCGATCAATTGCGCTTCTGGTACTTTTGTTGTCAAGATATGATACAAATTTGTTATATCCAGAGATGTGCAAAATGGGTACCCAAAACCATTTGAAATTCAAAATGGAAATGGGTCAAAACTTTTCCATTTGAAAATGCAAAATGCAAAATGGTTTTTAGAAAAGCATTTCAAATGCAAAATGCAAAATACCTATTTTCAAAATGCATTGAAAATGCAAAATGGTTTCTCAGGTCAAACAATTAAAATAATTATAGAATTTTTAAATAATTTTGTCATTTAATAATGGACATCAATGTAGAACAAACATATTACATGATGGTAAATCCAAAAACACCACGACTACAGATTATGAAACCAAAAAAAATTTGCGCCTGACTAATGTTGCCAACGTAAAAACATAGAAACTGCTATCCAACATTTATTACAGCGTCATGGTCCCATGTTCAGTATTTGAATCAGTAATTTTTTGTAATGGTATCACTCAATTGCCAGGGCTCCTACCAGGGAGCAACTTGACATATGTAAATTATCTCTCATAGCGAGGTTGAGAACCGACTGATATTTGGGGCTTATGAAAAAAAGATGAGTGGAGATAGTAGGAAGAATGTTGCAAAAAAGCATTTAAAATGGAAAATGCATTGAGAAAGCATTTAAAATGCAAAATGCAAAATGGTTTTTAGAAAAGCATTTAAAATGCAAAATGCAAAATACCCATTTTGCATTTTGCATTTCCATTTGAAATGGATTTATTTGAAATAAAGCACATCTCTGGTTATATCGCTATAATATGTATGTTTTCGTCAAGGCATTACGATAAATATTATGTTACATTAGAAGTTTTTTTAATTAATTAACAAAAAAAATAGATAAATATATCTATTTAAAATAAAAATAAAAAAAATATCACGGCCGAGAATTGTACTCCGATCAAATTCTTGGAAGGCAACTACGCTGATCATTACACCACCAACTATTGTGATAACTTAAATATGACCGTATTTCCTTCGATCATATTTGACTGTATTCGAATAAGATCTACGAACATTAACTTCAAGTGAGAAAATGAAGATAATGTTAGTAAGACAAGAGATCCTGGGTTCGATTCCTAGTTGTGTTCGTTATCTTTTTATTTTCTGTACCTTGTTCTGTTTCATGTTCCGTTTAGATTTTGTTAGTATAATATTCTTCTTCAATTGTCGTATTCCTATAAATAAAGTTTTTTTGTGAAAGAGCTAAACATGTACTTTATTTGCCAAAGGCAATATAACGCCGTTTTTTCTCTCGGTTTATTGCAGACTTGAACCATCATTTTCTCGCAGCCGGATGCAAAACGCCACTAAACTGTACTGGCACACATTCCTTGCTTCAATCTATCAATCTTACATTCAATATATCCTCTTTATTGACATTGCCCGACTCTTGATTAACTTTATCGAACCACGTCTTCCTGGGATGTTCCAGACTTCTTAAATCATCTTGCATTTTGTCTTCTTCCGTCCTTCTCCCAATTCCATATCTCGCTGCGCTATATGAGGGTTGTTAATGCAACTCTGCTGTGGACTGCTAGCCTGGTTTAAGATAGCAATTATACAGGGTGTATCGGCACTAACCCGACAAACTTTAACCAGCTATTCCTTAGCACATTTGGAGTAAAAAATGTTATGTGCACTTTGCTGTCCGGTAACGTTTTTTTTTAATAAAAAATTAATTAAACATATTTTCACCACATGTCACCACTGTTTTATCCTTTGTCAAAATTTGAAAGCAACATCGCAACTCTCGCGTGTTGCTGCGAACGAAGCCCGTATTACATAATCCAGTACCAGAAAAGAAATATTTTATTTAACAATAATGATTATTCACATTTTTCGTATGCGAATCACTGATTGTCTTCTTGTATTGTACACATCAGTTTTATTTTTGTATCTAAATTGTTTCACCTCTGGAATGCTTTGGTTTCACCTCTTACGCGTTTCACGTATTAAATAGTCTAATTTTGAAACTAAGAAACTAATTAGTAGATTTCCTGAATTTATAATCGAAGTCCAATAATTCTGAGCACTTTTAAAAACAATTTTCCTCACTTAGGTACTTATCAATAATAATAATTGGATTATTTGAACAGCGCCGTTGTTTTTTAAATCACCGTAAGTGCTCTGTCAAAATGTTACTTGCTAGGCTATCCTACAACGTATATTTTTTAATAAATTTAGTTATTTACAACTTCGCGGAATGTGATTTATGAATATTATTGCTTATGTTAAAAGCCTTCCAGAATTACCGGAATATAACGAGCAGCTTGACACACTTAAGTTTATTTCCACTAATTTGAAGGTACAAAGAATGTATAGTTTTAAAAACAATCCCGATGAATCAAAAAACGGTTCATATAAAACTGCTGCGCAACACACTGAGACAAAGGAAAGCACTCACACAAACGTCATGACTGCATTGGATTGACCACCTGCAAATGAATGCTGCCAGATTGCTAATTTATTTAAACAATAATTATTAAATTTTATTTAAAATATCGCAATTTTTTTAAAAAATCGACAATAAATTACAACTATAATTTAAAAAAAATATTCTTAACCCCACGCTTTTTCGTAATTGATTAATTAATTCAGAATTTAAACGTTGCTTGAAATGACTAGCCGTATTTGGTGACCAGATCTGAATATCCAGGTTCAGAATTTAAACGTTGCTTGAAATGACTAGCCGTATTTGGTGACCAGATCTGAATATCCAGGTTTAGAATTTAAACGTTGCTTGAAATGACTAGCCGTATTTGGTGACCAGATCTGAATATCCAGGTTCAGAATTTAAACGTTGCTTGAAATGACTAGCCGTATTTGGTGACCAGATCTGAATATCCAGGTTTAGAATTTAAACGTTGCTTGAAATGACTAGCCGTATTTGGTGACCAGATCTGAATATCCAGGTTCAGAATTTAAACGTTGCTTGAAATGACTAGCCGTATTTGGTGACCAGATCTGAATATCCAGGTTTAGAATTTAAACGTTACTTGAAATGACTAGCCGTATTTGGTGACCAGATCTGAATATCCAGGTTCAGAATTTAAACGTTGCTTGAAATGACTAGCCGTATTTGGTGACCAGATCTGAATATCCAGGTTTAGAATTTAAACGTTGCTTGAAATGACTAGCCGTATTTGGTGACCAGATCTGAATATCCAGGTACTTCCTCACCTTCCACTCCTTCCCTTAGCCATAAAACTTACCCCAATTCAACATAAAAATTGTTTAAATTATCGGATGTAATGAAATGCATAATAATTAGACCCCAAAATACTTAATTATTCAGGGAAATAAACCCCTGAGTCATCAGTTGGAAATACCAACGACATTAAGTGAAATTAACAATGCAATAATCCTATTATTGCATTGTTTAAAATTTCACTTAATTATTAGCATTAGCAAATAATATTGGGATTAGCAAATAATAATTTACGACAATTTACTCGGAAATCAATAAAGCCAGAATAATAAAAAAAGAAAGTTATCACTTACGTCGTCTGTAAGTGGCTTTACCAAAGTTTGATAATGCCGTCAGAAGGTGAAACAGCTGTCACGCGTAATAATAATTACAACTAGCAGAACTTGTTTATAAACACACTGTTTTTATAAATTTTTTAATAAGACTGTTAAAATAAAAAAAATCTCTAAATTGAAATGGAGTTCTACAAACTAAACTTAAAATCAAATAAATTTATTGCGAAGGTTCAAAGTACTGTACTGTAATATTATATTAAATAATTTTTACGTGTTTAATTATTGTTTAAAGTCAGATTAAAGCGATTAAAAAACCCACCTGGCAATTCTTATTCGAGTTTCGTTGTTTTTACGTATTGGCGCGCTTACAAGCATCAGTCGTCTCATTTTTAACCATTAATATTTAGTGTGTAGGAAAGAGAGAAGACGCTTTTCGACACACTTGTCGAAAAACTTGTTGAATGCCGACGGGCATACTCTTCTACAGATTTTATTAAATATTGATATGTAGGTAATATTGATGTGTAAATGAATGACATTGTGAGAATTTTACCAATAAATAATAAATGAAAATGCGGACATGTAGTTTATGTTAATTTTTTTATTGGAGCATTTGTTCGAAGTGACTACCATTATTTTCGATGCAAGCGTGTAGTCTTGTTATATTTTGATTATTTAAGTTTGCAGGATTTGCTTTAATTTCTGCAGCGGCTTCCATCACTCGTTCGAGCAGTTGCTCTCTTGAGGCTATTGGCTTAGCATACACTTTTTCCTTGAGAGCCCCCCACAGGTAGTAATCCAGGGGGGTCAGGTCGGGTGATCTTGGTGGCCAAGCAATGGCCGGACTTCCACGGCCTATCCAACGACCAGGAAACTCGACATCCAAGTAGTTCCGCACGGCAATCGAATAGTGTGGTGGGGCTCCATCGTGCTGGAACCACATTCTCCGTAGTAATTCGAGGTTCACATCTTCCAGAATCTCGCCCAGTTGCACTTGTAAGAACTCCAAATACATCGGTCCATTTAGTCTGGGAGGCAACTCGATTGGACCGAGTATTTGATTTCCCAGGATTCCTGCCCACATGTTGATGGAAAATCTGTCCTGGCTCGACGACTCCCGAACAAGCTTGGGGTTTTGTTCAGCCCAATGGTGCAAGTTGTGCACATTTAGCACTCCTGTTTTAGTGAACTGTGCTTCGTCGGTAAACAATATGTTTTTCATGAAGTCTGCATCTCTTATGACATTATGCAGCATTCTTCTGCAGTACACGACTCTGGAAAAGTGGTCATTCTCCATGAGGCCTTGGCAGCGCCTATAGTGAAAAGGTTTGAGCCCGTGCTTCTTCAGAACTCTCCATACCGCCATGTGTTCCCTGTGTCCTATCATCAGAGCGACCCGACGCACGGACAGCGTGGGGTCTTCGGTAATTAAGTTCAGGATTCTCTCCTCAACTGCCACAGGAACGATGTTGTGTCCTCCGCCGGCGCCTTCAATCCGTCCGATGCCACAGTCACGCAATTGTTGATACATCTGAAACAAAACAACAAATAACAACTGCTTTTATTATTCAGCTCAGTAATAATGTCAAATAAACAATCGCGGGCTTTTTCACTCATTTTATTTTTAAAGAACACTTATTTTAGGCACATATCAGAAAACTTACGTTTTCTCTTCATTTATTTCATTTTTTTATAGTAAAATGTATAACAAAGTGTTTTAAATTATAATTTTCTTAACTAGGTACGGTTGATATCTTGGATTCACAGGGGTGAAATTGAATTCAAGTAATTTAAATAATCCCATGGTGAGAAAGGGAGTGAATTCAATTGCAGTGAATGATGCATTTATTAGAGATTAAAATTAATTAACTTTTTAAAACGCCGTTTAGTGACCACTGAACACAAATCACCTAAAGTACAATTTACATTTTTAAAGTTGGTGGCCCCTTGTTATGTTTTTAATGTTCCCAGTTTAAATTTCAAAAGCGCTTTTTGGCATTATCAATGAATGTAAATAGTTTCAATAAACAATTGATAGGGTACAAACCTGGACAAAGGTAGCATGGTGTGGGACGCGTCTTCCAGGAAACCTCATGCGATACTCCCTTACGGCTGCTCGTGAATTTCCATTGCAAAATCCATAAACAAAAACAATATCTGCTTGCTCGGCAGGTGGATAATTGAGGGGCATATTTCAACAGTAAAAACTTAGATAACAAAACAAAAACGAAACTAGAAACTTGATGACATGCGAACTCCCAAAACAGCACTGACCACTGATACGAGACGGGGTGGCGGGAACCACACGGGACTTGAGACAGAATATGTGTGAAAGAGATGACAGTAGCGCGGCGTTGCCAATTATTTTACCCCTATACTGTGGGCAGTAGCGGAGTGTGGAAATTTTATTTATTTTTTGTTTTTAAAAGAAAAAAAATGTTACCGGACAGCAAAGTGTACATAACATTTTTTACTCCAAATGTGCTAAGGAATAGCTGGTTAAAGTTTGTCGGGTTAGTGCCGATACACCCTGTATATAAACGACATACAGCATTTATCTTTTATCTGTCGTCCTTCTGTCAATGACTTTAGCCCCCGTCTCTCGCAAGCACTCTCTTTGAGAACGCATCATATTGCTCCACAGTGTTTGCGCATTCATCTCTTTCAAATTTACTTATCATTAAATTATTCTAAATCAAACATCTTAGATATGACAATTTCCAGCCAGACATCGTAATATAAGCAGTTATAATAGGCAAAATTATATTCATTGGAAGTTTATGCATGCAATTATTAAATACATTCGCGGTAGAGAGGTTGAGATCCTCGACTGTCGATAAAGAGGTCGCGAGTTCGAATCCCGCGTGGGCATCTAATTTTTATGAAATTAATATGTGGTAGGTACTCTTTTACATTAATTTATTTAAAAGTAATGTATAGTATATTTGTGGCACGTTCCGTAGGGTTTGGCAAGACTTTCATTGAATGAAAGCCCTGGTGAAAGACAACCATTCGGAATCGAAAAAATATTGCTTGACACAGCAAAAGGAATGTTTAGTGACAAGAATTTCAACATCCCTTTTCCCATTCTCCTCCCCTTCTCCGCTCCGAACTCTCAACATTCCCCAAAGTGTGATACAATAGTCCCAATGGATCCGGACAGCTCGGCCTAGAGATGGGTCATGACTCATTTTGTTAAGAGCTGTACCCACGGTACTCGCTCAATATTTTCGTACATCACAGAGTCGACTCAATGGAACAACGGCTTAATTGAACGGGAGCCGTGAGGTCAGAGCGAATGAGCAATGAGAATACTGTGTTCGCCCGATATGACTCGCCGATTCGGCTTCTCCGGTACGGCTCCCCCACCAAACGACTCCCCCGATACGGCTTTCCCGATTCGGCTCCCAACGTAACCGCAAGAATGATCGTATGACTCTTGGTACCCGTACGCCGTTCGTACCACGAGAAAAATAACCTGCCAGGCAGTTAGTATATATTGGTGCACATGTCCATTTGTCCAAGTCCATATGTCGTACTATCAGACGCCGTTCACGTCTCATATGTAATAAAATTAATACTTGGATCATTTTAGAGTAACCATTCAATTGAGCTGTGTTACGGTTTGCGGGAAGTCGTACGAATACGGCTCAACTGTGCGGCTCGTTCATGGACGACTCATCGCTAGCTGGGGGCAGTTGAGACAGACACCTGTGCGCATAACCCAGTCTTTGATTTTTTACAACTCCGTGGAAATCACACTTACTTAATTTATAACCGACTACAGTTTAAAGTTTAAACGCAGCTGTTTTTGAATTTATTGATTTTTGTGTGAAGAGAACGAAAACGATATTATCTATTATAATGTAATAAATACCAGCAATAATTAATGTTCAATCATTGAAAAAAATATTAACGGCTTTAATATTTTTATTGCTTGCTATCTTTTATGTAAGATTGCAAGATTCTACCCGAACTAAATGCAATCTAGATAGTGTATTGGATAAAAATACGTCATTAATATAAGAGTGCAAGGCTGATGTAAGGGTAATGAGTAAGATTAAGAAAGGGACGCTTAGATCGTTTGGGCATGTAGAGCGAATGAGCGAAGAAAGGAGTGTAAGGAGGATAATGGTAGCAGAAGTCGGGGACGCCCGAGGAAGACATAGCACGATCAAGTGAATCAGATACTCGAGTCGGGCCATGTAAAAAGTCAGAATAATAGAAGATTATGTATGAGACGATGTATGAATGTGAATGATGCAAGAAGTGTGTGCCAAGACCGAGTTGTTTGGCGGTCCGTTTTCTCTGCCTACCCCTGCGGGGAAACGGCATGATGGTTAGTTAGTAAGTTAGTTTACCTTTCCTCATCTGTGGTGTGTATTTAGGTACTACACATTGCTTCTAATAACTTTAATAACTCTATAAATATAATAGATTCTGGGATCAGATTTAAGGTATTTCTCCGTTATACATTTATGCACTGAATTAAAAAATAGTATATAACATAGTTTTCCAATTCAATTAAAAATCTGAGTTTTTTGTTAAAAATCGGGAACAAATACACCAATACAATCAACCGTGTGATACTTAATACGCCAAGAGTGTGCGAGGAAATGACACGCTATTGATGTCCCGCTTTAATTCGCTATGTGGAAACATGAGACATCCACACTTCTGCAGTTGTAGTTTTGATTTAGAGTATTTAGACCATCGATACCTACGACCGCACAGCTGTGTCAGCCGCCAGCCGCGCCGCTAGCCGCTAGCCAGTTGGCCGCGAACCGTCGTTAGATGTGGACCTCTCGCACGTTTCTTTAGCATCTGCCGATGGTTTTTTCATGTTTTCAGCAATTAAATTACAATTATTATCACTTTTGACATAAAATATAATAAAAATAATCGATTAGCTATGAATATTCATATTTTTCCGATATTAAATCGGTTATTTTGAGATGTGTATTGACTTCACAGCACTGTAACGCGTGTATTTTTTAGCACAGTAAGGGAAAGGTTAATATAGTCTTCAATGATTAACTATTACAATTTGAGGTTTTGCTCATTAAGTTATTCCAAAAAAATGTATTTATTTACTATTCCTCTTATGACCCTGGGTGTATAAATAGAAATTGCTTGATGTGTTTTTTATCATTGATATTTCAATATTTTTTGCTTTAAAACTTGTTCACATTAATTCCGTTATTTCTAACGAAAAGTCTCATCGATTCGTCCGCCTAGATTATTTATCTTTCGGTAAATTATACCGCTCCAACCGCAAATTAAACATTATCTAGAGATTTTCCATATTAGTAATTTAACTACGGCGATAATGCAGCCACTGGTAAATGATACGAGTATATGTAGACTCTCTTCAATTGGGTTTATGATAGGGATAGTTCGTTCGTGTCCTTTTGTGTTTGAAAGATCTTGAATTTGGATCTGTGGAAGTTTTGACACTTGTAGTTTTTCCTTGGAGTAGGTAACCGCAATATCTTGCTGGTTTACCGTTTGTCCTATAGCTAGGGTTTTTCCTTATATGTTTCAATCTGGGCTGCTGATTAATACAGATTTGAATATAATAGTCTCTCGTTGGTGTTCATGGCAGTTTATATAAATAGTTGGCAGAACCTTATGGTTGTACGTGTTGAAGCACGGTATGGATAAATAATCTCACGTAGGCTGGTGAGAAGCAGAACCTTACGGTTGTACGTGTTGAAGCACGGTATGGATAAATAATCTCACATAGGCTGGTGAGAGGCAGGACTTTAACGTCATACGTGCTGAATAATGGGAACATTTTGATGTGTATCAAAGGTGGCAGATGAAATTGTTCTACGTGAAACTATTCATGAAACCCTCATATCGTTTTGGCGATACGGTTTTGATCAGGATCACTAGAGGAATTCCTGGATGATAAAAAAAAAAGTTGAACGATTGGTTTCGGAGCTTGCCTTATAAAGTGGATGAAGTCTTGCCGAACGATCGCTTTGACGTGTTGGGTACCAGACCCAACGGCAGCACTCACAGAGTGACGTTCACATATGAGAATATGAGGAATTGGCCGGCTGAACAAATTTCGGAGTAACGGTCAGGAAGGGCAAACAGTAAAATGTTTTCGTCAATACGGTTGTGGAGCTGAACAAGTTTCAATCAGTCTAATTATTATTTTATTTTTATTTCAGCAACTGCTTTGAGGTCAAAGCAGTGGTCAGTATGGCCGTGTTAGCAGCGCATTCAAATACTGCCGCCACCACATACATAGGAATTAATAGACGAGAAGATATGGGCGAGGGGTAAAATCAACTGTTGAAGAACGAAGGGAGTGAAGCTGACTGTGATTCGTCAATAAATCAATCTGACAGTAAATAGGCATCTCGCATTATAATATCACCATTTACTTCTTAAAAGTAAAATCTGCTTTGAATGAATAGACATTTTTACATGGGAGCGCAAATTACTCGCCACGTTATGAACAAATTTGCGAAGTCCAAATTCGGCAAAAAAATTCGTTTCCATTTTCAGAGTCGAATATTTCGTTTAAGTATTTAGTTAAGACACTTTTATAAATGTTCATAATTTACTTCCCAGCAACCAACCAGCTTTGTGTTTCGCGTCCAGACGTTTCTCGATGTGATAGTAACAACTGATTCATATTATACGATGTGAATATGCTTAAAATAAAGTAAATTAATGCTTATTTATGGAATGTAATACGACAATTGGGTTTATTCTCTTTTTTCACATCTATGTTTACCAGTTTTCATAGTACAAGACAAAATTTTGCCGTGTTATTTCGTAAAATGAACCGATGACGCCTCGACCATAGTTCACACAAGAATGATGACGTCACGTTTTCAAATTTCATTTGAGGCCATACGCGAGCCCAGCCGGCTCAATGGAACCGGTATGGGGAGTGGGGATAATACGCTTTTAATCACTTAGGGCAGGTCTACTAATATTCATATGTCTATGGCCGCCACAGTATTTAGTTCACCAATTGGCCGCCAGAGGCGCCACTCTCATCACTGTCAGCCAATCAGGCATCTACACTTCGCGAGTGGTTCACAATATGGCCGGCAGAGGCGCTACTGGTTGAAGGCGAGAGCGACTCCACCGCCACCTAGCGGCCACCCGCGGGACGAGCAAGGATGGCAAGCGGCTGAGACTTGGAACAGCGCAATGCACGATATAACCTTACTGAATATTGGATGTTATTATTGTAATAGACCGTGAAGACAATTTAATATTTCATCATAACAATTTACTTAGCGTTTTATTATTGCTGACAATAGTATACAAATACAGCAGAATCATCCCTGCTAGTGGAATAACTTGTAGAACTGACAACAAACTTAGAATTAAAAATTAAATTCAAGAATGGCTACCAAAAATTTTGGCTGCAGAAGCGAATATCCCAACTGCACTCTGGATTATAGTGTTTTGATCGGTTGTTCAACGATTTCATTCCCGTCGTCGTAGTATATGTGTGAACGTTGATTTAGTGACAACTAAAAAGAGAAATCGGCTGCGAGTTACTGAATGCGGCAACTTTTAAGTAAACTCGAACTATTAACACATAACATTTGGATGATTTGTTTTTGTGCAAAATCACCTCAAAGGCGCTGTATAAGTATATGTATATGATAATTTTCTGCAATGATCAATGTTATCAGTTATCACTAACTATAGACTAGTCAAAATATTATCAATTTATGTGTAACAGATTGCATCCACCGGTTCGTCGATCACTAATACAAAGCTATATGTACAATGCATTCGATTGATGAACATGATGCTATATACGTACATAGGTTATTATTCTTATTTATATTTTGTACAGGCAGATAATATACAGTACCATACTTAAATGGTAGGTAACTTAGTCACAAACTCGTCGAAATGCGTGAGAATCCTGGGGCATACTCTGTATCTTTCGGGTTAACAAACCAGTAAGTTCGTGGTTTAACCTTTCCTTGCCGGTGCTATCAACTGAGTGAACATCGTCTATAATTAATTAAATATCTCTCTAAATATACTAAACACAGATTTAAAATTTTATTTATTCCTCCGCAATACATTTATGCATTGCATTAAGTAATTACAATGTATAAATATTAACCGAGTGTATAGCACCGGAGGACGAGGAATTTTTGAACAGCGTGAGGGAATATGATTCTATGTATGAGTTTTATTTCCTCTAATTGAAACATTATTTGATCTCAGAAATAGGTTAAAATGCATGTTTAAAAATTATATTTGTAATAACTGTTTTTAAGATACGCAACAGATGGTAATGTAAAACGGTAAGTTAAAAAATATGGGGGCCATTAGATTTTGTTTAAATCTCTAAGTGGGCGGTGGTCGAAATAAGTTTGAGAACCTGTCATCTGTCATCAATTTACTACAAATGAATTATATTGATAATAACGACAGTAAAATATTTCGATATCTCAAAAAATTACAAAGTAAAAACATTCAAAGTGGACTTGGATAAAACGTATACACTCATCTCTCGTGATGTCACACTAGATGAAATTAGATAATTGACAAACTTCAATCAGTGTTTAATGCAGCAGCACGGCTCATAACCGGGGTTTCTAAATATTCGCAGATTTCAGAACACCTTCGTAACCTTCGCTGGCTCAAGTGCCCTGAAAGAAGCCAGTACAAATTGTGCTGGATGGTGTTTAAATCCATCAATGAAATGGCCCCACCCTTCATCTCTGAACTATGCGTCCCGGAAAACACTGGTCTGAGGCAGTCAACTCTTAGATCAGCAACATCATCAGCTGTAGGCAGACTGGTGGAAACAAAACGCAAGCCAAATACTAAGGACGGATTGTTTCGGAGAATTTGAACAATTCATCAAATTTCAACGTCCATTTACGGGTTCTGTGAAAGTCCTATTCAAGTTCTGTTATGATATCATTGTAGGCTAGTTGCTTGACAAAACTGAAATAAAAACAGAATTTGAAAAATCTTTCACAGAACTTAAAAAAATGAACGTTGAAATTTGATGAATTGTTCAAAATCTCCGAAACAACCCGTCCTTAGTTTGGTGATCGCGCTTTCGGAGCATCTGGGCCGAGGGCTTGGAATAAACTCCCTCCGGAACTAAGATACATAACAAGTCCAACAAAATTCAGGTCTAAACTAAAAAACATAACAAGTCCAACAGAATTCAGGTCTAAACTAAAAAAAGTTAAATATACCATTCCTAAGACTTTTATTCAATTTTCCAATTATGTCCTAAATTCTGTATCTAAATTTCGCCAATTAACAATTAGTTAATGTTAATTAAGTATTAATCTCAAATGACCTACCAGGTAAGTATGGTACTGTATATTATCTCCATATATAGTTAGTAGAAGTGTATTATATATTTGTACAGCGCCCTTGAGGTGATTTTGCACAAAAACGGCGCTATATAAATCATCCAAATATGATTATTATTATTATTATTACAATTCATAGTTCGAAGGCAGTGCTGCAGTACAGCTAGCTGCGCCAATCATCGTATGTACTGTGAAATCACGCGAACTACTCCAGACGACCATCATCTACAAGAAGATAGTGCAGGACGTCCCTTACACCCCGCACTTCACCTTGTTTAGTCATTAGTATTGTTTCATAATTAGTATTGTTTAGTAATTAATATTATTTAAGTAATTAGTAATTGGAATGTTGTTAATTAATAAACTGGACCTAAGCACCTCCAGCGAATAAACTTGCCGATCAAGAACACGATCCGGTAATTGACATGATAAAGCAATTAGGACCGCTATATAAACGGCCGCATCTTCCTAATCAAATAAGTCTGTCTTGTTGATTGAATCTAAACACTTGTTTATCGTATTGCTCAACTTGATTGCTTCCAATTGAAATTGTATCTTACCTGTTGTTTATATTTTTGTAAAAACATTATAATAAAATAAAAGGATAATCATTAGAGTGGAGTGAAATATTTTTTTTCACTGGACGGTAATGTAAGAGTCAAAATTTGGTGCCTTTTAGGTTTAATTTAAGCCATGTAAAATATTATACCATTT
Source organism: Hesperophylax consimilis (assembly GCF_061612785.1). Lineage (NCBI taxonomy): Eukaryota > Metazoa > Arthropoda > Insecta > Trichoptera > Limnephilidae > Hesperophylax > Hesperophylax consimilis. The sequence continues at coordinate 455,986 of NW_028301271.1, forward strand.
GGTTTAGGGTAACTGCCTCCGCAACGGCATCGAATTTATGAAAATAATCGGTTTTACACTCTAATTTGAAGTAATGTTTATGTACGATATTTTTGAATAAACATACCTACCTATTTTTATCAAGAAAGTTTACTTGGTATAATATAGATTTGACACAAAATAAAAAGAAGTTCGAATTTGTGTTTTATAATTATAAGGGGAGAGAGGAAGCGCGGGAGGTGATACTGAGCTTGCTTGCACTTGTCGCGTGTCGAGCCGCACGTCGTCAGTCACGTCAGTGCTCTATCGTTCGTGGCTCGGATCAGTCGCACGCTCGTTTATCGTTAAAAATACGTTCGATAATCTTTCGTTGCAACCATGCAAAGAACTCGGAGTGTATTCAAATGTCCTCTATTTGGTGATGTTTGTGAGATGAAAGAAAACGTTCTACCTACTTATGAAGATATAGTGAAATACTATGAGTGGACGAGACATCAAGTGAAATTGCAATTAGAAACTGCAAAAGAACCAATTTTTGGCGAGATAGCAGACATAGTAACGTCGAGAATTGAAAATATATGGCAAACGGCATCTATTCCTACAGTGACGCGAACAAGGATCATTCAAATGTTGAAAGCATATCATCTAAAGTGCAAAAATCTATGATTATTTAAATTTACTTATCATTAAATTATTCTAAATCAAACATCTTAGATATGACAATTTCCAGACATACATCGTAATATAAGCAGTTATAATAGGCAAAATTATATTCATTGGAAGTTTATGCATGCAATTATTAAAGACATTCGCGGTAGAGAGGTTGAGATCCTCGACTGTCGATAAAGAGGTCGCGGGTTCGAATCCCGCGTGGGCAACTAATTTTTATGAAAATAATATGTGGTACTCATTTACATTAATTAATTTAAAAGTAATGTACGGGACGGCACTGTAGTCGCCGGCCGCACAGACGATATAGCGGGAGTGGCCGGCTGGCCGCTTCGACGCCTTGGAAGGGAAGGTCGGGAAAAAGTAGGGAGAATATTAAAAAAAAATGGAAAAAATGGGGAAAAATATGGGGAAAATGAAAAGTGGGGAAAAATGTGGTAAAAAATGGGAAAAATATAGGGAAGGGAGAAATGGGGAAAATGTGGGAGAAAGGTATAAGGCAGGGGGGAGGAAGGTAGGGGGGAACCTGCGCCCTGACTAGGGACGCTTCGACTATTGTGACAGTTTCTTCTTGATGAACGCCAGGGAGCCGGGAGAAAGAAGAAGGCCAGGTTGCAGTGAAGGTCCAGGGCAGAAGTGGCTTGAAGATGGCAGTCAGGGCAGTCCAGGAGAGATGTTGATGATCCGATCGTTGCTGGCTCTCTGCCAAATTGCACAAGTTGTCCGCCTTTTAAAGGACCAACGGGCCTAGCTCTCCCTTTGTTAGCGACAAATTCCGAGAATTATTTTTGGGTTCCCGGAATTTGTCACAGGACTGAGCGCCGTTGTTGCGTAACTTGGAAGGGGATGATTTTGACTAGGTCCCTGACTGTTTCTTCAATCCACTTTGCCCGGGTCATTTTTATTTAAATACATTTTTGTGAGTTTGCACAAATTACATATTAAAAGGGGAATTGACATCCAAAAGGCAGTTTTGCACAATATTCAATTTTGTGCAAACGGCAAGTTTTGTAAAGGAAACTTCGTTTGCACAATTTCAAATTTTGTGCAAATTTACATATTAAAGAGAGAAAACATATATTTAAAAGGGAAGATTTGCACAATATTCAATTTTGTGCAAATCTTCCATGTTTTGTACAGATGATAGGTATTTAATTTATAAGAGGGTGTTGGGGGGTCAAGCCTTTGTTTTTTGTCTATAATGATGACTGCTTGACCCCGTGGTTTTATTTATTAATCAACAGATAAGATTTACAGTTTTACACAAGTGCAGATAAAATTACAGATTTTTATAGAGAAATTTGTTGCATAAATTCGAATATGCGCAGAGATGAGTTTGTAAAGGAACTGCCTCTGCGTAAATTCAGATTTATGCAAATTAATTTAAGTCAGTGGAGGTACGTCCGGTACAATTCTCCCCCCGGTGCAGTCACGGCTGCGCCTAGCGGTCCGGACGTGTAGGTCGGCGGCGTCCTCGACGTCCGGTTCCCCTGGGCCGCTGGGGGTTATGGCTCCCATGCGGCATCCGTGGTCCGGGTGCTGTAGAGGGCGGCGCTGGTGCTGGTGCCGGTGCGGGCGCTGGTGCTGGTGCGGGGAGGATGAGGGCGAGTTTGACAGCAGGGCGGGTGTACGTTCCTGTGGCTGTTTGGACCCGGGCTGTCCTCACTTGGCCGTCGGCAGCTGGGATGGCCTCAACGATACGTCCGCGCGGCCAGCTGTTGCGTGGCAGCGCGGGGTCTAAGATGACCACCAAGTCTCCAGCTTTGAGGGGGTCAGTCGGGTGGTGCCACTTCTGTCGGGCGCCCAGGGTGGGGAGGTACTCACGGAGCCACCGCCTCCAGAACATATCGGCGAGTTGTTGGCTGATACGCCACTGGCGACGGAGACATACCTCCTCCTCCTTGCTGTCGTAGAGTGACAGATGCGGGCGGTTCCCGGCAGACCCCATGAGAAAGTGATTTGGGGTGAGGGGCTCTTCGTCCCGCGGGTCGACAGAGACATGAGTCAGTGGCCGATTGTTGACCACAAACTCAGCCTCTGCCAATGCCGTGCGCAGGGTTTCCTCCCTTGGTGCCCTCTCCTTTAAGGTGGCGCTCAGGGCTCTTTTCACCGAGCGCACCAACCTTTCCCAGGCTCCCCCCATGTGGGGACTGAGGGGGGTGATGAAGCGCCACTCGATGCCCTTGGTAGCCATGGCGTCCGTCATCCTGTCATCCTGCTGCAGGGCTGCCGTGGCATCTCGAATTTCCGCGTCCGCACCACGGAAGTTTGTCCCGTTGTCTGAGTACAACACCTTGGGCTGACCTCTTCGGGCGGTCATCCGTTGTAAGGCCATAATGGCCGAGTCGGCAGACAGCGAGACCGCTAGCTCCAGATGGATGGCGCGGGTGGAGAGGCAGGTAAATAGGGCTCCATAGCGCTTCTCCCGATGTCTGCCGACGGTGACCTCCATTGGCCCGAAGTAGTCCAGTCCGCAGTGTGTAAAGGGGCGGACGTGGTGAGCCAGGCGGGTCGGCGGGAGAACCCCCATCAGTGGAGGAGAGGGCTTGCTCCGTCGTAAGCGGCAGGTGGGGCATTCATGGCTGATTTTCCTGCTGATGGTACGGAGGCGCAGGATGAAAAAGCTGCACCGGATCTCGGCCACAGTTTTCTCCGTGCTTGGATGGTCCGCCTTTTCATGGTAGTGGCGGATCAGCAGTCGGGCGTATGGATCGGAGCCATCCAAGATCACGGGGGTCTTTGCCACGCTCATGCTTCCAGTGAGCTCCCTCAGCCGTGAGCCCATCCGCAAAACGTCATCAGGTCCGAGGAAGGGGGCCAAACTGACGAGACGACTGGCGGCAGGTAGCGCCTGGCTGCGACGAATGGTGTGCAGGTCAGTGGAGAAGGCGTCTTCTTGGGACCTTCTCACCCATCTGCGCTCAGCCTCCGCCAGCTCGTCTGCTCGTAAGGAGCTTTCAGGGGGTCGGCTTGGGCCCGTCCGACAGCGCCTGATGAAGCGTAGCACCCACGCTGTAGCCCGGATCAGCCGGTGCCATGACGAGAACCTCTCGACCAGAGGTAGGGCCTCTCCGGCTGTGGTGATGTGCCCGACGTAGTGTCGGGGCCGGGTCTCGAGGGTCTGGTCATCTGGCTTTGTGAGGGTGCGCTCCTTTGGCCAGTCGCTCTCCGGTGTGGTGAGGAAGGCGGGGCCGTTGAACCATCTTCCTTGGAGTGACAGGTCGGGCAGCTCCAAGTCCCGTGTGCCGATGTCGGCCGGGTTCTGCTTGGTGGGAACCCACCTCCAATTGGCTATGGAGGTGAGTTCATCTATTTCGCCCAACCTGTTGGACACGAACGCAGAGTACGTGCGCGGATCGGTGCGTAACCAGCACAGCACTGTGGTCGAGTCCGTCCAGAAGATGGTTGAAGCTATCTTCGCTTGGCTCTCCAACCGGATGGTTCTGGCCAATCTAGCCGCCATGAGTGCGGACTGCAGCTCAAGGCGGGGTATGGACAGCGGCTTGAGAGGTGCCACCTTACATTTGCTGGCAATGAAGGTGGCTTTTAGGGTGCCCTGCACTTCCTCCACGAAGTAGGCGACGGCACAGCAAGCTTGCTCCGAGGCGTCGCAAAAGAGGTGCAGGGTCACGCTGCTTGACCTCTGTCGGAGCGACCGTCGTGGGATGGAGACGCTGCTTTCCTGGAGCAGGCTCATCCAGTCCCTCCAGCGTTCAGCGTGCTCCGAGGTGATGTGGTCGTCCCATCCAACGCTCGAACGCCACACGGCTTGCAGTAGGATCTTCGACCGTATGGTGAGGCAGGAGACGAAGCCCACCGGGTCGAAGATCTTCATCACGATGGAGAGGAGCTGCCGCTTTGTAGGCCGTGTGGCTTCCTCTAGACTGGCCGCTTCCAGGAAAGTGTAGATGAAGCGGTCGGTAGATGGGTCCCACACCAGTCCCAGGACCCTCTCGGTCTCGCTGCTCCCGCTGCTGATAGCTACCGTGGAGGTGGCGCGGTCTTCGGGGGGCACATCGGCGATGGCGTCCAGGCTGTTTGAGGCCCAGTTCGTAAGGTGGAACCCTCCCTTTGCAAGGAGGGCCCTTACGTCTCGGACTAGGGCAGCAGCTTCGTCAGGGTTGTCCACTGCGTCCAGGTAATCGTCCATGTAAAACCGTGAACGAATGGCTGCTGCGGCGGTCGGGTACTGGTGCTCGTACTGACCGGCCACCCTGTCCCGCACGTACTGGGCACTGCTGGGCGAGCAGGTAGCCCCAAACATCATGGACGCCAGCTGGTAGGTGTCCGGCTGTTGCCGGTCCGGCGACCTCCACAGGTAAAGTTGCGAAAACTGGTCCTCTTTCCTGATTTGGATCCTCAGGAACATCTCCTGGATGTCGGCGGCGATGGCTATACCGCCTTCCCGGAATCGGAGGATGTTCCCCAGGAGAGAGGACAGCAGGTCAGGGCCAGTGAGCAGTTGGTCGTTAAGTGACGTCCCTCGGCATCGGCTGGCGGCGTCGAACACAACCCTTATCTTCCCTGGCTTGTTCGGGTTGGTGACGGCGAAGTGGGGAAGATACCACTTCCGTGGGGCAGGGAGCGACGCCTCATTGGGGGAGAGGCGTCTGGCGTAGCCTTTGGCGACAAGCTGCGTCATTTTGTCATTGTACGCCGCTGCCAGGGTTGCGTCCGCTGCGAGCTTTTTCTCGAGGGACTGGAGCCGCTTCAGCGCACACTGCCGGTTGTCGGGTAGTGTGGCGTCAGGATGTCTCCACAGGAGGCCAGTTTCCCACCGCCCAGAAGGTAGGGGGCGGGTGGTTTCTGCCATTAATGCCATGGCCTTTGTGTCCATGGCATTGACTCTCGCCGCAGACGTGACGCCGAGGGAGTCGACGGCAAAGTTGGATGTTACCAACTCCCTCAGGCGGGCATCTGCAGCGGTCTCCGACTGGAGGGCCAGTGTGGTAGCTGGCCCGTCATTGCTGAGGCTCGAGCCTCCGTGGGCGATCCATCCCAAAGCGGTCCGTGACACTATTCGAGTAGTGCTATTCTCACGGACCTCTCTTGACACGATAAGGTGGGCATTATCCTGCCCGATCAAGAGTTTTGGGGTGACGCGTCTTCCAGGAACGCGCTGCTCCGGCAGGCTCAGGTCAGCTACTGTGTGGGCGGTGATGGTGAAGGTGGATTCCAATCCAGCGCCCCGGATCGTCAGCTTCACGCGTTGGGAGCGGGCGTCGGAGGTACACATCCCCTTCGCTCCGTGCAGCCGCAGACTGTGGACTGGGCCGCGTGCGCCGATCTGCGTTGCGGTGTCAGCGTCGATGAGGGTGATGGTGGATCCCTCATCCAGAAGAGCGAACGTTGACACTTCCCCGTCCGTGGGGCCCCGCAACACAACCGGCACTATTTTCAACAGCACGCGGCTGTCCACTGTCTGGCGTCAAAGGTTCACCTCCGCGACCGTCTCCCGGTGGAGCAGCCGATGATGCGGGTAGCGGCACTCACCCACACCACACCACACTGTCTCCTTGCAGTCCCTGGAGTGGTGCGCCTCCAGGCACTTGCGGCACAGATTGTTAGTACGCACTGTCTCCCACCGGAGGGAGAGCGATTTCGCAATGAATTCGCGACACTCCCGGGTTCTGTGTGGCTCACCGCACTGAGCGCACGCACTTTTCACTTTGTTTTTGTTTATTGTTCTCACTACGGGTGGTGGTGGGCGGTTGGCCTTCCCCTCTGGCGGTGTGGCCACAGCGTTGGCCAGCACATGTTCCCGGCGCCCTTTGCCGGATCTCAAGGGATCCACCATCCCGCTGACCGGGATCACGCCGGCGACGCCCCTCAGAAATGCTGCCAACTGGAGGATGGTGGACTGGGTTGTTTGCCCCAGCATCCGCAGCTCCAGCAGCCAGGCCATCCTTAATGTGCATGGCATCTTGGCAGTGATGTCGGCCAGCAGGGCGGGGTTGGTGAGGTAGCCTCCCGTCCTCAAGTCCCGCAGGGAAGCCACCAGGTTCTGGATTGTCCCGGAGAAGTCAGCAATTTCCTCCAAGGTGGCTTCGGCAGACAGGAAGGGCAGCTTCCTCACCTTGTCCAGCATAAGGTTGGCTATCGAACCCGATCCGCCGTACCGCTCCTCCAGGGTCGCAATGATTTCGGGCACGCGGTCCGGGTTCAGTAGGAGCGAGTATACGTTTTCCCTCGCCTTCCCCTTAAGCGCACGCTGCAACCGTATAAGGTTTTCGCTCAGCGTGAGCTTGCAGGTCGAGGTGGATTGCTCGTACTGCGCAATCCAGGCCGGCCATTCGAGGGGGTCGCCTGAGAATATGGGGAGGTCTTTGGCGGTGGACTGCCGGGCAATGAGGGCGGTCATCCGAAGGTCCTCCTCTACTGAGGGACGAGGGCTGTCCTGGGCGCGCGTGGAGCGGATGGCGTCAGCCAGCAGGGTGCTCAGCTGTGCCAGGAACGGGTCGGCGCCTTGTCGGACCCACTCGCTGGTGTGATGGGCAGTCTCATCGGCGGTCGGCTGCGGGGGAAACAGCGGCGAGAAGCTCTGAGATGAGGCGCCAAGGTAACCGGCAGGAGGTGCGCCAGGGTAGGCACCAGGATGCGCTGCAGCGGGCGCAGCAGGGGACCCGCCCCCAGGGTAGGCGCCAGGATGCGCAGCAGCGGGCGCAGCAGGGGTAACACCAGGGTGCACGGCAGGGTAGGCGGCGGGATGAGCACCAGGGGGCGCGCCAGGGTGCTCGCCAGGGCAGGCACCAGGATGTGCAGCAGCGGGCGCAGCAGGGGGTCCGCCAGGGCGCTCAGCAGGGTAGGCAGCGGGATGCGCACCAGGGGGCGCGCCGGGGTGCTCGCCAGGGCAGGCGCCAGGATGCGCAGCAGCGGGCGCAGCAGGGGGCCCGCCAGAGTAGGCGGCAGGGTGCGCACCAGGGGCCGCACCAGGGTAGGCGGCAGGGTGCGCACCAGGGGCTGCGCCAGGGTGCTCGCCAGGGCAGGCGCCAGGATGCGCAGCAGCGGGCGCAGCAGGGGGCCCGCCAGGGTAGGCGGCAGGGTGCGCACCAGGGGCCGCACCAGGGTAGGCGGCAGGGTGCGCACCAAGGGCTGCGCCAGGGTGCTCGCCAGGGTAGGCGCCAGGATGCGCAGCAGTGGGCGCAGCAGGGGGCCCGCCAGGGTAGGCGGCAGGGTGCTCACCAGGGGGCGCACCAGGGTAGGCGGCAGGGTGCGCACCAGGGGCCGCACCAGGGTAGGCGGCAGGGTGCGCACCAGGGGCCGCACCAGGGTAGGCGGCAGGATGCGCACCAGGGGCCGCACCAGGGTAGGCGGCAGGGTGCGCACCAGGGGCCGCACCAGGGTAGGCGGCAGGGTGCGCACCAGGGGCCGCACCAGGGTAGGCGGCAGGGTGCGCACCAGGGGCCGCACCAGGGTAGGCGGCAGGGTGCGCACCAGGGGCCGCACCAGGGTAGGCGGCAGGGTGCGCACCAGGGGCCGCACCAGGGTAGGCGGCAGGATGCGCACCAGGGGCCGCACCAGGGTAGGCGGCAGGGTGCGCACCAGGGTAGGCGCCCAGGTGGGTGCCAGGGGGGTCCGCCCCTGGCAGGTACTGCGTCGCGGTGGGGAGGGCTGCGAGCAGCACAGCGAGCTGCCTGCTCATTGTCCGGTTCGCCTTCCGGAGCTGCCTGACCGTGTCCTCTGTTGTGGTTGAATCCTCCTCTGCATCGGAGGACGGTGCGCTTTCAGGGCCGGCAAAGTGAGTGTCAGCAGGGCTGGCAGCGCGTGGGGCAGCAGGTCCGGCAGGGTCAGGGCCGGCAGGGCCGGCAGGGTGAGGGCCGGCAGGGTGAGGGCCGGCAGGGCCGGCGGGGTGAGGGCCTGTCACCAGCTCCACGTCGGGTTGTGAATCTGGGGTGGAGGCTGAAGCCTCGCGGCCACTCCGCAGGGACGGCATCTTGGGACGTCACTGGAAGGCGTGAAGGAGTGAAGGCGTGAAGAGGCGATCGCGGCTCGAAGGACCATGTACGGGACGGCACTGTAGTCGCCGGCCGCACAGACGATATAGCGGGAGTGGCCGGCTGGCCGCTTCGACGCCTTGGAAGGGAAGGTCGGGAAAACGTATGGAGAATGTTGAAAAAATGGAAAAAATGGGGAAAAATATGGGGAAAATGAAAAGTGGGGAAAAATGTGGTAAAAAATGGGAAAAATATAGGGAAGGGAGAAATGGGGAAAATGTGGGAGAAAGGTATAAGGCAGGGGGGAGGAAGGTAGGGGGGAACCTGCGCCCTGACTAGGGACGCTTCGACTATTGTGACAGTTTCTTCTTGATGAACGCCAGGGAGCCGGGAGAAAGAAGAAGGCCAGGTTGCAGTGAAGGTCCAGGGCAGAAGTGGCTTGAAGATGGCAGTCAGGGCAGTCCAGGAGAGATGTTGATGATCCGATCGTTGCTGGCTCTCTGCCAAATTGCACAAGTTGTCCGCCTTTTAAAGGACCAACGGGCCTAGCTCTCCCTTTGTTAGCGACAAATTCCGAGAATTATTTTTGGGTTCCCGGAATTTGTCACAGGACTGAGCGCCGTTGTTGCGTAACTTGGAAGGGGATGATTTTGACTAGGTCCCTGACTGTTTCTTCAATCCACTTTGCCCGGGTCATTTTTATTTAAATACATTTTTGTGAGTTTGCACAAATTACATATTAAAAGGGGAATTGACATCCAAAAGGCAGTTTTGCACAATATTCAATTTTGTGCAAACGGCAAGTTTTGTAAAGGAAACTGCGTTTGCACAATTTCAAATTTTGTGCAAATTTACATATTAAAGAGAGAAAACATATATTTAAAAGGGAAGATTTGCACAATATTCAATTTTGTGCAAATCTTCCATGTTTTGTACAGATGATAGGTATTTAATTTATAAGAGGGTGTTGGGGGGTCAAGCCTTTGTTTTTTGTCTATAATGATGACTGCTTGACCCCGTGGTTTTATTTATTAATCAACAGATAAGATTTACAGTTTTACACAAGTGCAGATAAAATTACAGATTTTTATAGAGAAATTTGTTGCATAAATTCGAATATGCGCAGAGATGAGTTTGTAAAGGAACTGCCTCTGCGTAAATTCAGATTTATGCAAATTAATTTAAGTCAGTGGAGGTACGTCCGGTACAATTAATGTATAGTATATTTGTGGCACGTTCCATAGGGTCTGGCAAGACTTTCATTGAATGAAAGCTCTGGCGAAAGACAACCATTCGGAATCGAAAAAATATTGCTTGACACAGCAAAAGGAATGTTTAGTGACAAGATTTAAACAACAAGGTGAATTTCAACATCCCTTTTCCCATTCTCCTCCCCTTCTCCGCTCCGAACTCTCAATATTCCCCAAAGTGTGATACAATAGTCCCAATGGATCCGGACAGCTCGGCCTAGAGATGGGTCATGACATGACTCATTTTGTTAAGAGCTGTACCCACGGTACTCGCTCAATATTTTCGTACATCACAGAGTCGACTCAATTGAACAACGGCTTAATTGAACGGGAGCCGTGAGGTCAGAGCGTATGAGCAATGAGAATACTGTGTTTGCCCGATATGACGGTGTGTTCTCCGGTACGGCTCAACCACCAAACGACTCCCCCGCTACGGCTCTCCCGATTCGGCTCCCAACGTAACCGCAAGAATGATCGTATGACTCTTGGTACCCGTACGCCGTTTGATCCTAAGCTTTCTATCGTCGAATCGTTCGAAATTATAGATGAAATAAGGACTCTTTTATCGTGGAGCAATGAAGAGTGCGCAGGAAAAAGATTCGATTCCATATTAAATAGAAACCCTGGCTACGATAAATTACGGAGCATTAGTGAAAATTTTAATGTTACCATCAATTCAACACAACTCTATAAATTTGCTCCACTGACATCTGTCGATGTTGAACGATCATTTTCTATATATAAGTGGATTTTTGAAAATAGGTATAATATTTTTTTTACTAAATACATTTCTTTCCTTGTATACAAGTTGCAGGGATCTTTGTTATGGGGAAACAATTATAGGATATTATATAATAGGGTGTGTCAATTATTTCAACTTTTGAATTCAGAAACGCCTGATGTCTCAAAAGTTGCGTCTTACAAAGAAAATGAGAACTACATTTAAAATTATTTTTTTAAAAATGGTTATTAGCTCGCTAAAATGCATTGAAAAACAGAAAAAAAACCTAAAACATGTATTTTTAAATAATGGTAATTAATATTTTCTTCCCAATAATTTTACCTTTTAACGTTTGTTTATTATTAAAAACTGCGTATAGTTGACAAAAATTAAATAAAAAAATCAATTTTATTAATGCAAGTAAATCTACAAGAATACCGAAATTAACAAAAAAAATGATAAAAATCCACTAAAACGTTTTCCATTGCCATTTAGTTTGCTTTAATTTTCAATTATTGGATTTATCAACGTAGTCAAAGATAATTGATTATGGGAAATATCGATTTCAACACTATATACAAGGGCGCAAAGGATTGTAAATCCGAATAAGTCACGACCTTTAGAAAAACCATCTACTCTTCTTCCGCTTCTTTCCAACAGTTTTTCAGATTCTGATGAGGAACCAGCGCTAAGTGATGATCATCAATCTGCAGTGGCTCATGATACATTATCTCCTCGAAATATACAATATTCGAAGATGAAGAATCCCTTGACGAAGTTATCTCAAATTTGTGATCGATACGGCGTATCACACAGAGCAGCAGCTGCCATTGCTTCTGCGGTTTTAAAAGATGTAAATGAAGCTGGTCCATCTTTCGTTATAGATCATAGTAGATTATGAAGAGCTAGAAAGCAAACTAGAGATATGTTATTAAATAGCCGTAAATTGACAAATATCGAAGGTTTATTTTTAGATGGGCGCAAGGACAAAGCAATGTTTATTATCAAGAAAGGAAGAAAATTTTATCGACGAATAAAAGTTGACACATAACGCTTGTGCAGGAGCCAGGATCAGTGTATCTCGGACACGCTACGCCATCATCTGGTACTGCTAATGCCATATGTTCTCTTTTGGAAGAGGAAAATCGTCAAATGGAGAAAATTGTTGCAGTTCGTTGTGACGGAACAAATACAAACACTGGCCGGAAAAATGGAATCATTTCAAGAATGGAACAGAGACTTGGAAAGCCATTGCAATGGCTTATTTGCCAGCTGCACGCTAATGAACTATCATTACGACATCTGCTATCTTCATTAGATGGACCGACTAGCGGACCTGTAGCTTTCTCGGGACCAATCGGAAGAAACTTAAAAAATTGTGAGAACGTTAAAATTATTCGGTTTGTTCCCATTCAATCATCCATACCGGAAAATATAACAGAAAAATTAAGCACGGACCAAAATTATTTATATAATATATGTCTGGCTGTGTCAAAAGGTATGATAACTGTAGATTTGGCAAGGAAACAACCAGGGAAAATGTCTCATGCCAGGTGGCTAACAACTGCAAACAGAATATTACGGCTATATGTTGCAACGGAAAACTCAACAGAAAATTTGCAGATATTGGCCACCTTTATTGTGAGAGTTTATGCTCCAACATGGTTTACCATAAAGTGCAATAGGTCTTAGATAGATGGAGCCCGTAATCTTTGGAAAATGGTTAGCATTTCCAGATATCTTTCAGGAGAATTGAAAGCTATTGTCGACCCCGTGATTCAGAGGAACGCATATTTTGCACACCCGGAAAACATTATTCTATCAATGTTAACCGATGACAATAAATGTATAAGGGAGCTAGGATGTAGAAGGATCATTAAATATAGGGCCCTTCAAACTTCATGAGTGAGAGAGTTCATAATTCCAAAAATTAATTTAAACTGCAATAGCTACATAGAATAAATTGACTGGCAGGCCACAGATTTAATTCTGACAGAACCTCCACTCCTGACCAACGTAAAAACGGACGAATTACTTAAATTGTGTGATGAAGGAAATGTAAAAAGGTTCGATTTTCCTAAATTTCCTTGCCACACACAATCAGTGGAAAGGTGTGTGAAGTTGACCACAGAGGCGTCTTCTGTTGCTGGTTACAATGCTAGAAAAGGTTATATTTACGCCAAGCAACTTTCAAGAAACATAATGCCAAATATTAATTCAAAGCAAGATTTTAAGTAATTACTGTTTTAACAATATGTTATCATTCAATTTTGAGCATCCATTATTTTTTGTTCGTTGTATTTTGGTCAAAAATGTTGTTGTACGTTATTGTTTAGTATCTTGAATTTTACCATAAAAAGTGTTATTTTTCCCTTTTATATTTTTAACCAACACATCACATATGTTAAAAAAATATTTATTTTTCGTTCTTTGTACTGCAGTTATGGAAATAAAATTAAGTGTGCTACAAAATATTAAATATGGACCCATTGTTTTATTTTTTTCCCAAATCACGAAATCAAATTTTTTTCAAAACTTCCGGCCATTTTAGCGAGCTAATAGTGAACACCAATTTCATTTATTTTTACGTTTTCGAATAGCTACAGATCATACGCAACTTTTGAGACCCCAGGCGTTTAAAAATAAGGCAATTTTTTTTCTCTCTATGGGGAGCGACACACGCTATTATATAATAATGCGGCACTGTTCTGTCGCTTCGTTATACATTTATAACCTCTCTTTTTGTTTACTATAATCCTGCGTATAACTTCATGTTTATTTACTTAAATTATCGCACCCCGTATGCCCGTTTAATTTCGCCAACTCATTCTTGTTTATTTTGTACATGCATCAATCGATTATTAGAATTTAATACAATATAATATACAGAAAACGATGATAAAAGTAGCATTACGTATTCGTTCACAGATAGGCAAAATTATTATGTAATATTAGGTAGGTATAGAAATTAATGTATCCCAACGAAAAGCTTCATTTTTTTCCGATGGAATATGCATAAGTATCTGGCTGAATTATCAATTTAATTCGAATTTTTCAAAATATCGAAGTAGAAAATGTTTTATTTTTGTAGGAATATAAAGATCGTACCTATGTTTTATTTTACTCAGAGAAGCAATATAATGTAAGTATTATAATATATTGAATACATTATAGGGATAGTATTCCTTGAGTTCCGTTTAGAATCAAGCACTGGAAAACTAATATGATTTAAAACTGAAAAACTGTCTTTTGCAAAAACACTGGAAAACTGTTTTCCTTTTCAATGTTTATGATGTGTCATTAATTAATTAATTGAAGGCATACTAAAACGTGTTAAATACAAAATACACTAATTTTCGTACAAATTAGTCTGATTTCGTAATTGTAAAAAGCATTCACTTTGTGGCTCAACATAATTTATAATAAAAACGGTCAAAAACAAATTTATGTGTTTTTATTATAGTCTGATTTTGGTTAGCAATATTCTCTTAGCAGGCATGGGCATCGGACGAGCCGTCAACGAATAGGGATTTTTAATATATAACATTAAAATAATAGATTGCTTGAATTTAAATATTTTTGTGCATTTAGTGAGCATACTTACTGATTGATTTACTTGCATTTACAAGCCCTGGCAACAAATTTACTGTAAAAGAGAGTCCAATTATCAGTTAGTACAGTATAAACGAGGTGATGTATGAATGTGAATGAAACAAGGACCAATCCCTGCAGGGAACAGCTTGATGGTCACTTACTAACTTAAGTAAGTTGTAGTAAATTATTTAATTTGGGGTAGATTATGGATAGGCTAATCACGAGGAGTCGAGAACCAAAATTAGTATGAAAAATAAAGATTCATAGTTTAATGTTTACTTACGTTATCAGTAATATAATTAAAAAATATATTTACGGACCACCCTAATATACTTAAGTACATAAATAATCAATGATTAAAATGATGTACTTACGTATTTTGATAGCTCGTATTCATATCACAAAATTATGAAATAATTTATGCAAGTCGTACAGAGCAAATTATGCAATAATCATTATTATTTTTCGGAATAACTTATTGAGTAAAACCTCAAATTATAATATTTAAATATTGAAGACAATATTAGTGATTTTTAAACGCAAATCTGAAACAGAAAAATCAGAAAAGGAAACGGTCATACCTATCTGGGACTCGAACAAAATCACTAATATTGTCTTCAATATTTAAATATTATAATTTGAGGTTTTACTCAATAAGTTATTCCGAAAAATAATAATTCATTTTCTAGACTTGCAGAAAAAGTCAATAGATGTCGCACATCAAAAATAAAAACAATAAGATAGGTTTATCTATAAGACGCTGTCTAGGATTGCATTTAGTTCGGGTTGAATCTTGCGATCATACATAAAGATAGTTGCCAATAAAAATGTGCGGTGAAAAAATGAAGACAACGTTGGTAGTTCTTATTCGAAGTATGATACAGTTAAAAGTGACCGATGAGGATAGGGTTTTATTAGCGCAGTTGGTAGAGCATTGTCCCGGAAAGACAAGGGTCCTGGGTTCGAGTCCCAGATGTGACCGTTTCCTTTTCTGATTTTTCTGTTTCAGATTTGCGTTTAAAAATCACTAATACTGTCTTCAATATTTAAATATGCAATAATCATTTATACATTTTAATAATATAAACTAACATTTTTTATTTCAATAGAAATGCTAGTGTTTTGAGAGATCGCGAGTTTTATTGATAAATTAACCTAGCGAAGCGGAGTAACATAAATTACTGTTTTATGCAAAAGATAAATTTAACCGCTTTGTCTTAGAATTTTATACTTATAATCCATGCCGTCAGAAGTGCTCTTTTATTAAGGCTTCAAATTTAGACGGTAGTTATTTTTACTTCATAATGAAAATGTTGCAATATTGCTAAATTCCGTGTTTGAAAAAAGATGACGAATTTACACCACCACGGTTTGAGCTTTGTAAATGTTGTATTGTGGTGAACGAATATTATAACACGTTTGTATTTGATATGTTATTTATTAAACCAGCCCAGCTGGCGATCTGTTGACAAGTGGTGACAGCTAGGGTTTGTGTAGCACAGACAATATATTAGGAAATGGCCATAGATAACATTATACTGATAACACCAACATCCCTCTTTTCCTAATAAAGAAAAACAAGTCAAGACAAGATGAACATTACAAACATAAATTTTTCTTTTCAAATAAACATAATTCATGACATAGTAATAAACTGTAAGTGAAATACAATTACCAAATTTAATTATAATCAGATGGATTATATCTATCAGGTTTATTAACAATTCTGCCCGAACGAGTTCGAATGCTTGCCTCATTGTTTGTCAGCTCATCAGAAGTTGTAGGACCTGGATAGAACGGGATGGAATGAAAATCATTGTCAAAACGTACACCTTTCTCCGATGAACTATTTCCATTCAGCGGTGATGATGATTCCTGACGTGATCTGTCTAAATTTAAGTGTTTCCTATTCCTGCGATATCTTGAACCATCGGGAGTTTCAACAATATATGACCTTGGGCATCCTTTAACAATTTCTACTACAGTAGCTGGTGACCATGAACTTGACACATCTTTTTTAAAAACTACTTTATCGCCTATCTTCAACTCAGACAAGTTCCGAACCTTTTTGTCAAAATATTTTTTCATTTTGTTTTGACGACCCTTAAATTTATCTTCATATTCTTTAAATCGCACGACTTTTGGTCTAAGTTGACTGGATGTTACGGGTAAATTACATCTAAGTTGACGTGACATTAAGAGGCTTGCAGGGGATGGAAAATTATTTTTTGGACTATTTCTGTAATGTAACATAGCAAGATACGGATCAGTTTTGGATTCAAGGCATTTTCTTAAAATATTCTTTACTATTTTTACTGAACTCTCAGCTTGACCATTTGACTGAGGATAGTTTGGACTAGTGGTGATATGTTCAATATCCCACTCATATAAAAAGTTTTTAAAAATGGCTGATTGAAATGGTGGTCCATTATCACTAACAAGCGTTAACGGTATCCCATGACGTGAAAATATAGATTTTAAGTGTGTGACTACAGTTTCCGCGTTATAATTGTGTAACATTGAATTTTCGATGTATTTTGAATAATAATCAGTAACAATGAGATAATTTGAGTTGTTGAAATGCATTAAATCTACACCTACCTTTTCCCAGGGAAAATTAGTGATACCATGGGGCAAAAGAGGCTGTGACGGGTTATTAGGTTTAAATTTAGTACAAATCTGACATTGATCGACAATGTTTTTAATATCAGAGTTAATATTCGGCCAAAAAATCATATTTCTGACTAGACTTTTTGCTTTTGACATACCTAAGTGACCTTTATGTACATCTTTTAAAATTTCAGGACGTAAAATTGACGGTATAATTAAACTAGGTCCCTTAAATACCAGATCATTGACAACATGAATTTCTGCTTGAAAATTCCAGTATGGTTTAACGCAGGGTTCAATTACATTTTTATTTGACGGCCAACCGGTTTTATAATATTTCATTAAAGTTAATAAAGACTGATCTTGTTTCGTCGCCGCAGTGATTAATTTCAGTTTTTCTTCTGAAACTGCCAGACTTGACATCAGTAAATTGATATGTATGTCAATTTCTTTTTCCGCATCTGTTATTTCTGTATCAGGTAACGGCGCTCTAGATAACGTATCGGCAATATACATAAATTTACCAGGTACATATCTGACGTCTAAATGGTAGCATTGTAGAGACATCATCATTCGTTGTAACCTTGCGGGAACTTCAGAAAGTGATTTCTTAAAAAGTGTGACTAGTGGTTTATGATCTGTTTCAACATTTACTACGTGGCCATAAATATACTGATGGAATTTTTGACAACCGAATAAAATTGCATATAATTCCTTCTCTATCTGTGCATAATTTTGCTGACTGGACGTTAGTGTTTTTGACGCATAAGCAATCGGTCTACTTTCCTGCAAAATAACTGCGCCCACTGCGCTCTGCGAAGAATCTACTGATAATTTTAACGGTTTTTTAATGTCAAAATTAATAAGTACTGGAGATGAACTTATAATTTTCTTTAAATTGACAAAGGACTGATCGTGATTGGCATCCCATTGCCAGCTGACGTCTTTCTTTAGCAAAGTCCTTAAAAGTTCTGTTTCTTTTGACAAATCTTTGATAAAAGATCCCAAGTAATTAATCATACCTAAAAACCGTTGTAAGTCTTTCTTACAAGTGGGAGTAGGTAATTCTCGAATAGCTCTAATCTTTGACTCATCTGGCCTGATCCCTTGACTGCTAAAGATATGACCTAGAAAAGTAACTTCCTGTAAGCCAAAGTGACATTTATTTAGATTGAATTTTAAATTTACTTCTCTGGCTCTTTTAAAAACATTTTCTAATCTCCTTTCATGAGATTCAAGATTCTCTCCCCATACTAAAATATCGTCAACGAAAACTATCACCCCTTCTAGATCAGCAAATATTTCCGTCATTATTCTAGAGAAGAATTCGGGAGCTGAATTAATTCCATACGGAAGTCTTAAAAATTGATACCTGCCGAAAGGTGTTTGGAAAGTGCATAAATCTGAACTTTCACTATCTAAGCGTATCATCCAAAAACCTGAAAATGCGTCTAGATTTGAAAAAAACTTCGCTCCTTTAATTTTAAACCTAATTTCGTCCATTGAAGGTGTTGGATAATGCGTTCTGCAAATAGCCCTATTTAAATTTCGTGGATCTAGACAAATGCGTAACTGTGAATTTTTTTTTTCTACGACAACTATGGAACTCACCCACGGTGTTGGTTTTGTAACCTTGACAATGACCTTCATTTCCTCCATTCTATCTAATTCTTCTTTTAATTTATCGTGCAGCTTGAATGGAATCTTTCTTGGTGCATCGATTTTAGGATGAACATCAGATCGAACTGTTAGATGACATTCGTGAGGTAAGCATCCGAGACCCTGAAAAACATCGTTAAATTTCTTTATTAAATTGTTCGAATTATACATTGACAAATCATTGTTGGGAATATTTTCAGAATTATTCGTGTTAGAATACACACGTTTTATTATTCCCATTGCATTGCAAGTAGCTAGCCCTAATATAGTTTGACATGATTTCAACTCAGTGATGACAAAGGGAATGGACATATTTTTATCATTATTATAAAAACAATTTAACTTACAAATTCCTTTTGTAGGAATGTTAGTATGTACCACCGAATGAATTTATTTTAAATGCTGTTTCTGTGATAATTTTTTCTGACAAACCAAGTTTATTAAAATTTGTAAAAGACATAACATTTACATTGGCACCGGTATCTATAAGACATGAAATTATAACATTATTTATTCTTAAATTAATGTGCCATGAATTCAATGTTGATTTAATATTGTTACAATTTAATGTATCAATTGTATAGTCGTGGTTGGGTATTTTACTTTGTGACAATGTATTAACATTAATTTTCCTACCTTTCAATTTCCTATTAAAACAAAATTTCGAATAATGCCCAATCTTGAGACAATTAAAGCATTTAGCTAATGATGCCGGGCAGTTTGTGCGGTGAATTTGTCCACATTTGGTACAGACTCCGCCCTGACTTCCGGATTGACCTCTGGATAGACTGCTCGGACTTCCCGATGGACTTCTGGAATGATTGCTCGGACTTCCGGATTGACTTCTGGAATGGCTTCTGGCTGATAGTGAAGATGAAGAAGGGCTTCGTAGAACTTGTTGTATAATATTCCCCTCAAGACTTCTTGTGTTTTCCCTCGATACAACAATCGCTCTTGACAAATTAATCGCTTTTTCCAAGTTTAACGACGTTTCTTGTAAAAGTCTTTCTTTCAAGTAGTAAAGATTTCGATTTAGGTTACATATGAATATGTCCTTTATTAAGGATGTTTGTAGATTGCCGAAATCACAAGTTTGACTTAGATTTTGTAGCGAAGCAATAAAATCTTCGACTGTTTCACTGTCGCCTTGTTTCCTCGTGAAGAATTTAAATCGTTCCACTGTCACATTTATTGTGGGTATGAAGTGTTTATCGTAAAGGAGTAAAATACCGTCGAGCGTACTTTTCTCAATTGTGAGGCCAAATGAGTTAAAAATTTCTACCCCTTTCGGGCCAATCGTGTGTAGAAGCCTGGCCACTTTTTGAATTTCCTTTTCTTCATTAAAATTATTAGCCATCATATAAATAAGGAATGATTGCTTAAATTTCTTCCACTCACCCGCCATATTTGGAACAATCACCATAGGCACAATATGACTCGACATTTTATTTCTTTTGACAATTTGTTTTGGATACAAATTATTGACTCTTGATGTGACTTGACTTGACTTCACTCACAATATATTTATTAAGACACACCTGACACCATGTTGTATTGTGGTGAACGAATATTATAACACGTTTGTATTTGATATGTTATTTATTAAACCAGCCCAGCTGGCGATCTGTTGACAAGTGGTGACAGCTAGGGTTTGTGTAGCACAGACAATATATTAGGAAATGGCCATAGATAACATTATACTGATAACACCAACAGTAAATAATGGTGTTTATATATTACTCGTATAAAAATGATACCAAAGAATAATTTAGCGATTACGAATCATTGAAAATTACGGTCAAAGAGCTTTATTTGGGTACTAACTTACCCAAACCAGTGGGAATATGGCATTTACAATAAACTGGTGAGTTGAGAGTAGAGAAGGCAAGTAGATTGGAAAGAGGAAGATTAGAAAGTTCCTGGCAAGCATGGTTAAAGCCATTTCAAGTAACTTTTCGATTCTGAATTTTAGTCTTTCACCAGGTGATACTGAAAGTAAGTACTCAATTGTTTGTTGGATAAAAAATAAATATAACGTGTAGCAGTTTTTAGAGAAAGAGAACCGGTTCCTCATAAAAGAATGTTTGAATGTTGAGATTCTTTATTTTTGAACAGTTAAAATTATTTAAGTCATAAATAATTGGCTGAAATATACATTGCTAACCAAAAAAGGCTAAAAATGTGCACTTAAATAATTTCTAATTATTACAAAAACTTTATTGAAAACAGTACTTAAATATGAAAAGTTTCTATGACAATGGCAACACTAAAAACGTTCGCTTGGATTTTGAAATCGGAACTGACTTCTGACATGCTTCTGACATAGTTGATTTATGCTTCTGACTAGATAGTTGATTTATGCTTCTGACAGGCTGACAGAGAGTGATTTATTTATGGGCTGACAGGTTTTAAAACTCTTGACGATTTCTTCAAAAATTATTAATCAAATACATTGTAATATTTATTGATAACTTATAACCATGGAAATCGGTAAGTTCTCCTTGCAATTTAAATGTATATATTTATTTCCCTGTAAGTTTGACATCATGTCCGGTGTTAGATCAGGGAAGACTTTTCCGATTAATATGTTATTGAAATTGTGGGAGGAATGCAGATCACGCCAAACTCTGGGAATTGAATAAAAATGCACTTTCTAGATGAAAAAAGTGTGTAGAAATTCATTAAAAAAAGAATTAAGGCGCGGAAGAATAAATTGAGGGAGATACAGCCGATCAAAGTTTAATAAATTGCACTTCGCGATCTGATATTATCACCATATTCGGACAGCCCGCCGCCATATTTTGTCACGAAAATCAAATTAAAAACTATGTTAATACTTTTGAAATTTCAGTAGTGCCATCCAAAAAATAAAAAGTGTTGCCATATAATAATATCAATGCATGAAAAATTCTGAAAATTAAATACCATTTGCCAGATTGGTAGTTTATTATTTAAAATCTTGTAAATACTTAATTTATGTATATATATATATAACCTAACCTAACTGTGATTTTCTATAACAAAAAAATGACCCTTTAATAACGCCCACTCGCGTCCCCTTTAGAGTTTTATCCCAGTTTTCAAGTAGTTTGTGGGCTACGCTAGGTTTGTATAGACGGTTTGTGATTTAATACTAATATCTTTTTTTCATGTTATTTCCTGTTACACAAAATTGCCCCTTTAATAACGCCTGCTCGCGTCCCCTTTAGAGTTATATCCCAGTTTTCAAGTAGTTTGTGGGCTACGCTAGGTTTGTATAGACTGGTTTGTGATTTAATTCTAATACCTTTTTCCCATGTTCTTCTGCCTACTCTAACCCAAACTAAACACCTAACCTATTTTGTAAAAAAATATTATTATTATATGGCAACACTTTTTTTTTTGGTTGGCACTACCGAAATTTCAAAAGTAAATAGTTGTTAATTTGATTTTCTTAAGTCATAATTGATAAATAAAACATGGTTCCTATGTATCGCGTACGAAGTTTCAAAACCCTATAACTCAGTTAATAGTGCCGACCCCCACCTAATTCTTTCAGATTCGGATTCCCCAGCCCTAAATTAGTCTAAATCAAGTTCGATTTCGGTTATACTCCCATAAACCGAATTTTACCCTCAGATCGCGAAGTGCAATTTTATTAAACTTTGATCGGCTGTATCTCCCTCAATTTATTCTTCCGCGCCTTAATTCTTTTTTTAATGAGTTTCTACACACTTTTCTCATCTAGAAAGTGCATTTTTATTAAATTCCCAGAGTTTGGCGTGATCTGCATTTCACCCGAAATTGTATATAAGGTACACTGATTTACGCATAGCTAAGCTAAATTTGATAAATTTTTTCATAACTGCCGCATTTTTCATAGGCACAGCCTGGGCAATGAGTTTGTAGATCGTGCTAATATTTTAGTTTTAAATCTAGACACATTCAAAGCAAAATTAGTTCAGCACTCTAAATCTGGAAATATTCAAAGCCAAATTAGTTCAGAACCTTAAATCTAGACACATTTAAAGCTTAATTAGTTCAGTACTTTAAATCTGGATACATTTAAAGCCAAATTAGTTCAGCTCTTTAAATCTAGACACATTCAAAGCCAAATTAATTACGTAATTGTAAAAAGCATTCACTTTGTGGCTCATCATAATTTATAATAAAAAAACATAAATTTGTTTTTGACCACGATAGTTTTATTTTCACTCTATGTATTCTATGTATTTATGTGTCAATATTTTGTGTAGTAGATTAGTTTTAAATATTCTCCTGAAGAAGGAAGGGATCTTCCGAAACCGGTAGAGTGAAAATAAAACTATCGTGGTCAAAAACAAATTTATGTGTTTTTATTCCAAATTAATTAGTTCAGCACTTTTTAGTTCAAGTAAATAATAATGTGTTTTATTATCTTTTTTTGTTGTAACAAACAGATATGATGATATCCTCACTGGGATCTCCCATGCTGAGAATTTCATTTACAGATTATTAAAATTTAGTTATATGGATAATATAAAGTAATTATAAATACAGGGTGTCTGGAAACTCGTAGTACAAGCGGGAAACTGGTGAATCTACATCACATTTGGAGTCGATTTTGTAGTATTTTTTTTTTTGATTTGAGCTTTCGTTATCGAGTAAATCGAGTAAGAAGTTGATTTTTTTTCAATCAAATTCTTTTAAATTATTACTGAAGATCAAAGTACCCAACTAATTAAAACTATTTGAAAGTAAAACAAATGAAGAAACTCGGATTTGAAGCATTATTTTGAAATCACCCTTCATTTAATCCGGTGTAATCATAAAATATTTCTGCTCTGCAGGGTTAAAAAATCTGTTGTTCAACCCTTAACACCAGAAAAAACTTTAACCCTAAAATAGCCGAAAAAGTTTTTTTTTTGTTTTTTTTTTTTTTTGTGAAAATGCTCAAATCAAAAAACTTTATGTTTATTAGGGTTCCCCATGTGGTGTAGATTCTCCAGTTTCCCGCTTGTACTACGAGTTTCCGGACACAGTGTATATTGAATAGTGTTTTTCTGAAACAATTATAAATATATTACGTGGTGTTTTTTTTGTTCAATTGAGTGGTTTCAGTTTCAGTCTGTATTTGGTATCAGTTTATTATCTATTTCTGATCTGCCTATGTTATATTACAGAATTAGTAGATACCTTAGTAGAGTATATTACAATTTGGGAGGCGGGGTTGGGTACCACCGCCCCGAGAATCAATTATTGGGTAACCAACACGTCTAACATAGGTCAGCCCAAGTGGGTCGCTACGTTTGGTGATTGAGCAGGGGTGCCCGGGTTCATCGGGAGAGGTGTGTTCGGGATGCGCCTGACCACTTGACCCTTTGAACTCCCCAACTGGTCTCTCTTGACCCACCGCCTTGCGCCGCAGCGGGAGGAATAGATTCATACGTCCGTCACTCCTGGACATACTGATCCTTATGCTCTTACCCACTCCTCGTACCTTTTCCCTTCCCAGAATTTCCTCTCCTTCTTTTTGTTAAAAAAGACCCTCCACACAGCATCATTAAAGATGACATAGGCCCTGAGGAAAATTACTTTCCTCAGGGTCTCCTATGAGGGGTAATGTAAAAACATATTCACAATATCAAGATCCATCCCATACCCCTCCCTTCCCCATCCCATCCCTATATGCTAATGTAACTTTTTTTCTTACATAAATATTATATATTCACTAAATAATTAAAATACTTAAGTGAAAACCTATTATTGGTTAAATAATTAACACTTAATACACCATACTTTGTAATTATTATAACTGTTGGTTTTCCAAATAAAATAAAATATACACAACACCAAGCGACCTAGAGAAAGTTGGTACGAATAATAGATAAGATTAAAATTGATCAAACAAAAACACGTTAGTTCCGTTTCCGGACAAAATGGTTAATTTTAGAAAATCGAGTGTGTATCTATCTCAATCTATTTTACTGTTTGTTACTTTGTCTTCAAGAACATATCGTCTTTGAATGAATTTATGAATTCGTAATATTATATAAATGTATCTAATAAAATTATGTAATCAGACACAGATGAGAATAAAATTAATAGGTACCTGACTCTCACATAAAATTGGCATAAAAATTAACAAATTTCTATTCAATAAATACGCTACCATCTTCCAGCTGTAACTGTCTAAAATGGATTTACATTTGAATACAATTTATCAAATTTTATGTTCGAGTGGAGTTTTTTTTTATAAAAATTTCTGGCTTTCACCCTTCAAGGGTGTTCTTGGCCATCATTTAAAATTATTGAGAAATGAAAGGTGAATTTAAATATTAATTTTATTTAAATAGGCAAATTTCAAAATTATAATGAAAATTGGAGTCGAGTTCAGACTTAAAAGAGATGAAATGTTGAATGGAGGGGAGGCAATTTTAGTTAAGGCTTGATAGAAGAGAGGATATTTGTTTAGAGAGGGACAACCAAAAAATATGTGATCTAAAGTTCCCACTTCTAGACCACAGAATGTACAATCTGGGGAGTCAAGGACGTGAATTTAAAAAAGGTGGGAAGGAACGGAACAATGTCCGATCCTCATTCGAATGAGTGAAGAATTTTTTTTTTTGGAAAAATAAGGGAATTGCTGAAACCACGGTGGTTTTGATGGAATAGTCCTTTGTATTGAGAATAGTCCCTTGGATTGACTAGCAATGTGCCAATACTCTGCCCAAACATTGCGGGATCTTTCTTTGATGATGGAAAAAATGTCAGATAAGAGAATGTGGTTTACGAGGGTAACAACAGGGTTGGACGCTCCTTGTTTTGCCAAGGCATCCGCAATATCATTACCCATGATACCAACAGTACATATCATGGGAAGAATATTAAACATGGCTTAGTTTTTACCAAATATGAATTTAAATGCTAACCCCGGACGTAAATACATAGTTGTTTCTTATAATTATTATTATAATTTAATGAGCGAGCAGCATTCTGCTGACGTGCTCATATCTAATACATATCACAATAAGATTAACAATAATTGAGTTGATTTAAATTTAAAATAAGTCAATCCTTTCTTCTCTCCAATCGAGCTTTAAATTGAATATTTGTAGCATCGATGACATGTTGTAGAAGTCTGTTCAGGCTTCCACTACTCTTTTGTAATGAAGTGTTTCCTAGGATTGCATGTAAAAAGTTTTCTGTTATTTGTTTTTTGAGTGTCCACGGAATATTACATTTGTGTTGGTGGTGAAGGTTTCTTGAACACCAGGGCAACTATAAGTTAAAATCCAGTTAAAATTTTAAAAGTCTTAAATCAAGTCAGCTGATTTTAAAGGTGAAACAAAGTGTTCTTTCAATAATGCATAATATTAAAAATTATGCCAAATAGTATAATTAGTAAGAAGAAGTCGGGGACGCCCGAGGAAGACATGGCACGATCAAGTGAATCAGATACTCGAGTCGGGCCATGTCAAGAGTCAGAATAATAGAAGAGTATGTATGAGACGATGTATGAATGTGAATGAGGCAAGGAGTGTGTGCCAAGACCGAGTTGTTTGGCGGTTCGTCCTCTCTGCCTACTCCTGCGGGGAAACGGCGTGATGGTTAGTTAGTTTTAGTTAGTTTTTACTTATCCGCATTCCAGGAGCGGATACTTCAAGATAGCTATTTTCATAATTATCATCTGCATCGAATGTTTCTATACGAGACTACCACTATCAGCGTCTCTTGTAACCATAAAACTAACTTGCAACCATAAAAAAATATGTTTTATACACAACGATACAATTAATATACTAAATATACTAGGTATACATTACTTCTATACATTACTATATTAAGAAACAAAATAAGAAGGCTAGCCTACATTTTCAAAAATCTAAGAAACATATTGGACAAAGTTACATTAAAAACTGTATATTATGCTCTTATTCAATCAATGCTTTCATATAATGTTGTCTGTTGGGGTTCTTGTAACAAGACTACCTTAGAGCCTTTGAATGTTGCGCAAAAATTAATTTAAAAAATAATGTATAAGAGAAATTTTATGTATCCATCAAAGTTATTATATAGTGAAAGCAAAATTATGACAATAAGGCAGTTGTACATAATACAGGCTCTCTGTAAATTTTTCAACAACACTATTACTGCCAAAAGATCTCAACAAGTGCGCAGCACTAGAATGGGTTCTTCTTTAATGTATCAGCCGGTGTATACCAGAACATCCTTCGGACAAAGGAGTTTTTCATATAAAGCTCCGTTGCTATATAATATGCTTGGAGAAAATATAAAAACTATAGGTACGTTAAATTCATTCAAGAAAATGGTCAAGATCTCCGTACTAGCTGAGAGTGATGATTTTGGATCACCCATGTTGTCGCTTATATCATAATTCGTTGTAGAAGCTCTGTTTCGATACAATCCTTATTTACTTACTGCGCATGTACTTATTTACTTCTAAAATAACTTTTGGTTATTTATTATTTTGTTACTTATTATTATTATTATTATCTACTTAATTGTCGTATTAATATTTACTTTAATTATTGTCTAGCTAAATTATTTACTTACTTACTTTTATTATAATATTTACTTACCTATCGGTTATTATTTACATATTGTTATTTAGTTATTTTATTTTTTCTTATAATTGTTAGTATGGTTACCCTATGCTTGTGCCTGATAAGCCAGCACAGGTACCTTGTACAATAGTTAACAGAATAATATTATTGTTGCCAACTTACTTACTAATGCTTCTTTTGTTGACATTTTTGTTTTTATTTTTTCATACATTTGTTATTAATATTTTGTTTATTTTTGTCTACCGGTCTCGAAACGTCCGTGTCATAAACTTTTCTTTTTTTTGGTTTAAATTTAATGTTGTTATCATTTTTAATTTACATATATGTATTTTTTAAATGATATTATTGTAAAGCTGCACATCTTGATACAGGAATGCCCTAGTGAGATGTGTAGAGTATGTTTTTTATTTAAAAACTGTTTTTTGAATAAATAAATAAAATAAAAATACTACTCCAGCTCTCCAAGACCAGCTGACCAGACTGAAGGACGAAGTAGAGAATGTGAAGAAGGACAACACCCTGCTGAGGGCCAGGATGGACGAGCTGGAGAAGCAGCTCGAGTCGGGGGCTCTCAAGGGAGAATATGGTGCCCCCAAAACTAAGGTCGTGCATCTGACCCAAAACCCTTCAGCCAAAGCCCAGGAAGATTTTAGAATGGATTTGGATGCAGAGGTAACATTATTACATACTAGCCCAGGCCCATATCAAATCCCAAATCACGGGATACTCTGAATTCTTGACAAATCAGTTCCAATTTTAAAAATGTCGAAAAAATTATTTTCTGTTGAAAATATAATATTTTAGGGTACTTAATCGCTTGTCTGAATTCTTCACACTCACATAAAAATATGCTATAAGTACCTACTTAGGTACATAAAAAATGTTTTTTTAAATGCATTTCGATTCTGAATAAAAAATACTATCCTCAATGATTTATATTCTAATGTTTTGTTTGACAAAAATCAAGAATACAAAAATCCATGGTTAACGTACAAATTGTTGCAAAGAGTAAATTGAATTAGGTATATATTTTAATTATATGTATAAATATATATTACGTATGTAATTGTATTGTTTCAAATTATGTCATGAAGATGTTTGTTCAATTTTAAAATTCACTTACTTCTTTACGAAATTATTCCCATCGTTTTGTATTATAT
The DNA here is from genome assembly GCF_061612785.1 of Hesperophylax consimilis. Classification (NCBI taxonomy): domain Eukaryota; kingdom Metazoa; phylum Arthropoda; class Insecta; order Trichoptera; family Limnephilidae; genus Hesperophylax; species Hesperophylax consimilis. The sequence continues at coordinate 484,108 of NW_028301271.1, forward strand.
ATTGCATCGCAGACCCGTACAAAAAATCACCGCATTTTATAATTCCAATTTCAAAAAATACTGTCAAATATTATATTATAGGTAGATACTTACTTTATCACTCCTTTGAATCCTTCACACAATCAGTTCCAATTTTGAAAATGACACATTCAAAGCATATTTGAGTTCAATGAACCAGATTTCATCGACAAATTATATGTTTGATTTTTAGAAAATGTTCTTATCAACCACAAATCATTAGCACTTTGCCATTACAGTACTTTGATAATAATAAATACCTAATGACTTTCAGATAATAGAACTCAGGAGGAAAATCAAAAGATTGGAGCAGAACAAATTGGAAATGAGCTGTCAGCTGTCGGAAACCACTCGGGATGGATTCCCTGTCAGCTGTCAGGAAGTGGAACAGCTCAAGAGTGAACTGGAGTCACATAAACTCAAAGCGCAGAGGTACACATTCAACTAAATTCATTTAAAAAGCAACAGATACAAATATTGAAGACAATATTAGCGATTCCTAAACGAAAATTTGAAACAGAAAAATCTAAAAAAATATATAATAAGTCCCTTCTAGGACATGAATCATACTTCGAATAAGAACTACAGCAGAACCCTATTAATTCGAACCCCGATAATTCTAAAAAACGCGTAATTCGAAATTTTCGTCAAAAAAATATCCACAGAAATTTTTTTCACACAAATTGGTTTTTTAATTTGAAATTCGTTAATTCGTAATTCGAAATTTATTTTGGTCCGTGTACGAAAATTTGTTCGTGTAATTCGAAAAATATCGATTTTTGCAAAAATAAATCATAAAATTTCAAAAATCTGAATCTTAAAGACAGCCGAGGTGCTTAAACGACGAAAATGTATTTTTACATGGTTATACATCGTCCTAATTAGTATAATTATTTTGTAAATCTGAATCGATTTACACTGGGATGTCGTATTTTTTCCAATTTATTTCGAATATCCAAGTTTGAAGAGCCGAGAATTTTTTTTTTTTTTTTAAAGAAAGACAAACATTCCCGGGTTACGAATAACCTGACAATATTTGAAAATCTCCTACTACCACCACAGTAAGCTGAAAATGTTGCTTGTGTTGTGATGGAGGACTTAGCCAGCCGAGGAACACACTACGCCCGAGTGGGACCCAAGCGCGATGTCAACTCGGCCACCGACCGGTCAATACGTTTTGCACGGAAAAATATAATATTTTTACGAATTTACACCAAATATCGAACTTAAAGGGTCGGCCATGACGGAAATCAGCCGCGAAATTTCGATTTTCGCATAAATATATCGTATTTTTACGAATTTAAGTTGAATATCCGAATTTAAAGGGCCGGCTGCGACGGTAAACCGATGATTTATGCGGAAATATACGTATTTTTACAAATTTATTTAGAATATCTGAATTTAAAGGTCTGGCGGCGAAAATAAAAGAATAATTCGTATCAATACGAATTTACTCATAAGATACTACCCGGAATTGAAGGGGCGACCGAGAAACTCGTTTTTTTGTTTTTATTTCTAAAATTTGGAATTACGTGGGAAAATGTTAATTCGAAATTTGATTTTTGATGTCCCGTTGATTTCGAATTAACGAGGTTCTACTGTACCAACATTGTCTTCATTTTCTAACCGCACATTTTTATTGGCTGCTATCATTATGTATGATGTATATCGCTTATATTGTATTTAATAATTAAATATTACAATTTGAGGTTTTACTCGTGTTATTCCGAAAATAAAAATTAAATAAAAAAAAACAGATAAAACATTTTCATATTTTAATAATGTTTTATTTCTTTTCAGGGTAAAAGAAACTCTAATGAGCTCGCTGCAGGAATATTGAAATGTATGTTATATTCTTATGGATATAAATTGGACAGAACTAGCCCCAACAATTATAGGTAAATATGATTTGTTTCTCTGTATTTCAATTAAAGTAACTAACCATCGCGCCATTTCACTACATGGGCGGATAGAATAAGGACAAGAACGCTTTACACACAAAATAATGTCATCCATTTATTAGATGCTAAATCAAAATAAAAAAAAAACTGTGTGGACGAAACACTTTTAGCATCAACTCCTCGTGCCTCGAAGTATTTCCGCTTTGCACTAAAATCCAAATAAATAGAATATTTCTGAATGTATCTGAAAACTAAAAACTGCTTATTATAAGAAATTTTGAAACAAGGATTAAGGAACATTTGAGATGTCTAAATAGCAATAATTATTCGGAATTTGCTAACCATCTAATTAAATTCAACCATTCATTTGACATAAATACTGGTTTTAAAATTTTACACACTAATGTTAGTGGTTTTCAGTTAGACCTTTTAGAAATATTAGAAATTAGGAAAAATGTCAATAGAAGTTAAAATATTATTAATAATCAAACTAATTTTGTGAATAACCCTGTCTTAAACATATTTCCATTGTATTTTTTTGTCTTTGATTTTCTAAGCACCTCCCCTTTCCACCTCTCACCCCACCCCTAAACCCCACCCCCCCTCACTACTTCCTTTTCTACCCACACCTGTCTCTATATACTTGACAATTTAGTTTTTAGTACATTAATTGTCCTGATGAAGAGAACATCGTTCTTGAAACATGTTGACTTTATATAAAAAAATAAAGATTATCGTGGTCAAAACAAAGTGTTTTAATTATTTTACATATAAATTTGTTTTTGACCACTATAGTTTTATTTTCACTCTACCGGTTTCAGAAGAACCCTTCCTTCGTCAGGAGAATATTAAAATCTGATCTACTACACAAAATATTGACATATAAACACAAAAATGTTAAGTGTTTGAGGGAGGGGTGGACAAAGTGGAAGGGGTAATTACGGGAATTCCAGGAAGAACAGAGCGGTTAACTGGAAATATGTCTAGAATAGGACTATAAGACAGATTTATTTGGTTATTTATTATACTGAAGTTATTATTGAGGGATTTTCTGATATCAAGTGCTTCTAAATTATCTAATTGTTTGCCTTTATTACTACGGTGAAGAATTTTAACCCCTGTATCTTTACTAAAAGTATGAATTGTAAAAGTTGAAATTGAAAGTATGAAAAAGTATTGTTATGGTTAAATGTAAATTTACATAATAGCATTTGCTGTTTTAAAATCTAAAGCTTACCTTACGTTTTTAATAACTAAAATTACTGGTAATGAAAAATGAAAAAAAACACACGCATTTTATTAGACAAATGTGTTACAAATTTACTGTCACCTCACTTTTTTGTAGTTTCATAGAAAAATAATTAATAAAAAATTAACAAAGTTTCATAATTTTTTTTCAAATTACATTCGGAACCTTTGGTTTCATAAAGGTGCAAATTTATTTCTTCTGTGGTTAACTTCCAGATTTAAATAGGAAGTGTGGAGTTTTTTCTTTCTAACCTCGTTTAGATCATATTTCTCAGCATGACAGTAACGATTTCTATGAGACCATATGAGTTGTTCCCAAAAGTGGAAAAATTAGCTTGAGGATTAAAAAAAATTGTGAATAATTGAGTTATGCCATTTTTCCTATCCGTTGTCAATCTGCCAGATTCAGAAATCAATCGTAATCTGACATTTATTCTTGCTACCATTTAAAATTTACCTGCCTGAAGAAAGTTTGAAAAAAGACTTGTAATTGAGATTGTGATGTTTCTTTGGAAAAATCAAATTCCTTATTTAAAATGTTACACAAGGTTTATAATTAATTAGGTAGTATATTAAAGTACCTACTTACAAACCTTACAAGAAGATTAGAGACACACTTTTTTGTACGCAAGGTCTACTGCTCGCAGAAATACTAGTTCTAAAATCGGTGTTACCATAGTAATGAAAAAAAATTATTTCATTTTATAAAATTTTTTTTGTCGACATTTATTATGTTTCCAGATTACTCAGCATCTATGCCGACTCACCGGACGAATACCTCAGTTTTAGGCTGACTCCTGACGGAGGCATAGAGATGTTACAGACGGAATACTCCACGCAGCTCAAGGACCTTGTGGAACTTCATCTCCATCATCAGAAATCCTTTCCCGTATTTGTTAGCGCCCTCACCTTCAATCTGTTCAACAATACCACTATGTGTAGCGCCCTTGAGGTGATTTTTCACAAAAACGGCGCTCTACAAATTATCCAATGATTATTATTAAACTGAAAGTATGACGCAGTAGTACCTTCAGAATTTAGTTTTAAAGCCATTTTAAGTTAATTTGCAAGAATGCTTGTGGTTAGGGCGATGCACCAAGTCGTGTAACATTTGAAATCGGGCCGCTAACAATAACACTCCTTGTGTATGTAGATGGCGATAAGGTTTAAATTCCTGCCACCGGCCGCCTGTTTTGATTTATGCAAGAAAAAATTGTGTTTAATTTTATTTTACGAAGTTCAGGAACAAATATTTAAATGTTTTACGATAATTTTATAAAGAATTGAATTTGCTACATTATACAATAAAACCCTAACTGAAAATGGGTTCGTAAGTAGGAGATTTTCAATTTTAATGGAGTTTTTGTAAGCCTGACACTTTTATTTTATGCTGTTAGTTTTTTTGTTTGTAATGATGGCCTTAACTTGTAATATTTCTTTGTCTTGGTATTTTTCACATATCATTTTGATGTCGTTGTTTTGTTCAATGATGTCTTCTAAGAATTCTTTTTCGGTATAGTCTTTGTCAAGACCTTTGAATATTACGCATGGATCCGTTTTCAGAAGTACCTCCACTATTATGGTTTTGTCGACTTCATTTATCTTATCTTTTAATTTTTTTGCGTCTTCTTTTTCTGGGCATGTTATTATAAGGTTTTTTTTGTTGTTTTTTTAATTTCGCATACTCGAATTCCCAACTGCAATATTTTAATCTTTTATATTTTCTCTTCATTTTTTCAGTGTCTTCTTCTTTTAAGCTTTTAATTATTATAGGAAATCGTTTTTCTTGCGTTTGTGATATTAAGTTTTTTACTGCAGAAGAGTATGAAAATGGGTATTTTTGTGCTTGGTTTTTTTCTTGAATATCACACTTTTCTTGTCATTTAGCTAATTCTATTGCCATGTGCGATATCATTTCCATGATGTTATTTATTTCTTTAATCATTTTTGATTTGGTTTCTTTGGTAAGTTTATTTTCTTCTACGATTGTATGTAAGTCACTTATGTTTTGTTTCGCCTTTGTTATGAAGGCATGCGGATCAACCGCTTCCTCCATTTTTCCCACATATTAATAGATAGTATATAATGACACAATATATAATACCAAATAGTACACACAAGAAATGAAAACCCACTAAGGCACTGCCTGAGTGTGGGTAATATAAAACGATTACTATATTTCAAGTACCTAAAGTATAATATACATTAGTAGAAAAAGTTTTTTTTTTGTTTATAGTTATTATAAAAAGTAAAGAGAAAACATTATGTACAATAGTTTATAAAGTTTCAGCAAGTGATAATAATAATTATAGAAAGGATCAATAAATTTATAGTAAGAGCGTTTCAATATCTGCGTCAATCAGCCATAATTTTACCTCTTTAAATTATATTCTATCTTTTTATTTGTCATTTGAGTTTGTAGTGGTAGAAGGTTAAATGTACGAGGACCAATGAAACTGGTATGTGTCTGCATTAATTTAGTATTGGTTTGGGTGGTGTAAAATATATTATTTGTTCTTTTGCTCATTCTGTTTTAATTTATTTTGAAATTATTTTTGTTTTTAAATAAATATTTCACAGTTTGTAATATAAGTAATTTACGAATGTTAAATAATTTAGATTCTTTGTATAATATGTTGTAATTTTTTTAATGTTTAAATTTTTTTTTTTGAAAACATTGTCAAGTCTCCTAATTTATGGCCTCTTTTGGAAAGGGTCCGGACTCCAACAATTTCTTCTGCTGAAGAATTCAACATAATTACCTATAGTATTCAAGTTAAATACCTAACTAACTAACTAACCATCACGCCGTTTCCCCGCAGGGGTAGGCAGAGAGGACGGACCGCCAAACAACTCGGTCTTGGCACACACTCCTTGCCTCATTCACATTCATACATCGTCTCATACATACTCTTCCATTATTCTGACTCTTGACATGGCCCGACTCGAGTATCTGATTCACTTGATCGTGCCATGTCTTCCTCGGGCGTCCCCGACTTCTGCTACCATTCACATTTGCATCATATATCCTCCTTACACTCCTATCTTCGCTCATTCGCTCTACATGCCCAAACCATCTAAGCGTCCCTTTCTTAATCTTACTCATTACGCTTACATCAGCCTTGCACTCTTTGCGGATCTCCACATTCCTCACACGATCAAACATGGTTTTACCACACATACGCCTCAGGGATCTCATTTCAACAGCATTTAATCTACTTTCATCCTTTCTTTGCCAGTTCCATGCCTCACTTCCATACATCAAGGTAGGTACCAGCACTCCGTTGTGGACTGCTAACTTCGCTTCTTTGGACAATTTTTCGTTAGCGCCTACGGCGTTTAGTCCTCCATTAACGGAATTACCTGCATTTACCCTTCTTTCGATATCTCTGTCAGCCTTCCCATCTCTCGTAAACATACTTCCTAAATACACAAACTCATCCACCTGCTCCAAGTATTCCCCATTCACAATTATATTGCACACTGTTTTCGTACTCTCTCTTTCAAACACCATTACTTTAGACTTACTTACATTCATCATTAACTCATTCTTCATGCATACTTCGTTCATCCTAGACACGAGAGACTGTAGATCATCTATACTATTAGCAATCAGCACCGCATCATCAGCATACAACAGGCAACATACTTTCAAATTATTCAAATTCGCGCCCAATCCCACCTCTTTCAATTCTTGCATACAATTATCCATGTATAGATTGAATAACCACGGTGACATTACGCAGCCTTGTTTAACACCTTTTGTGATATTAAACCACCCCGTAAAACCACCGTTTACCCTAACACATGCAACGCTTCCCTCATACAGAGACGCAATTGCCTGAATCAGATTCGTATTCACTCCATACTTGGACAACACCTTCCATAGCTTTTTCCTGTCGACTCGGTCGTATGCTTTTTGTAAATCTACAAAGGCACAGAAAAGTTTCTGGTTTTTTGCCAGAAACTTCTCAGTGAGCATACGCAATGAGAAGATCTGGTCCATGCACCCCCTTCCACTCATAAAAGCACCTTGCACATCCCATATTTTATCCTTTGTTTCCTTTCTTACTCTTTCAATCAAAATTCTACCATACAGCTTGCCAACTGAACTAAGCAGGCTAATAGCCCTATGATTCCCACATTCCATACGTGACCCTTTACCTTTGTATAATGGCATGATCACAGCCCTTCTCCAATCTAAAGGCGTGTAACCTTCCTTTAAACATTGGTTAAAAAGATTGCACAACCATGTGAGAATTACACGGCTACCTCCTTTAAAATATTCAGCAGCAATATTGTCAAACCCAACAGCCTTACCATTCTTCATACATTTAATCGAGCTTTCTATCTCATCCATGCTAATTTCGGTAACATTCACTCCATCGTCATTCATATCTGATTTGCCACTGGAATCACTGTCACTCACTTCGCTTTCGAAGACTTCCTCGAAATAATTCATCCATCTCTCTTTTATTTTTTCCTCATTCGTCAACATTAAATATAATTAAATAAAATATAATTGTGTTATTTTGTTAAGTTTAGTGTTGTGTTAATTGTGTTATTTTTGTTTATTTTGTTTTGTTTTTTGTTGTTAAATAAATATTTCATAGCTTTTAATATAAATATTTACGAATGTTAAATAATTTAGATTCCTTGTATAATAGGTTGTAATGTTTTTAATGTTTAAATATATATATTTTTTGAACACATTGTCAAGTCTCATAATTTATGGCCTCTTTTGCTAAAGGGTCCCAATTTCATCTGCTGAAGAATTTAACATAATTACCTATAGCGCCCTTGAGGTGTTTTTGCACAAAAACGGCGCTATACAAGTCATCCAAGTATTATTATTATTTTATTATTAATAATACTTGGATGTATTATTAAGTATTCAAGTTAAATACCCTTACTTCAAAATATAATTTTGTTATTTTGTTTAGTTTAGTGTTGTGTTAATTTTGTTATTTTTGTTTATTTTGTTTTGTTTTTGTTTTTAAATAAATATTTCATAGTTTGTAATATAAATAATTTACGAATATTAAATAATTTAGATTCCTTGTATAATAGGTTGTAATGTTTTTAATGTTTAAATATATATTTTTTTAAAAGGTCCGGACTCCAACAATTTCTTCTGCTGAAGAATTTAAAATAATTACAATTACCTATAGTGTTCAAGTTAAATACCCTTACTTCAAAATATAATTGTGTTATTTTGTTTACCACGCATTGGAACGCATCTACCTCTCTAAGAAATCCACAAGAAATAAGGGTTGGTAATTAGTTTATAATAAGACTTACCAATTCATCATCAAAGAGGGTTGTTTATCTGTTGTGTAAACTTGAAATAATAATAATTGCTGATTTCGGAATTTGTCCAAGGTATTTAAAATTTTATATATTTTTATTTATTTTGAAGATGTCGTTAAAACAAATATCAATTTATAAACTAGATAAAATTACGTTTTTGGTTTTTCTATTTGAAATATACTTTAATGTTTAAAAAATGCAATATTTTAATCTAAACATGAAAAAACTGTCACTTCACTTTTTAACTCGTTCATACAATTAAAAATTATTATAATATTTCCCAGAAAACAACCCAAAAAATCGGACATTTTTGATTCATAAGAATATAACATACATTTCTATATTCCTGCAGCGAGCTCATGAGAGTTTCTTTTACCCTGAAAAGAAATAAAAAATTATTATAATATTTCCCAGAAAACAACCAAAAAAATCGGACATTTTTGATTCATTTTGTCATAATCTGAACGTTGATAATTATTAAAAAACATTAATTTCGTGGAAGTTTTATTAAATTCACGCGGTGAAAGATAAATAATTTCGCTTCTCCGATGACTTAAGAGGAAACCGGGTGGTGTTTTTTCCATACAAACGTATTCCTCATTTCCCTCTCTGGATTTTGACACTAGAGAAAATATTTTTTTTACATAATATGAATATTGACCGCAAGCGTGTCGGTACGTTTTGATTTTTTTGATAAGTTACTTTTTATAGGAGTTATAACCCTTCAAAAATTGTTAAAATTGCCTTTTTTTAACGCCATCAACAAACGTTCAGTATACAAATAAGACGATGTATTTATAAAAAAAGCAAAACGTACAGACATAGAATGTTTTCTTCCAATACATTTGGTAAAAAAAATCTTGGAAATCGGTTCAGTTTTGGAGTAGAAAAATGAGGACTACAAAACCTCGATTTTGACAATTTTATTTAGGTATTATCAGGCTGAGGTGCATGTGTCCCTTTCTCTCAGTATTCGGGGGTGAGGGGGGGCGGAGAGGGTTTTGTTGAATACGTATACAGTCAACGAAGTGATGTGACATTCTCAATAATTATATCGATACACTAGTCCACTAGTGTTGTCATGTCCCGAGTTATCGATGTTTTTTTAAAATTATTTTTCTGTTTGGTGACTTATCTTGAGTGTGCCAATACTTACCGAGCTTATTTACTAAAGTTATTGTGACAAATTTAATTTGTTTACGTCAAATAAATTAATGGAAAAAAATTGAAAAAAAAAAAACACCTGTTACAGACAGACCCCGAGATGATTCCGTTCCGTATTGCCGAGTTGGATATGGAACACAAAAATTAATTAAAATATTTTTTGATAACTTTTGAAGGTTGTACTCAACATAATATTATCCCTTTATAGGTCACTTTTTTTAAGATACAACTACCGAACCAAAAAAAAACTTTTATATTTGACTAAATATATTGTTCTAGATTTTTTTTTAAAAATTATATTTTACAAGAAAATGTGTTATGGTAAGTACATACACCACTGATCGTTTGATGGAATGCTGGTACAGCGTATGTTCAGTGGTACATGCACCTACCACATGTTGTTGAATCGATTATGTTATTATAATATCATATTATACAAATGAATATTGAAATCTATGTATAAGAGGCACCATATTGTTTATTGTGCTACATATTAGGTACATACACATAACTAGTTTAGTTTTTATTTAACTTTTTTAATACGTTATATTATTACAGAAAAATGCACTTTTGGGAATACCTCCTACATCACTTGACATTTTCAATCTTCTTCAATGATCTAATATTTTTTGTTTTTAAACGCTTTATTGTAAAAAAATTACTGTTTAACATCTACACAATGAAATTAAAACAATTTATGGTCTAGACCTTTCCCTCGACGGTAAATTTCTTGGTATGCGACCGTCAATTATTTCTGGTAAAAGGCATTGGTGGTAGAAATTTTCTAACAGTGGAACGATTTTTTGCCAGATTTCATCGTCCCTCTCAATTTTTTCATACAGCAAACCTTTTGGACTCCACACAACAAAATAACAATAATTACGACGAGTAATATGTAACTGGCCTTGTACTTGGTAGAAGTAATTATGATTCCGTTTTAATGTTAAAGAATGGTCTTCCAATTTATAGTAATCAATTATCTTTTGTGCAATTCCCTCTTCTGGTGACATATTTGCTATACTATAAGGGCATTTAATTTCAATTATAGAATCCTCACCGATAAGGCCATCCGGACTTGCCGCTAAAAAGTTTTTGGTTTTATCGATAAATAGCCCACAAGCGGATACCTGCAAACTTGTTTTTTTTGAAAATTGCTTTATTGCTAGGCTTTCATTTGCTTTTCCATAATTTGTGGCCATAGTTCCTTTGAATTGTGAGTACAGTAAAGAGTTTAATACTCCCGTAACTGAAGTTTTTTGCCGAAGCTTATATATTTTTCCAAAGTTAGACGCCATTATCCGCTTACGTCTTTCAATTGCCCACAGATTGTTATTGCTTTGGCCTACCAAGATTCTTTGAGAAATTCCTCTTTTTTCGTTTCAAATATTTCAGGTGGCATATCTGGTTCTAATTCCAATTGACCATAATTTTCATCGGGCCCTGTAACTTTTTTTCTTTTTTCTGTCGTATTTTCATTATACTTTAGTTTTTTTTTCGACACATTTATGTATTCTCCTTCGAACGTCGTTTTCTCTCTATAAAGTGCTTCGTGTATTTGCCGGGACTGTGGCCTTGGATTTTCTTTTGTATTCTTGAATGGGTTACCAATTCACTATTCCACGAAGCTACTGCTCCAAAACATCTTGCTTGGTAAGATCCTCTTGTAGTAAAATTTACCCTTTTTCCACCTATAAATTTGGCGATAAAGTTGTTGAATTGCTCCACAGTGTTATTTGTCACGTCAATAATAAAACTTTCTGCATTTGCTATTAGAGACAATAAGAATTGTTGGATATCAGTCCATATTCCACAATCTCAAAGATCGCTTACTAAATTTGGATCATCAGTATACTTCTCCGGCTTGCAATAGTACGATGCACAATTTTTATGATCACCAAACACATGATTTGCGGTATTTTTTATGTCCATTTTCAAATTTTTTATTTTATCACTTTGTACTGTGTTTTCTTGCTCTTTCCTGTAATTTACTGCTCCAACTACAGCTCTTCTCATGCGTAAAACGTTTGCTTCAACCTTTTTCCTTATATGAACTGGTACAAAGCCTTTAGCGTTGTTGGTTTTTTTTCCAAGTGCTTTCATTTTGTTGCAAAAATTGCGGAGTAAGTGATTTTTGCACTCTATTTTTTGTACTATAAGGTTAGGACCATATGGCATTTGTTGCATTATTTTTTTCATGATGCTGGAGTCGCCATCACCAACTAGTTTGTTAAATTTCAATCCATGCATTTCCATGCTTCTCGAGAACCCTTCTGCTATAATGTGGGCTTCCATGGCATAAGCTCGAAGCAGGCAGTCACATGTATATACCTACGCACAAGTTGCGATGTGACTGAGATGATGAGTCAACAGCAGGCGCTCTAGTTGCGAGTTGCGACATGACTTTTTTATGTGTGCAGCAACCTGTATACATGCACCCACAAGTCTCATTTACTTGTGCGTGTGCAGAAAATGAGCTCGGAGCAGGCAGTCACATGTATATAACTACGCACAAGTCGCGATGTGACTGAGGTGATGAGCGAACAGCAGGCGCTCTAGTTGCGAGTTGCGACGTGACTTTTTTATGTGAATACCGCACAAGAGTCCAAACTGCTCCCGTCTGGAGCCAGTGAGACTGTGGATTCCCCAATTGGCGACTTAATTGGACTAGTATTACAAAACCCTGTAAGCTGATAGCTGATTTGGCCGTAACTAAGTCGCCGCGTGTATCATTATTTCTCCAGACAATTATTTTATATTATATTTAATTAATATTCTTTTTAATGAATATTATTTTTAATATTGTGAAACAACATAAATTAATTAAAATCAATTTACTTGCGCACGCCGTGATTTGAATCCGAGACCTCCGGACTCGAAGTCGAGAGCCTTACCCCTCAACCACGGAGGCAAAATAAATGTATCTACGTACATATTTGTAGTGAGTAATAATTATAATAAAGTTAAGTACAAAACAATATTAAATAATGTAGACCTCGCTATTTTATTACGAATATGTACCTAGGCACCTACTTAATTTTTGGAATAAATGAATAACAGTAAATGAAATAATAAGAACGATCGCGATAATATGACGCGAAGTCCGCTATCGGGCGCGGCGCGGCGAATCGTGCTTACAACGCCTGCAGCCACGCACACACACGCATTGGGGTTCACCAATACACCGATAGCGCTTTTGCTATCCCCGCTGAGATGAACGAAATAGAAATAATTTTTACAAATACCTATCGTTAAAATTTCTCGGCGCTCCTGCGCGCTCTTAACACTATATTCACAATATGACATTATTAATAGATTAAAACTGACAAAAAATAATAGTAAATATTTAACGTCAACACTACATTCATGCACAAGAAACAATGTACATTAACGTGGAGTGAAATTTTTTTATTGAGAATTTCGAAATCGGCATAGTTGAGAAAGATGCTCCATATATTAACAATTACAACAAAAATAATAAAAAAATATATATTCACAATACCTGGACATCGCCAAAACCTTATATTTTATCATTTTTACGACTTTACCTAAGTATTTAGAGCTCATATACCTACGCCAAATAAAACACACAAAAAATTGTATTTTACCATTTATTTTACAGGTAATACATTCGTAGATTGTTAGAATGGAACAAATATTAAAAATAAAAAAAAATGTACAAATATTATTTACCGCATTGAAAAACTTGAAAATTACAAAAGTTACCATGAACGGTACTGCATTTTGGTGTTAAAAATAGGCATAAGGTGTCGTGACTCTAACCTTGTTTTTATTCATCCATCTCGCCTCAAGGGTCCACAAACAACGGCTGAGGCTTCTGTTACAATTTTTACACATCTCTCTGTAGCTTGAGTGTGGAAAGGAAAATTCTTTATCATTGGTAGTATGACATCGTCAATTATCGTGTGATCGGTAATGGCTTGTAAAATTTAAATATTGAAGACAATATTAGTGATTTCTAAACGAAAATCTGAAACAGAAAAATCAGAAAAGGAAACGGTCACATCTGGGACTCGAACCCGAGCTTGTAAAATTGTCTCGTCACTTACAAATTTGGTTAGTGGTGGCTCGATTATATTTTCCCACTTTATAACATCAATATAATATGTAACCATCTGCTGAAAAATCAAAAACAGGCACTTTGAAGGTACGAATAAAGTCTGATTGCATTTCCATTTGCCGAGCTTTCAATATTTTTCTCAACGCCAACTCTCTTACGTATTATCGGTTGTCGTTTAACATGGCTAACAATATACCTACTTCGTGATGCCCAAAAAAGCCATTACGCTGGATTACTGGATCAATAATATCTTTTAAATCGTTGGGCAAATACCGTGAAAGCACTATTGTTTCGTGTAAATGCCTTGCACCGGAAATACATAATGGTTTGGTCTTAATGTTGAACCACATAGGTGCGTAAACTGTTAATACAAATGTCGTTAATACAAATGTCGTTAACTGTTAATACAAAGTTACCATATTTTTTTATGGTCAATAGTTTTACACATTTTCAATAGATACAGCTGATCTGTACTTAAATCCTGTGTATTTGTCATACATGGTAATGAATATTGAATGATATTAAATTTTACGACAGGAAGTTGTTCACACATATTTAAAGATTTACCAATAATTCCAGTGATACTTTGCGGTCGCAAAATGAGTTCGTTTGCATGTATAGAATCCTCACCGATAAGGCCATCCGGACTTGCCGCTAAAAAGTTTTTGGTTTTATCGATAAATAGCCCACAAGCGGATACCTGCAAACTTGTTTTTTTTTGAAAATTGCTCTATTGCTAGGCTTTCATTTTCTTTTCCAAAATTTGTGGCCATAGTTCCTTTGAATTGTGAGTACAGTAAAGAGTTTAATACTCCCGTAACTGAAGTTTTTTGCCGAAGCTTATATATTTTTCAAAAGTTAGACGCCGTTATCCGCTTACGTCTTTCAATTGCCCACAGATTGTTATTGCTTTGGCCTACCGTATTCCGTTCGAGCTCTTCCTTATTCGTTGAAGATAATTCTTTGAGAAATTCCTCTTTTTTCGTTTCAAATATTTCAGGTGGCATATCTGGTTCTAATTCCAATTGACCATAATTTTCATCGGGCCCTGTAACTTTTTTTCTTTTTTCTGTCGTATTTTCATTATACTTTAGTTTTTTTTTTTCGACACATTTGTGTATTCTCTTTCGAACGTCGTTTTCTCCTTATAAAGTGCTTCGTGTATTTGCCGGGACTGTGGCCTTGGATTTTCTTTTGTATTCTTGAATGGGTTGCCAATTCACTATACCACGAGTTAAACTAAGCTACTGCTCCAAAACATCTTGCTAGGTAAGATCCTCTTGTAGTAAAATTTACCCTTTTTCCACCTATAAATTTGGCGATAACGTTAATAATAATAATAATAACATGGAATTTATATAGCGCAGTTTAGTGTCATTTCACTTCAAGTGCGCTTAACTACTCGTATAACAAACTTTAAAAAAAAATGGTAATTCAGTATTAATAGTTCTTAAAATTATTCCTACAGTGTGCCTTACCCAATACAGATCTAATATTATAACACTAAATACACTGTTTATACAAAGTGATGACAAAACTTAGAATAACAATAACAGTAGGACAGGACAAAACACGAATATTAAAACTAAAACATAACTTAAAACAGGAGGCAGTTTGTGCTCAGAAATGAGAATTTTCTGAGCAGACACTAAAAAGGTACAATAAGGAGACAACCGAAACCAAACAATTACCGGAAGTTTTAGAATATGGCTTATTATAAAATATTGAAAAGAAGTTAAAATTTATAAATGGTAAGATTTTTTAAATAATTTTGTTCTTAAAGCTCGTTTAAATTCAGCCAAATTCTGGAGATTAGTAAGAGCTGAGGGAAGTCTATTCCAGATGAGAGGGCCTGTTACACTAAAAGAACGATCATAGTAAACAGCTCGATTTGACCTAGAAAGTTCGATTAGACGATTACTAATATCTAGATCTGCTGACCTTAGAGTAAGCTGTCTATTGCTTAAGTTTTGTCGGATACATAGTTCCGATATATATGCTGGCGCCATTCCTTGCAATGCTTTGAAGGTCATTAAGCAGATCTTAAACTCTATTCTTTCAGGGCATCGAAGCCAGTGAAGGCGATCCCTTAGAAGTGGTGTTATACGGCAATACTTAGATTCACCAAAAATCATTCTTGCCGCAGCATTAAAAACTGACTGGATTCTATTGATTTGTTTCTGAGGTAGGCCGGCATATGCACTATTGCAATAGTCCATACGTGAGACGACGAACGAATTTATGAGTGACTTTGCTCCATCAGAGGGAAGGCATCTCCTGATTGATTTTATCTGCCTTAAATGGAAAAAACCAGAACTCACAGCTTTTGAAATTTGCGATTCAAGAGAAAGGATATTGTCCATAGTGAAACCTAGAAATTTTATTTCTGCAGAAGGGATTATATCCGTATCCTGAATACGGATTGGACTGAAGTCAAGGAGAGCTTGCCTTCCAGGGGAAGCTATCCACATAAATTCTGTCTTTGTGGGATTTAGTTTAAGTTTATTGACAGACATCCAACTTGAGATTGTGTTAATGAGGCTAACCACCTGGTTTTTAAGGACGTCTTTTTCGTCCGGAGAACAAAACTTGAAAATCAAACGATCATCTGCGTAGCCTTGTGATTCAAAGCCAGCTGAGTGAATTAGTCGTTCAAGACGATTCGTATAGAGAATGAAGAGAATGGGGCCTAGGACAGAACCCTGGGGAACTCCAAATTCTATGGGAGTTTCAGGTGATGTACATTTATTGAAAGTTACTGAGGCTACTCGTCCAGACAGGTACGATGTCATCCATTGGAGTGCATCACCTCGAACGCCAAATTCGGTTTCAAGCACATTTAGTAAAATACTATGATCTACTGTGTCAAATGCCGCACTCATGTCAAGAACAGATATCAAACCCAACTTACCTGCTTCCATCCCGATGATCAAGTCTGAAACAACCCGCAAAAGAACAGTTTCCGTTGAATGAAACCGTCGATAAGCGGATTGATTTTTGGCAAACAGACCAGCGGAGTTCAAGTACCCCACTAATTGTTTGGCAACGATTTTCTCAAGCAGTTTTGATAGGAATGGTAGGTTGGATATTGGCCTGTAATTATCTGTATTATCAGTATTAAGATTTTGTTTTTTTAGTATTAGAGTTATAATTGATTTTTTAAGTGATCCCGGTACAAGTGAATTTACAAGAGACTTCCGGATAATTTCGGTAATTACAGGTGCTATATCCGGGAGACATTTCTTTAAGAGCCAGGTCGGTATGGGGTCTTGAGCGCATTGCTTGTTTGGGCAAGACTTCACAGCACGTACGACATCTTCTTCAGTTACTGCTGCAAAAGTAGTGAAGTTACCAGTGAGCGGAGTTGTTGCTGCGACAGAAGGCAATCCTACCCCACCGAGAGCCCGAATTTTTTCGACTTTACTCCTAAAATATGTCGCAAGGCTATCCGCTTCAAGAGAGGAATCAATCTTGATGTTGCTCTCTCCACATAAAGTTTTTATATTTTGCCACAGTTTTCGAGGGTCCTTTTCTGCCTCAATTTGTTCACACCAAAAGTAAGATTTTTTCTGCGTTACTTCTTCCTTGTAAGCATTTTGTTTCGCAATCCAAAGTTGCCGATTGCTGAAAGTCGGGTTTCGTCTGTACAACCTCTCGAATTTTCGCATTTCCCTTTTCTTCTTGAGACATTCAGCATCGAACCATTTGCAGCCATTTCGAATGCGGCAGACCTTCTCTGTGAAAGGCGCATTTTTGTCAAGTAATGCCAGTAGCGTAGAATTATAAAGAATTACTAACTCTTCTACCTGGTATTTACAAAAATTTTCCTTATCACAGAGCGGTGAGATTTTCAGTTCATTGCAAAATGCCTCGAAGTCGAATTCTCTCCAATTTCTAGAGATAACGGATTTAAACTCCAATTTTGGAGGATCGAAGGCAAACACGGATGTGACAAGACGATGATCCGATAGTCCAATGTCAGTCACGTGAGTTCTATTCGGGGGAGACCCAACTCGGGAAATGATTACATCAAGTGTACCTCCTGCATCATGAGTAGCTGAGTTTACCCACTGCTCGCAGCCGAAGTCACACAGGATTTTGGTGAATTTTTTGGACATGAGATCAGTTTTCTTTTCTAGGTGAATATTTACATCTCCTAAAATGATAACATCACAGTTGTAGTTGGAGGTGCATTCTAGGAGAGACCTGAATTCATTAAAAAAAATTGCAGTCGGTGCGCACGACCCGGGACGGTAGATGGAGATTATGACGAGGGATGCACCATTGGCAGAAGCCTTGCAACTGACGAACTCGAAAGTAGTATAAATCTGACGTATCCCTATACTGTCTAAACGAATACCACTTTGCGCTACAATTGCAACTCCCCCATGATTTGTAAAATTAATGTTCGTTGTATCATCTTTAATGGGCCTTGCAGCTTCATAAACCGAGAACCCGCTTGATCGAAGGTTTTTGATTGAAAGTGAGTCTGCATTTTCGTGCCAAGTCTCCGATAGCGCCAAAATGTGAATACCTTTGTCACGTATCACGTTGTTGAATTGCTCCACAGTGTTATTTGTCACGTCAATAATAAGACTTTCTGCATTTGCTATTAGAGACAATAAGAATTGTTGGATATCAGTCCATATTCCACAATCTCGAAGATCGCTTACTAAATTTGGATCATCAGTATACTTCTCCGGCTTGCAATAGTACGATGCACAATTTTTATGATCACCAAACACATGATTTGCGGTATTTTTTATGTCCATTTTCAAATTTTTTATTTTATCACTTTGTACTGTGTTTTCTTGCTCTTTCCTGTAATTTACTGCTCCAACTACAGCTCTTCTCATGCGTAAAACGTTTGCTTCAACCTTTTTCCTTATATGAACTGGTACAAAGCCTTTAGCGTTGTTGGTTTTTTTTCCAAGTGCTTTCATTTTGTTGCAAAAGTTGCGGAGTAAGTGATTTTTGCACTCTATTTTTTGTACTATAAGGTTAGGACCATATGGCATTTGTTGCATTATTTTTTTCATGATGCTGGAGTCGCCATCACCAACTAGTTTGTTAAATTTCAATCCATGCATTTCCTTGCTTATCGAGAACCCTTCTGCTATAATGTGGGCTTCCATGGCATTAGCACTGTCACGCCAGTTTATGAAGCACCTGTGCTCAGAAGCAACTATGTGTAGTTTAGTAGCTCTAGCACATATGCAGCAGTATGAGTTTCGCACTCCCAGAAATAAAACCTTTTTAGTTCGTAGTCCAACTATGCACCCTGCGCCAGATGAGGAGCTAAATCCACTTTTGTACGACCTCTTTGCCCAGGAGCCATCTGCAACCACCGTTACCAAAGGATAGCCACCCTCGTCTACGTCACCGTTTAAAATGGATAGCCTTTTTTCTTCTTCACCAGCTGCGATCATTTCTTCTAAGGCACATTCTTCAATTGTTGGCGCTAAACATTGTTCTATGTTCGTGTAAGTCTTACAATCCATATTTGGCATATTTAAAAACCCACAAATTTCATTCCATTGTGAATACCCATTTCCTGTACACATCACTCCTTCGACGACAGCAGTATTTATAGACATTTTCCGTTTCGGGTCTTCGGAGTGTACGTATTCTATTTTCTTGCACATTTTGCACTCGAAAACATACTGGCTTAGAAGACCATTTCGTCGTTCCTTCACAAATTTTAAATTGGAAAATGTGCAGTTGGTGTGTTCGTTCTTTATATTTGATATCTCCGAAAACAAATATTTTATATCCACAATTCTGCGACCTTCGAAATTATGGGTTTCATCAATATGGTCTGGTTCTATCACCAAATCATCAAGCGTTGTTGATGATGATGAACTTGCGTTTTCGTCTATATTTGGAGCAAATGATTCATCCATGGAAGTTTCATGCATTAGTGAAGATGTAGTTAAGTTTCCAAAAGTAGTATCGATGACATCCATATCCCTGTAAATGCAAATAATTTATTTATTTAAATTTGTCCATCCCATTTTCCCGTTATACATGCTACATAATACACGGCTTTCATAGCATAAATCTTTAGGTTTTTCTCGTAAGTCGCTCACGTAAGAGAGTTATGGCAAAATTATCAAATGTAAACGATACCCATTGGTAATTTTGCCATAACTCTCTTATGTGAGCGACTTACGGGAAAAAA
This sequence comes from Hesperophylax consimilis, assembly GCF_061612785.1. Lineage (NCBI taxonomy): Eukaryota > Metazoa > Arthropoda > Insecta > Trichoptera > Limnephilidae > Hesperophylax > Hesperophylax consimilis. The sequence continues at coordinate 504,008 of NW_028301271.1, forward strand.
AACTTTACGTACGTAAAGGTAACCTTAGGAAGGTTCAGTAGTAAGAGTAACAGGAAAGCGATATTTCGACTTACCTAGATGTCGAACGTGGTGCAACATGAATCTGTCGTTTGATACTAATAATCGGTTTTTTTCGTCTAATAGATAAAAACAAACGCGCTTTGTTTCCATTTCTTTTACCCATTATTTATCTGTAAGAAAAAAAAAATTTAGTTGAAGGTAGGTAATATAGTAGTCGATTTTATGTAACTCAATTTCTAAATACACATATATTATGCTACGTATATATTTGCGAATAGTGGCGTGCACAGAATTTGAAAATTGAAATTTCGGAAAAAAAATAATTTTCAGCTACGACAACATCATTAATGTCGTATTTTCAATCTTAGGATTCTAGCCCACTGAAAAATCAGTGCACGCCACTCTTTGCGGACAGAGACGCGAGCCGAACCACGAATTATGGTAAAGGTACGAAGTAACCGCAAGCGGCGCAGCGTTTCGGGCAGTTTGCTTTTGCTTCGTTCCTTTCCCATAATCCGTTGTTCGGCTGGCGTATACGCAGCCTAAGACGTAGAATAATATTTATTATAGGTTACTAGATATGTTAACAAATTAATGTACCGACTTGCACTAATGCACTTTATGCATACAGTCAAAACTGATGAATTTACTTTATTCAGGGAGAGCCAAAAAACAACATCATTTTTAGCGATATTTATATGTTTAATTAAAAAAGGACCTACTGCGCCTATGCTGCCGTTTTATAAAAAAAGATGGTATGAATCTCCCGATATTACTAAACCAAAACAGCGTGCATCTTACTTTACTAATAGTAACAAGATGAATGAACTATGAGCGCAGAAGATATCTATTATATAGGAATACGCACGCTCAAGTCGCGACGCGTATTGACTTATCTGTTGCAGCAGGCAGCAACCTGTATACACGCACGCACAAGTCTCATCGACTTGTGCGTGTGCAGAAAATGAGCTCGGAGCAGGCAGTCACATGTATATACCTACGCACAAGTTGCGATGTAACTGAGATGATGAGTCAACAGCAGGCGCTCTAGTTACGAGTTGCGACATGATTTTTTTATGTGTGCAGCAACCTGTATACACGCACCCACAAGTCTCATCGACTTGTGCGTGTGCAGAAGATGAGCTCGGAGCAGGCAGTCACATGTATATAACTACGCACAAGTCGCGATGTGACTGAGGTGATGAGCGAACAGCAGGCGCTCTAGTTGCGAGTTGCGACGTGACTTTTTTATGTGAATACCGCACAAGAGTCCAAACTACTCCCGTCTGGAGCCAGTGAGACTGTGGATTCCCCAATTGGCGACTTAATTGGACTAGTATTACAAAACCCTGTAAGCTGATAGCTGATTTGGACGTAACTAAGTCGCCGCGTGTATCATTATTTCTCCAGACAATTATTTTATATTATATTTAATTAATATTCTTTTTAATGAATATTATTTTTAATATTGTGACACAACATAAATTAATTAAAATCAATTTACTTGCGCACGCCGTGATTTGAATCCGAGACCTCCGGACTCGATGTCGAGAGCCTTACCCCTCAACCACGGAGGCAAAATAAATGTATCTACGTACATATTTGTAGTAAGTAATATTAATAATAAAGTTAAGTACAATACAATATTAAATAATGTAGACCTCGCTATTTTATTACGAATATGTACCTGGGCACCTACTTAATTTTTGGAATAAATGAATAACAGTAAATGAAATAATGAGAACTGATCGCGATAATATGACGCGAAGTCGCTATCGGGCGCGGCGCGACGATTCGTGCTTCCAACACCTGCAGCCACGCACACACACGCATTGGGGTTCACCAATACACCGATAGCGCTTTTGCTGTCCCCGCTGAGATGAACGAAATAGAAATAATTTTTACAAATACCTATCGTTAAAATTTCTCGGCGCTCCTGCGCGCCCTTAAGAGATCGCTGAAAATTGTTCAGCATCCGTATTTTATATAGTGCTTACCTTCTTATTTCACGAAATGCGCGTAACTTCTACCGTTTAGCCGGAATTTGCAATTATTATAGCATTTTAAACCGATTTAATTTTAAAAGTGAAGCTAGAACAAAGATTTCTCAATGCAGTCGAAGATTTTATACCTGACTCAAGTGTTAAGTGGTGTCGGGATTTACGGGACCTTTTCAACCGAGGATGTCTGCCTGGAGGACAGATAAGCCATATTTTGTTTAAAGTTTTTGTTTTTATTTTCTGTTTTTGTTTATGTATTTTGTTACAGATGACACACATAAACTTCACTTTGACTTTGGTTCAAGATTTTGCTTATGATAGCCTGCGATAAGCGAGCCCTAAGGGTCTGAGACAGAGGTGTGAAATCATCGGATCACGACAATAGAAAGAATGTATTGGAGCCAGGAAGGAGTCTGAAAGGGTCGAGAGGATGCACTAGGTGGCATGAAAGGCTGGGAGGTGACTGGAGAGACTAAGGTAAACTAGGATGAGGTGATTTTGCACAGCGGTGCTGCCAAGGTCTGTTATCTGTGTGAGGATGTTGTGTCGGCGCTCTTTATTGACAGCAGACACATGTCAGCGCTATATTAGCGGCGGAAACATGCCTGAACGAATGACGAGCCTCGTGCTGGCACAGTTGGTGGACGGGGTAGTCTCTCTCCCTGCAGAAGCTGGTACAGTTCCTTCGCTACCTAGGACTCTTGCAGCAGAGTCTCCATCTTCTGTCTTCGTCGAGCGTCACAGCGGTGCTGCCAAGGTTTGTTGTCTATGTGAGGATGTTGTGTCAGCGCTCTTTATTGGCAGCAGACACATGTCAGCGCTATATTAGCGGCAGACACATGCCTGAACGGATGACGAACCTCGTGCTGGCACAGTTGGTATAAATAACAAATGTAGTTCCTAGGAAATAAATTGTACAGCGCCCTTGAGGTGATTTTTCACAAAAACGGCGCTATAAAAATTATCCAATTATTATTATTTTTTTTTTTTTTTAATTGACAGACAATCCACTGTAAAGGCCGTTTGAGATGTGATTCAAGGCGCCGAATAACACCTCCTTTGTACCCCGTATTAACTGCAGTTCCGTCGCATCCAATTGCAACATTTTTTCCAAAGAAATATCTTTCGAAGACAGTAATGAAATAATTCCATTACTTATTGCTTCAGATTTTCCTGTTCTGGTTCTTTTACTAAACTAACGTGTTCTTCAGTTATTATTTTTCGCCGGTTGTCCTCCATGCTTAAAGTTTTGTCCTTCCGTCCGTCGAAGTTTAAACCAAATTGATTGGAATCGATTACTAATGACTTACTACTCTTACTAGTACCTAAGGGCAGTTCTTTTCTTCATTCGAGCTCGACGAATTTTACTCCTATCCACAACGCGAGATGTATCGTTCTGTGAAATTAAGCCAACATCTTGTTATACAGCGGAAACAATTGCAACTCCTGCTCGATCTGAAATACAATATCATATATAATATATGATATCAGCCTGACAGTACAGTATTCTGTTTGCGTTTAAATGCGACAACACTTTCACTGAAGCACTACACAAATTTAAAATCACTTTAAGATACTGATCCGAGGGCGTTTTGATATGAGTAAGCAATAAAAAGATCACCACTGTTCCACGGTTATAAATTCACTATATTTTTCGATTAATTCGATAAATTAACTGTAAATATTGATTATTTATGTATAGCGATTTTTAGCGTGTACACGCAGTTGAAATTAATATTGGTGATTTTTATTATTCCCAAGTATTAAACTTCCTTTGAAGATTTAAGAGTTGAACACGTGCATTTAATATTAGGTGAGGTTTCAGGAGTCTGTATGTTGAGTGAACACGAGTGGATTGTAGGTTTGGGGCAGTTATTGGGAAAGCTATGTCTGGGTATGGAAAACGTCATATATTGTGTTTTGTCAATATTCAATTGCTAATAGTATAGAAGATCTACAGTTTCTCGTGTCTAGGATGAACGAAGTATGCATGAATAATGAGTTAATGATGAATGTAAGTAAGTCTAAAGTAATGGTGTTTGAAAAAGAGAGTACGAAAACAGTGTGCAATATAATTGTGAATGAGGAATACTTGGAGCAGGTGGATGAGTTTGTGTATTTAGGAAGTATGTTTACGAGAGATGGGAAGGCTGACAGAGATATTGAAAGAAGGTTAAATGCAGCTAATTACGTTAATGGAGGACTGAACGCCGTTGGCGCTAGCAAAAAATTGTCCACAGAAGTGAAGTTAGCAGTCCACAACGGAGTGCTGGTACCTACCTTGATGTATGGAAGTGAGGCATGGAACTGGCAAATAAAGGATGAAAGTAGATTGAATGCTGTTGAAATGAGATCCCTGAGGCGAATGTGTAGTAAAACCATGTTTGATAGTGTGAGGAATGTGAAGATCCGCAAAGAGTGCATGGCTGATGTAAGCGTAATGAGTAAGATTAGAAAGGGACGCTTAGATGGTTTGGGCATGTGGAGCGAATGAGCGAAGATAGGAGTGTAAGGAGGATATATGATGCGAATGCAAATGGTAGCAGAAGTCGGGGACGCCCGAAGAAGACATGGCACGATCAAGTGAATCAGGTACTCGAGTCGGGCCATGTCAAGAGTCAGAATAATAGAAGAGTATGTATGAGACGATGTATGAATGTGAATGAGGCAAGAAGTGTGTGCCAAGACCGAGTTGTTTGGCGGTCCGTCCTCTCTGCCTACCCCTGCGGGGAAACGGCGTGATGGTTAGTTAGTAGTTAGTTAGTTAGTTAGTCAATATTCAATGTGAAGAGGTTTGTGTCTAGCCAATGCTTAACTTTTGTTAGGCCAATATTAGTTTTGTTTGTAACTTATTGCCATGTTTCATCTTCATATATTAAGACTGTTTCATCGGCAAATGAAATTATCTCGCCTCCAATATTCATAGTGCATAGTGTGTTGATATATATGAGAAATAGAATTGGCCCTAGTTCACTACCTTGAGGGACCCCATAGGACATGGATAATTTTTTGCTCATATATATTTTGTCAGAGTGGATAAGGGTTTGTTGTGTACGATTTGCTAAGTAGTTTTTAAACCATGTGTAGGCTATTCCTGTAATGCTGATCTGTTGAAGTTTTTTAAGTAGTAAGGGATGGGAAACCGTATCAAATGCTTTTGCGAGGTCAAGGAAAACAGCAAGTGGTTTGCGACCTTTGTCAAGATTTTGGGAAACAATTTTTGTGAGAGCAGCTATTGCATCAGAGGTATTCCTTCCTTTGCGGAAGCCATATTGGTTATCCGATGATATTTTATTATTTTCAAGGAATTAACAGAGTCTATGTTTCACCGCCTTTTCTACAATTTTAGAAATTGTGCTGAGTAATGATATCGGTCGATAATTATTAACAGATAATTTATTTTTTGTTTTTAATGAGTTTTTATTATTCACAATGTACATTTGTTACGTATAATTTTTTTTATAAAATTAGCGACCGGTTTCGACACGTCCGTGTCATTAACTAGCTATTTTAAAACTAAATTTTTAAGTGCAGAAATATGGGGTTTTATTAAGTTTGGTTTTTTGGTGGGAGGGATTTGAGGGAGGGGGAGGGGGTTACTTAAAAATTTAGTTTTAAAATAGCTAGTTAATGACACGGACGTGTCGAAACCGGTCGCTAATTTTATAAAAAAAGTTAATACGTAACAAAAGTACATTGTGAATAATAAAAACTCATTAAAAACAAAAAATGTCTAGAAATTGTTACATAGTGAATGCCAAAGAAATAAAAAAAAGATAATTTATTACCTATTTTGAAGATAAGGATTATTTTGGCCTGTTTTAAAGAGTTAGGGAATATTCCAGTTTTAAAGCTTAAGTTGATAATGTGTTTAAGATGTGGGGCTATAAATTTTTGAATGTGTTTAATAATTTTTGTTGAAATTTGATCTTTCCCGGCAGAGTTACTGTTTTTAAGAGATGAGATTAGTTCTATTATTTCTAGTTCAGTGGTGGGAGTGAAGTGAAAAGGGTTATAGCTGAGATTATTGACATGTATATTAGGGCGGAGTGAAAAAACTTTTTTTCGAATTTCGTGTTTCCTATATTACCAATGGGTGCCTTGGTAGTACCCTATAAAGTACACAAAATATCATCAAATTCCAACTTCATCTTCAGGTGGCGCACTGACCCTAAAGTTCTACAAAAAAGTGTTTTTTCAGATTTTGTTAGTAAACAAGCACATCATCTAATCCAGCTTAAACGTCACAAAATGTATTTTAGTTTTAGCCATCTAACTTACCCTTCTTCCCCTCACCCTTTGACACTATTTTGCGTAACAACAGCTGCAGTCAATCAGTAATTAACAGACATAAGCGCGGAGTGCACGTTCGTTGGAACAGCTGCGAAAACTTGATTGTGATTTATTTGTAATAAGCCTAAAACAAGAAAAAATACAATGTGTTCTATGTTTGGTGACCCAGAAAAATTAAAAGACAATGTGTTGCCAACTTATTCGGATGTAATAAAGTATTATTTGTGTATTAGAAATGACTTGCAGTGGTTATCAAATGGAAAAGATCCTTCTTTCAAAGATATATGTGAAATAATTGCAATTGATCTAATTACGTTGTGGAATAAAGCGTCTATTTCTATTGTAACTGAACGTCAAATTGTAACTCAACTAACCCGGTATTATCACAAGTACAAATGCTTAAAGAAATGTCGAGTACCTAAAAAGAAAACTGAATTTTATGAAGATGCAACAAAAAAACTATTTGATATTGCTGTTTGCAAGTGCATTTGTGTCGATTTTTGTAAATGTTTAGTGAAAATACCCAAGAAGGAGCTAGAATTCCTGCAAGATCAGAGAAGTAGCCGCAAAATGTATATCGGCTGAAAAGATATAATGGCAACCAAGGCTTTGGAGCGCAGGCAATTACGACTGATGAGGCAAAATAAATTACTTCAAAAACAGACTGTTGAGAAACCTCTGAGCCCCTCTCCAGAGACTCCAGAGACCTCGGATGATAGTGTAAGATTATCAGACAGCAATCAAGATCCAGACTTTTAAACACTTTTTCCGGCATACTCCACGCCATCCACATTGAAATCACAAACAAATCAGATGAGGCATCGATTAAAAAATCTTGCCACTGCCTGTGACAGGACTGGTGTCTCCGACAGATCAGCATCAACCATCGCCAGTGCAGTTCTTCAAGATATTGGTTTTATTTCTAAACAAGATTTCTCAAAAGTAATAGATAGAAGTAAATTATGACCCGAGCGCCGAAAAGTTCGAGAAGAGTTGCAAAGAAGGCAGATTTCGAGCTTCGGGAGTTCTGACGGTAAAATAAGTGGGTTATATTTTGATGGTCGGAAAGACAAGACCATTGTGCAGGAAAAACATGATAACAAGTAGGTACCACAGGAGAACCATTACTGAAGAACATATTGTTTTGCTCTCCGAGCCAGATTTTCAGTACATTGGCCATGTCGCGCCTCCTTCTGGAACCGCTAATTCTATTAAGGATTCAATTGTAGAATTTTTAAATTTGTACTTCGGAGATTTATCAACCATTGTAGCCATTGGATGCGATGGAACGGCTGTAAACACGGGCTTCAATAATGGAGCAATCGCATTGATTGAAAGACATTTAAATAGACCATTACACTGGTTTATATGTTTGTTGCATGCCAACGAATTACCACTGCGTCATCTTTTTAATACTTTGGATGGCAGTACTTCAGGTCCCAATACGTTCGCAGGAGTCATTGGCAAGATGTTACAGCACTGTGAAGACCTCCCTGTGGTGAAATTTGATAAAATTACGACAGTCTTACCCGATATCGACGTGAAAATTCTAAGCAATGATCAAAAATATATTTATGAAATTTGTCAAGCTGTAACCCAAGGCAGCGTAAAAACTGATTTGGCTAATAAGCAACCAGAAGAGCTGGCACACTCTCGTTGGCTAACCTGTTCAAATAGAATAATGAGACTATATGTAGCAACAAAGTTTCCAACTCATAGTTTGGTTGAGATTGCTACGTTTGTGATAAAAGTGTATGCGCCAATATGGTTCACCATAAAAACAAAACCTTCATGTAAAGATGGTCCGAAACATGTCCTTCGTATGATAAAAAGATGCTCCTATTTAAAATATGAGCTGAAAACAATTGTTTTTCGAATAATCGAGCGGAACTCTTTCTTCGCTCATTCTGAAAATATTTTATAAGCGATGCTACAAGACGAAAGACAGCATATAAAAGAATTAGCAGTAAGAAGAATTCTTAAAGCCCGACAAAATGCAAAGGAGAAAAAAGTAAGGAAATTCTTGACTCCAAAACTAAACTTCGAAGCCAACGATTATTATGATTTGATAAACTGGAAGACACAAAAAATATTCGAGCCACCATTCACAAAAAAATACGGTGACAGTGAATTATGGGACAAAATTATGAGCGAACATATAAATATCCGGATTGAAAATTTTCCCTGTCACACACAAGCTGTGGAGAGTGGTGTGAAGCTGGTCACTGAAGCTAGCTTGGCTGTTTGCGGAAGTACAGCACACGATGGATATATTCGAGCAAGAATAAAATCGAGAAAAGAAATGCCGAAATTCGGAACAAAATTACACTTTTCCTCTGGAATTCAGGGAGCTACCCTATACGCATATGACACGACTGAAGGCTGAAATGATTAAAAAAATATATATTTTTTTAATGTTCCTTATATTTTAATGCAAATAATAAAGTTAAATATGATAATAATTTTGTTTTAAATTTTTAAAAAATTTCTAGAATCGATCATTTTTTCAAAATTTCAGGTCCTCTACGCCACCTGAAGATCATATGTCAAAAAAAAATAAAAAATATTTTTCAACAGTTATTTATCTACAGCAACATTAAATGATATAGGGTTTTTGAAATTCGAAGAAAATTTTTTTTCGACCTCTTTCACTCCGGGCTAATGTATATTTTTTGCAACATCTTTCTCCGAGACGGTGTTTTGGTCTAGAATATTTTTTGCTAATTTATGTCCGATATTGGAGAAAAATTGATTGAAATGGTCGGATATTTTTTCAGGTTCAGAATTGACAATCGTAATCGTTGGGATTTTTTCTACAGAAGTTATGAATCTTGTCACGCTTTCTGATACAGTGAAGAATACCTGCAGTGATCCATGGTTTGAGTTTTGTGTCGGATTGTTTTTTTAAACTTTTTGTGTTGAGATTTATCAACCATTGTAGCCATTGGATGCGATGGAACGGCTGTAAACACGGGCTTCAATAATGGAGCAATCGCATTGATTGAAAGACATTTAAATAGACCATTACACTGGTTTATACGTTTGTTGCATGCCAACGAATTAACACTGCGTCATCTTTTTAATACTTTGGATGGCAGTACTTCCAAGGGCGGATCCAGCTTTGGCGCCAGGGGGGGGTCACGTAGTCGTGGTCAAGTTTTTTTTTTAAAGAAAGACAAACATTCCCGGGTTGCGAATAACCCAACAATAACTCCTACCACCACCACAGAAAGCCGAAAATGCTTGCTTGTGTTGTGATGGAGGACTTAGGTCCGGTCAGTTACAGTTACAAGAAGTTATAATTTAATTTTGATAATAATATATACAAGTAAAAAGTAGGTATTGTTGGATATGGTAACACTAGGTATATCATTAAGATTGTCTTTTGCTCCGCAAGCCCGGGCGGCGTAGGCTCGTGTAATGTCAATTGTCAACCAATACAGTACAGATTACAATTATTAATCGTGTTCTTATTTCACCACAATATAACATGGTGTCAGGTATGTTATAGGGATCTTTTTAGATATCACTGGTGCCTTCGATCATGCGTGGTGGCCGATGATACTGTCTAAATTAAAAGCGCGTAATTGTCCTAAACCTCTTTTTAAAATTCTATCCGACTACCTATCCAATAGAACAATCGAAATATCGTATGGTGACGTAACCATCTCTAGGCATGTCGATATGGGATGTCCTCAGGGGTCGGTCCTTGGACCTGAACTCTGGAACATCCTGTTCGATGATTCCTCTAGGTTGCCCTTGCCTGAGGGATGTATCTCGGTAGACTACGCTGATGATAAGTTGTTTTTTTTTGTCTCTGGGGACAGTAGGTATGAAATTGAGCGTAAGGCTGCTGAAGGTTTGAAACAAATTTTAGAATGGGGAAGGTTAAATAGGTTAAACTTCGCTCCCCATAAGACCGTATGCTTGCTCATGAAGGGTTTCCTCAGTAGAAGAAGAAACCCCTCGATCAAAATGGGCAACTCTAGCATCAAGTTTGCGGAAGACACCAAGTACCTAGGCGTTACTTTGGACCGCTCATCATCTTTCCTGGCACACGTGAAAAATGTGTCCAGCAAGGCCCAGACTCTTTTTATGAAATTGAGGCGAATCTCAACTGCGGAGTGGGGATTACGTTCTCCGGCTCTGCGTGTTCTGTACAGAGGTGTATACATATCACAGGTGGCTTATGCCGCATCTGTTTGGGAGCACCGTCTGGATAACGTCCTGATCCACTCTGCACTTAAGAGGGGTCAGCGAGTTCCCTTGCTGGCACTTTCGGGTGCATACCGTTCAGTGGCCTCGGACGCGTTGCCTGTTCTGGCGGGCATTTTGCCCATTGATTTAGAGATAAGAGAAATACAAACTAAAAAGAAGCTGACCAGAGGAAGACCAGCCAACCACCTAGGGGTTGAACTAACCCCCGGTGATGCTGTGTCTCTCCAAAGCCTTCTTCGAGCGATGCGAGAAAGGACACTGAGCGAATGGCAAATGCGTTGGGATAGTTCGAGAAAGGGAAGATGGACTCACTCCTTCTTCCCATCAGTTAAAGTCAGAATGGAAGGGGCACACATTAGGTTGGATCACCACACAACCCAGATTCTAACCGGACATGGTGAATTTAGAGGGAGGCTACATAGTCTTACCTTGTCCCCACACCCCACCTGTGCGTGTGGTGACTCCAAACAAACCGCCGAGCACATTCTGTGGCATTGCGAGATATTGAAGGACGCTAGAGAGGAAATGCTTAATGGTTTGAATGTTTCAACGAGACCGATCTTGAACGTAGATCTCGTTTCGAATCAGAGTAATTTTGAATGCCTGAAGAAGTTTGTAAAGGTATGGGTTGAGAGGTGGCCTGTGTTGAGAGTCGATGTTATTTAGTGTAAATTCATTTGATTTAGTTTAGCCGGATATACTGCTCCTGATTCCCCCGGTTTTTGATTTTGTACATTCTCTCTCTCATAAACTTTCATTCTTATTACGTATTTATTTATGTTACCTGTGAAATGCATATGTTTCATTATGATCTGTTCTATCTTATCTTACTCATGTATTGCTATACCATATTATTTTTTTGTATTCCACACACTCTTATTTTGTATTTTGAGGTTCATTTCTCTTTGTATTATCGTTGTCACTTTTCAGATAAGGACTGAACTATTTTCATGTAATGTCTTGTCCTAGCCCTTTTCTTGGGCGTGGCATAAAGACCCCAGTCCCTGCATATAGTTCGATGACTCATGACCCTTGGATTTGGCACGTGCTGATAATCGGCTTTCCCCCATATGGTGTGTTCCGGATCGTCGTGACGTTTGCAATGAACTACACCACCTTCCCCACTTCCCGTTGACGTGTGACGCTCTCCACTTACAGTTACCTTCTTCGGTTGTCTACAACCCAGTCTTACTTCTTTTAGGGTCTTCGAGCATAACCATACCTCATCGTGTGGTGGGCGGTGGTGGAAACTCATCTGTGGGCTGATCGGCGACTGGTTGCGCCCCTATGGGACTGCCGAGGACCTGAAATTCTTCAAATGCATCACTGTTTATATATATTTTGTTATGTGACTACTAACACCGCATGTGCACGTCTAACATTACTAATTCGAGCATCCTGCATAGTGCTCGCTAACACCTCATGCAGGGACATTTAAAGGTCTAGAGTCTTTTATTGATAATTCGAATTCTTTAATATAAAAAATTAGCTTCTTGCGAGAGTCCCGAAGGGGTGACAATAAGTCACCTATACCGGGATGGGACAGTGGTGGGTGCCTTTAAATGGTGTCAGGTGTGTCTTCAACATAGTATTGTGTGTAGGAATCTTGCAACTTTTTGAATTTCCTTTTCCTCGTTGTAGTTATTCGCCATCATATATAAAAGAAATGATTGCTTAAAACGTTTCCACTCGCCAACCATATCCGTAGCATTCTGCATTTGCAGAATTTGACTCGACATTATATTTGTAACTCGACTCGATATTTGTAACACTTGGCTTGTCACGACAAAATATACAAATAATAACAGCTTGTTAACCGTTATTTCTTTGCTTCCTGGGAAAGAATTTGAATCGTTCCACTGTAATATTCACTGTAGGTATGAAGTGTCTATCCAGTCTATCGAAGAGTAGAATAATGCCTTCCAGCGTGCTCTTCTCAATAGTGAGGCCGAATGAATTAAAAATTTGAACTCCTTTAGGACCAATCGTGTGCAGCAAATGTTATTAATAAATGTAAGTACTGTACTTCCAAATTTAAGAGGAATATAAACGCTGGAAATATTTCGATTCTTGTGCTTTATAAATTTTAAAACCGAGCGCCTTGCACCGTCATATTTTGGCCTGATTTGCACGAGGCAAGTAATTTGAAATAAATATTGTTGCCATGACGCGGTGCTTGCAATACGTAAGAAGCGCCCAGCGAGATCGCCGTTCGCCGATGTTTCCATACGCTTGTTAATACCTTGTTACCTGGTTCCGAAAGAATAAGTTCTGTAACTTACTAAAATTACGTTAAGTGACTTTTGGTATCGTTTACATTGGGAATTTGGCCAAACTCGCCTTCAAGAGCGATTTACAGGAAAAAAACTTACGAGTCTAACCCCAGCCTTAGAACATTAACAAATAACATTTGAGTTTAAACACACATACACTGGCATAATGAAGAAACTGATTAGATTACTTACCATTTCTTGTAATGAATTGAATTTGCAGCAACAATTTTTAAGAACACTATTACTTATATTGGAACTTATTTTTTTTAAACTTAGTAAACAAATAAAAGTAAACACTTTATTAATAAAGTTTAGTCGTTCCGATTGAGGTTAGGTTTTGCTAGACGCTAGACGTTAGTCGAAACAAAGCGCGCGCAAGCGTCACACGTGGTTACACGAAATGTGTCATAATAATATGAAAGGTGGCGGCCGAAGCGCGCGCCGGTGGCGGTGCGCGGTGACGCGGTAACATTCGAATTTTCGATGCGTTCGTTCCCGAATAAAGCGTTTGCCGTCAAACAAAGTATTATATTAAATTAATTAAATATTGAAAGTACTTAAATAAAATTTATATTGTGACAAAAAATATATAAAAACATTATGTTTAACAATTTTAATTAGTGGTCCACCTAGGTCCTGGATGGGCCCAGGACCTAGGTAGTCATGACCCCCCCTGGGCTGGGGCCCAAGGGGGGGGTCATGACCACCGTGACCCCCCCCTGGATCCGCCACTGAGTACTTCAGGTCCCAATACGTTCGCAGGAGTCATTGGCAAGATGTTACAGCACTGTGAAGACCTCCCTGTGGTGAAAATTGATAAAATTACGACAGTCTTACCCGATATCGAAAATTCTAAGCAATGATCAAAAATATCTGTATGAAATTTGTCAAGCTGTAACACAAGGCAGCGTAAAAACTGATTTGGCTAATAAGCAACCAGGAAAGCTGGCTCACTCTCGTTGGCTAACCTGTCCAAATAGAATATTGAGATTATATGTAGCAACAAAGTTTCCAACTCATAGTCTGTTTGAGATTGCTACGTTTGTGATAAAAGTGTATGCGCCAATATGGTTCACCATAAAAACAAAACCTTCATGTAAAGATTGTCTGAAACATGTCCTTAGTATGATAAATAGATGCTCCTATTTAAAATATGAGCTGAAAACAATTGTTTTTCGAATAATCGAGCGAAACTCTTTCTTTGCTCATTCTGAAAATATTTTATTAGCGATGCTACAAGACGAAAGACAGCATATAAAAGAATTAGCAGTAAGAAGAATTCTTAAAGCCCGACAAAATGCAAAGGAGAAAAAAGTAAGGACATTCTTGACTCCAAAACTAAACTTCGAAGCCAACGATTATTATGATTTGATAAACTGGAAGACAGAAAAAATATTCTAGCCACCATTCAAAAAAAAATACGGTGACAGTGAATTATGGGACAAAATTATGAGCGAACATATAAATATCCGGATTGAAAATTTTCCCTGTCACACACAGGCTGTGGAGAGTGGTGTGAAGCTGGTCACTGAAGCTAGCTTGGCTGTTTGCGGAAGTACAGCACACGATGGATATATTCGAGCAAGAATAAAATCGAGAAAAGAAATGCCGAAATTCGAAACAAAATTAAACTTTTCCTCTGGAATTCAGGGAGCTACCCCATACGCATATGACACGACTTAAGGCTGAAATGATTAAAAAATATATATATTCTTAATGTTCCTTATATTTTATATTTTAATGCAAATAATAAAGTTAAATATGATAATAATTTTATTTGAATTTTTTAAAAATTTCTAGAATCGATCATTTTTTCAAAATTTCAGGTCTTCTGCGCCACCTGAAGAACATAATATGTCAAAAAAAAATAAAAAAAAAATTTCAACAGCTATTTATCTAAAGCAACATTAAATGATATAGGGTTTTTGAAATTCGAAGAAAATTTTTTTTCGACCTCTTTCACTCCGGGCTAATGTATATTTTTTGCAACATCTTTCTCCGAGACGGTGTTTTGGTCTAGAATATTTTTTGCTAATTTATGTCCGATATTGGAGAAAAATTGATTGAAATGGTCGGATATTTTTTCAGGTTCAGAATTGACAATCGTAATCGTTGGGATTTTTTCTACAGAAGTTATGAATCTTGTCACGCTTTCTGATACAGTGAAGAATACCTGCAGTGATCCATGGTTTGAGTTTTGTGTCGGATTGTTTTTTTAAACTTTTTGTGTATGATGTTGCATCGGCCAAGTGGGTTTGTAAAGTATTTGTAAATAAATCGCATGCAGAAGTGGTATCGGTACAAGAATAGACAAGTTCCCAGTTTTCTTTAGAGACAGTATTTAGGAGAATGTCACAGGAAATTATTTTTTGAAGGAGAGTATTTTGAGGTAGTTTGTGAATATTTTGGTTGATGGAAGTGATGGTTGCATAGTGATCTGTGACAGTTGATTGATATACAATGGATTTGCTGCCTAGTTTACTCTTAACAAAGACGTGATCTATACATTTATACAACTACTAACACCGGAGTATCTAAATACTCCCACATTTCAGAGCATCTCAAAAATCTGCACTGGCTCAAATGTCCTGAAAGAATCCAGTTCAAGGTATGCTGGATGGTATTTAAGTCACTTAACGGAATGGCTCCGGCTTATTTATCAGAATTGTGTATTCCAGAAGATTCCAATAATGGAGCAATCGCATTGATTGAAAGACATTTAAATAGACCATTACACTGGTTTATACGTTTGTTGCATGCCAACGAATTAACACTGCGTCATCTTTTTAATACTTTGGATGGCAGGTCCCAATACGTTCGCAGGAGTCATTGGCAAGATGTTACAGCACTGTGAAGACCTTCCTGTGGTGAAAATTGATAAAATTACGACAGTCTTACCCGATATCGAAAATTCTAAGCAATGATCAAAAATATCTGTATGAAATTTGTCAAGCTGTAACACAAGGCAGCGTAAAAACTGATTTGGCTAATAAGCAACCAGGAAAGCTGGCACACTCTCGTTGGCTAACCTGTCCAAATAGAATATTGAGATTATATGTAGCAACAAAGTTTCCAACTCATAGTCTGTTTGAGATTGCTACGTTTGTGATAAAAGTGTATGCGCCAATATGGTTCACCATAAAAACAAAACCTTCATGTAAAGATTGTCTGAAACATGTTATTAGTATGATAAATAGATGCTCCTATTTAAAATATGAGCTGAAAACAATTGTTTTTCGAATAATCGAGCGAAACTCTTTCTTTGCTCATTCTGAAAATATTTTATTAGCGATGCTACAAGACGAAAGACAGCATATAAAAGAATTAGCAGTAAGAAGAATTCTTAAAGCCCGACAAAATGCAAAGGAGAAAAAAGTAAGGACATTCTTGACTCCAAAACTAAACTTCGAAGCCAACGATTATTATGATTTGATAAACTGGAAGACAGAAAAAATATTCTAGCCACCATTCAAAAAAAAATACGGTGACAGTGAATTATGGGACAAAATTATGAGCGAACATATAAATATCCGGATTGAAAATTTTCCCTGTCACACACAGGCTGTGGAGAGTGGTGTGAAGCTGGTCACTGAAGCTAGCTTGGCTGTTTGCGGAAGTACAGCACACGATGGATATATTCGAGCAAGAATAAAATCGAGAAAAGAAATGCCGAAATTCGAAACAAAATTAAACTTTTCCTCTGGAATTCAGGGAGCTACCCCATACGCATATGACACGACTTAAGGCTGAAATGATTAAAAAATATATATATTCTTAATGTTCCTTATATTTTATATTTTAATGCAAATAATAAAGTTAAATATGATAATAATTTTATTTGAATTTTTTAAAAATTTCTAGAATCGATCATTTTTTCAAAATTTCAGGTCTTCTGCGCCACCTGAAGAACATAATATGTCAAAAAAAATAAAAAAAAAATTTCAACAGCTATTTATCTAAAGCAACATTAAATGATATAGGGTTTTTGAAATTCGAAGAAAATTTTTTTTCGACCTCTTTCACTCCGGGCTAATGTATATTTTTTGCAACATCTTTCTCCGAGACGGTGTTTTGGTCTAGAATATTTTTTGCTAATTTATGTCCGATATTGGAGAAAAATTGATTGAAATGGTCGGATATTTTTTCAGGTTCAGAATTGACAATCGTAATCGTTGGGATTTTTTCTACAGAAGTTATGAATCTTGTCACGCTTTCTGATACAGTGAAGAATACCTGCAGTGATCCATGGTTTGAGTTTTGTGTCGGATTGTTTTTTTAAACTTTTTGTGTATGATGTTGCATCGGCCAAGTGGGTTTGTAAAGTATTTGTAAATAAATCGCATGCAGAAGTGGTATCGGTACAAGAATAGACAAGTTCCCAGTTTTCTTTAGAGACAGTATTTAGGAGAATGTCACAGGAAATTATTTTTTGAAGGAGAGTATTTTGAGGTAGTTTGTGAATATTTTGGTTGATGGAAGTGATGGTTGCATAGTGATCTGTGACAGTTGATTGATATACAATGGATTTGCTGCCTAGTTTACTCTTAACAAAGACGTGATCTATACATTTATACAACTACTAACACCGGAGTATCTAAATACTCCCACATTTCAGAGCATCTCAAAAATCTGCACTGGCTCAAATGTCCTGAAAGAATCCAGTTCAAGGTATGCTGGATGGTATTTAAGTCACTTAACGGAATGGCTCCGGCTTATTTATCAGAATTGTGTATTCCAGAAGATTCCAATTCCCGACAGTCAACCCTTAGGTCAGCAACGTCATCAGCTATCGGAAGGTTGAAGGAACCAAAGCGCACACCTGATACTAAGTTCGGTGAGCGTGCTTTCGCCGTGTCAGGACCTAAAGCCTGGAATGGACTGCCACATGATTTGAGAATGATCGCAGACTCGACAGAATTTAGGTCTAAACTTAAAACGCACCTTTTCAGACAGTCGTATCCATAATTTCAGAAACCTCCACTTTCACAGTTGACGGCAATTTAAATTAACAAAATGTAAAAAATACTAAAAATAAAATATAATAAATAAAAATAATAATTAAAAATAAATAAATAAAAATGATAACAACTAACAATTTGTAAGCTTTTAAGACAGTTAAAATACATTTTAATTAAAATAAAAACTATAGCAGACTTAAGAACATGCGACGACCAGTGTTTTTGATATAGTGTCCTCTGCGTGCAGTTCTATCTTTTATAAGCATAAACTTTTTAATATAAGTGTGTTTGTCGGAAGTGGCTTGCCAGGTAAGTATGTTTTGGTATCTTTTCTAAATAACAAATGTAGATCCTAGGAAATAAATTGTACAGCGCCCTTGAGGTGATTTTTCACAAAAACGGCGCTTTACAAATTATCCAACTATTATTATTATTATTAATGTTTTAATCTGATTCTCTGGTTAGGGCTGTGACGGCTGGCAAATATCCTAATAAATTTAGGTATTCATTCGCTTGAGGATGCATTCTGTTGATTATATTAATGTTCAGATCACCAATAAGATAGGTGTTTTGGCGGTGTTCTATATTTGTTAAAATTTCATGCAGAGATTGTATGAATGGGGTTATATTATGTGTGCTTGGGGATCTGTATACAGTAATGATTGTTATATGATTATCAAGTTGAATTTTAAGACAGTTTGCGTTCTTAATTGTGACCTCTTTGACTGAATGTATGATATGGTTTTTAATGTAAACAATAACGCCATCATTTTAAGTTTGGTTTTGTAGTGTATTATAGTGATTGTAGTTTTTTTTATCGTTTTTGGGACGAAATTTTCTTTAATCCAGCATTCGCTCAAAACAATTACATCGAAATCTGAGGCAAGGTGAGTGAGAAGAATTAAGAGTTCCTCAAAATTTTGGTTTATACTTCTTATATTCATAGAGAATATCGAAAGGGTAGAGTTCACTAGTAATAGTTGACGTACTACTTCAGTGTCATTAGTAGTTGTACATGGAATCGGTGTTATGTTGTCTAGTAAGTCTGTTATGTCTTCCATTATTTGTTTTTTTTTTTGTTTTGCATTAAATTTAACGTTCTTGATTTTGACAGTACCTAGCTAAACATATAAAAAATAATAAAAAAAATTAAAAAAAATCTAAGGCATAAGCGATACTATAATTATAGAACATAGTAAGAGATTTATAGTTGGTTATGTTACGACAGTAAATGTTATTTAACAAAGCAATAAATATAATACAAAATACAAGGTAATTGATTTTAACATCAGTAAAATCTTTGTGATGCTTGAGTGCAAAAGGAATAATAAAATAGTACAATACAATAATTGATTTAAAGTTGGATATGTTAAAACTGTAATTATTGTTTCGAAAGGGAATGAAGAGAATGAAAACTTTTGAGTTATTTTTGTTGACACCAGTAGAGCGTTTCTGACATTTTAGGGATAAAGTAATAATACAAGAGCTGTAGTTGTGTATGTAAAAATTAAATGTACTCTTTGAGCAATAGCTATTATATGATGAGCTAAAGGTTTTATATAATGTAAGATAAGAAGAAAAAATTCCAAGTAATGTGGGGAAAAAACAATGTTCCTGTAGGTAGGTCGCCACTGGAGGCATCGCAAATCGGTGACTTTGTGGTGGTAATACACTTCTTGCATTTATGCTGGTTCCGACGTTCTTGAGTGAGGCGTCGATATGCAGTTTCGGTTACACCACCGCATAGGAGATGGTATGCCTCTTTACACTAACTAACTAACTAACCATCACGCCGTTTCCCCGCAGGGGTAGGCAGAGAGGACGGACCGCCAAACAACTCGGTCTTGGCACACACTTCTTGCCTCATTCACATTCATACATACTCTTCTATTATTCTGACTCTTGACATGGCCCGACTCGAGTATCTGATTCACTTGATCGTGCCATGTCTTCCTCGGGCGTCCCCGACTTCTGCTACCATTCACATTTGCATCATATATCCTCCTTACACTCCTATCTTCGCTCATTCGCTCTACATGCCCAAACCATCTAAGCGTCCCTTTCTTAATCTCACATCAGCCTTGCACTCTTTGCGGATCTCCACATTCTTTTAGTCATTCTTTTTACCACACATACGCCTCAGGGATCTCATTTCAACAGCATTTAATCTACTTTCATCCTTTCTTTGCCAGTTCCATGCCAAATTTCCATACATCAAGGTAGGTACCAGCACTCCGTTGTGGACTGCTAACTTCGCTTCTTTGGACAATTTTTTGTTAGCGCCAACGGCGTTCAGTCCTCCATAAACGGAATTACCTGCATTTACCCTTCTTTCAATATCTCTGTCAGCCTTCCCATCTCCCTCTTTACACACTAGGCATACAAACGTCGTTCCTTCTGATTCTGAACATATTGAGCAGTTAGGCATGCTTACATAGCTTTCTTGCAGCCCTGTTTATTATTTCAAAATAAAATTATTTTAAGATTTAAAAAAAAAAAAAAAATTCTCGTCGGTTTGAGGATCGAACGGTGGTCTACTTAACAAAGGCGCTATCGGCGCGTTAATCCACAGAGCTACCGCCCTCTTGCATGAACCCGTGAAATTACGCTCTTATTGACTCTTTGGCTTCTCAAGTAGTGAGTTGGTTTCTTAGAGTAATAAAGGTTGGTTTAGACCAGTGGTCGGCAAAGTGCGGCTCCGGAGCCGCATGCGGCTCTTTGGCTCCTTGAATGAGGCTCTGGCACAAATATCCACGGGCAGCAGGTATCAGCAGGTTTCAGGAGTTTAGGAGTTTAACAGCAGAGCGACCTTAGTTAGCATTCGTCAAAAATCCTCTTAGTGCTACGATAATATATACATTTATTGTTTTATTTCAATCTTTAAATTTTTATTTTTATTTTTACTTTTTCCTAATAAATTATGGTTTGTACTTTAATACTTTATATTTTAAACTATTCACTTTACAATTTACTTTTATACATTATAATTTTTATACACTACTTATTACCTCACTTTTTACCTATTTTCTTAAATTTTACTAACATTTATACTGTTATTCTTCATGTTGTTGTACTATTATAAGTATGTCAATTATGTTAATGGCACGTGTTGTGCCGTATATGTGTAAATAAATAAATAAATAAATAACTGAGTTGAAATTTTCTCCTTTTGGCATTGACATTAGTAACTTTTAAATACAATTGCAGGATTTAAAAAACAAGGACATATGGAGCTCTAAATATCACGTTTTTGCATTGATTTGGAAATATTGGAGAAGAACAAATGTGATCTTAGTTTACAACACAAGTGGTCTGTTTGAAAGACCTAGAGAAGGAAAAATTTGATCATTTTCAACGCCAAGAATAGTATTCCTGACTCTTACGATCAGCTGAAAAAACTCGCGTTTGCTGTTCTTTCCCTTTTTGGTTCTACATATTCATGCAAACAATCTTATTCAAGCATGAACTTTATTAAGAGTAAACTGAGAGGTCGTCTTATTGATGAGAATCTGGAATCATGCCTAAAATTAAAAACAACTACATACAAACCTGACTTGCTGAATCTTTCCAAGGAGATGCAATGACATTGTTCGCATTAAGTGTTTGTTAGTCATTGTCATGATTTAAATTTATGCATACCTTAGTTTCATCATTATCAACGAATAAATCTGTATTAAGTGTGATTTGTGAAATCAAGTTTTATTCAGTGTACCCGTAATTTAATGAAGGCCTAAAATTATAATATAGGTTTACTAAAATTAAAACGGATTTGGCTCTGAGAATTTTTGTTTAATCGTTGTAATGTACATATTTGGCTCTTTGGCCAATAAGTTAGCCGACCACTGGTTTAGACTAAGTGCATTCTTTTATTTGAAGCAACATTAAAAATATGTTATATATATGAGTAAAATTATTAAAAGTGGGGCTTGCACAAATGAGGTTGGGAAACGCTTATCTAATCTGTTTTTGTGGTTTTCTAGCATATGAAGACGAAGGACTGTTCCTTTCGGCCAATCATTTTCCCTACTGCAAAGAAGACTTCTCCAGTTGGTCGGTGAGGATGTGGGTCCCGGATCCTCCTGACGCCACCAAGATCCCACAGTTCAATAAGAAAGAGGTATTTTATAAGTTTCTAGCCGACGTATAACCGGCGTTGCTCGACTTTTCTCTACTTTCAATAAATATAATATCCATCATTGACTTTTCTACCATGGGGCCTTTAGGGAACCAAGGAGGAGTAGACTCCTTTGTCGCGGGGCCTATAGGGAACCAAGAAGTGGAGAGGAGAGACGAAACCCTCTTCCATCCGGGGGCCTTTAGGGAACCAAGGAGGAGTGGAGAGGAGAGACGAAGGCCTCTTCCCTATTGGGACCTTCAGGGAACCAAGGAGGAGTGGAGAGAAGCGACGAGACCCTCTTCCCTCGTGGGGCCTTATACGGCCTGTAATCCCATTTTTAGTTCATTATGATCTGGGATGTTCCCGAACGTTCCAGACTATTCCCGAACATTCTACAATATTCCAAAATGTTCCGGAATGCTCTTGAATACTGTTGAATATTCTGGACTGTTCTAGACATTTCTAGAGAGCGAAAAATTTCAGCCCTTCTATCTTCAAAAGCACTCCCTTCAGGTAAAAATGGGAACCTTCTTCATGGATGCGGGATGGAGGGCTACCACACCATATAACTCCATTTATTGTACCGGGACTCGTTTCTGAGTTTAAGCGGAACACACACTGTACACTTACTGTACGGGACGTGTTTGCTTGTACAAAATAGAAAATACTAAATAATTAGCACCGGCACACATCAGCCCTCAACCTGGTTAATGATTTAAGTTAAACACCGTGAGGTGTTCTATCCAAACCATCATAAAACAAAGACGATCCAAATCAAAATTCACATTTTAATTACATGTATTGTACTGGTATACAGAACGTAAAAAGGGGTAGAGCTTATAGGTACTTCCTATTTCTTGCAGCCTTACTTTTATAAAATATATATTTTTTTATTTGTTTTTTTATTAGGTATATAAGTACATTTTTGTTTATTTGTTACAATATATGATCAAATATGGATTATTCATCTTATCTTTCTTGTCCTGCTTTTGTGCTTTTTTGTGTTGTAAATATTGTGTGGTTATTTTACTTCAGGTTTACAAAGAAAAAGAAAACGGGGAGAAAGAAGAATTTAGTTTTGAGGAAATACGATCACGCCGATACATTGCCAACTACGAAAATCTAAGGAAAGCCTTCACGGAACAATATCAAGAAATTAGCCATTCTCCACAAATGGATTTGTCTTTTTGTAGGATATTTCTACCAGGTATTTAAAATAGGTATTTTTTTGTAGTAGGTATATTTTTGACGGGTATATTCAACTGGTATTTTGATCAAATATTTAGCGACGGGAAAAATGTGGGGAATTTTTTCGAAATGGAATTCCGTAGCTACCCTCCCACCCACGGATTTCGAATAATAAAACGGGGAATCAAGTTCCCGTAGAATATTTGTGGGGAATATGTGGGCAGAATTTAATTACTTATTCTGAATCAATCCTCAGGTCGGTATTAAATACTCTTGAGTATTTTGTAACCGGTACTTTTACCAGGTATTTTTTTGTACCTGTACTCATTGTAACCAGTAACGAAAAGTACCCATAGGACATACCTCTAGATTTCACTAGCAAATCAATACAGAACACGGGCGCTTTATGTTGCATTTTTGGAAAAAATATCATTTTTACGGGCCTAATTTGAGACTTGGGTACGAACTTTGGAGGCAATTTTCTCGGGAACTACGACGCCAAACTGAATAAAATTTCTGATTCGTACTGAAAACTATTGCCTGCAGTGGAATCAATACTAAAATATGAATAAAATAGCACTTTTGGAAAAAATATCATTTCTACGGGCCTAATTTGAGACTTGGGTTCGATTTTTGGAGGCCATTTTCTCGGGAACTACAACGCCGAACTGAATAAAATTTCGGATTCGTACTGAAAACTATCGCTTGCAGCGAAATAAATACTAAAATCTAAATAATGTTGCAATTTTGGAAAAAAAATAATTTTTACGGGCCAAAATGTAAGAGTTAGGTTCGATCTTTGAAAGCCATTATCTCGGGAACTACGACGCCGAACTGAATAAAATTTCGGATTCATTGCATTTTTGGAAAAAATATCATTATTATGGGCCAAAATGTAAGAGTTAGGTTCGATCTTTGAAAGCCATTATCTCGGGAACTACGACGCCGAACAGAATAAAATTTTGGGTTCGTACTGAAAACTAGTGCCTGCATTTATTATTTATTTATTTATTGTCCTCTTCAAGTTCTTCTTCCGAGCTTTGAAGATCTGCTTCACGGTCAGAGCTATACTCTTCCTGTTCAACACGAAAGTCAGCAATAATTTCATCAGGTTCATCTTCCAATTCATCCCCAAGAACCACATCTTCTTCAAGCTTTTCCTGTTATTTGTTTATTTTAATTATTTATCTTAAAATAGTACATATATTATCATTATGCGTGCGGTAGTTTCAAATTTGCTAATATAAAAAAAAAAATAAAAAAAATCGTATAGCAATAAAGTTACAACCATATAGCAGGATCGAGATTTATTTTTAGGTAATTATGCCGTGTTGTGATTTTCCTTCTCCTTGCAATTATGCCCTTACATAATATATATATTATGTATTTTGTTAGTTAAGGTGGGATTGTTATTATTTGTTGTGAAAAACTCAATCGGTCCAAATCATCAAAAAGTCAAATAGAACTTGAAAAGGTCAAAATAATCTTTTTTTGTTTTTCAAATGTTTAAGATTACAATTTAACATTTCAAAAACTCCCCAGACTAAAGACGAAAATACGGTGATATGATATGTATGGCGAGAAGTCCCCAGATCTCAGGGATTTTGAATTTTAAAGGGATATTTCTAATTTAAAATATGATATCATGTTTGTCCAACAGATTGAGCTGTTTAAAAAAAATATGTTTTTACCTCTCGCAGGTAAAATCTACATAATATAGATATATAAAAAGACACGCGTGTTGATGGAGTTATGATACTTTTATTTGCGGACGATTTAAAAATTTACAAAACAATAACTTATCATAATGACTGTAGCGTATTGCAATCAAATCTTGTAAGGCTACAAGAGTGGTGCACCATTAATGAACTGTTTCTCAACATTGAAAAATGTCAATCAATAACTTTTACCCGAATCCAAAATCCCATTAAATATCAATATAGCATCAACAACAATGTCCTTAAAAGAGTCAAACAAATTAAGGACCTTGGTATATTATTTGACAGTAAATTAACTTTTGCTCCTCATATAAATGAAATAACCAACAAGGCCATGAAATGCCTGGGGTTCATTCTGAGGACGATAAAAGAATTTAAAACAATTAATTCCTTCATATTGCTTTATACTGGGTTGGTAAGAAGTAATTTGGAGTACAACTCAACAATCTGGGCTCCATTTTATAAGACTCATCAGCAAAAAATCGAAAGAGTACAACATAAGTTTCTAAGGTTTATTAATTACAAACTTGGAATACCAATCGAAGAACTTAATTATAAATGTCTAATGGAATAACTAAACCTAAGCGATTTAACTACAAGACGCACAGTTAGTGACTCAGTTTGCCTTTTCAATATATCTAATGGCAACCTGGACGCCCTCGATTTAACGAGCTTAATTAATTTGCGTATACCTACCCGTGATACCCGTTCAAATGCTCTATATTTTGTTACCAAATCTACCAATAATTACTTCGTAAACTCTCCAATTCAAAGGCTTCATACACTTGGAAACAAATATAGTTCAATCGATGTCTATCATTTCCAATCGGTTTCCAAATTTAAAACCAAAATATTAGAACTTTTAAATTAAAACAATAAACATCTAGCTATTGCACCTCTTATTGAATTATTTCCTCAAGATTGAAAAAACAGGCTTATACCTACAAACTATCATGTTTATATTTGCTTTTTGCTTGGTTTTATATGTCTAAAGGTGAATGATATATTATTGCTTTACTATTCTATATTTATAATCTTCACAATATTTTTTTATATAAACTATGTAAAATGGCTGACCGATCGCCCTCGATTTAGCAGGCCACTAAAACCAGTCAAACGCAGTATATTTTGTTAACAATACTACCAGCGCCCTTGAGGTGTTTTTGCACAAAAACGGCGCTATACAAGTCATCCAAGTATTATTATTTTATTATTAATAATTATTTCGTTAGCTTTCTAACTCAAAGGCCTCATACACTATGTGTCGTATTGTATCATGTTACTGCTGCCACTACCTAGCATTTACATATAAACTTTACATTATTTATTAACTAATTTAAGTCTGTATAACTTAGGAGTAGGAATATTCCTATTTTTGTACTATTTACTTGCTGTTATAATATGTCAAATGGATATGGTTATATATATTTTTACTATTACTTTTGTGAACTTGCAATCTTCAGAATATTACTTTTTTATGAACTATGTATGTAAAAGCCCAATGGGCGAATAAATTAATATTTAGGGAATTTTGAGCAACGGTATAATCATACTTTAAGTGCAATTATTACGATATATCCATATCCAAGTAATTTCATAAATATAAACTCCCCCCACTCGTCGCAAATCTGGTGACTTTTTTTATGAAATCTGAGATTTTGGCGAAAGAGATTTATTTTTCACCTTGAATCAGACAACACAGGCAACTCGCATTGTAATATCGAAATATATAATATCTATTGTAATATATAAAATAAATGGTGACCGGGTATCTCATCAAAATCACACCTACAAAAATTGATATAAAGTCATGAAAAGTGATGAAGCAAAAACTAGGTTACATAGGTAAGTATTTAATTAACCTAGTTTTTGTTTCAACATTTTTAATGACTCTATTTCACTTTTTAAAGGTGTATTTAATTGTCATTTTGATGAAATATCATGGAACCAAAATAAATGACTACTCCTTTTTACAATGCCGCGCAATTTACTGGCTGCTTAAAAAACTTAACTGTAAATCTCAAATCTACCCACACAAACAATTATTGTTTTTCACAAACTTCCAGATTCGAGGATTATCTCAAACATTCCGTATGCAGCTGTTTATCCACTGTACCATGGAGGCTATAGTCCTGTAAGTAATGAAGATTCTTCCATTATTACTGCTTAGGTAGGTATCTACATACTCCTCCGGCGATGAAGTTGATCGCTTCGATAAGGATTTTAAAAATACACGCGCAGTGGCCGTGACATAAAGCCTGCAGATGTAGATATTAATTAAAATAAAAATGTTTGTGGACTCTTTACTATTGCGGACTTCACTCATT
The DNA here is from genome assembly GCF_061612785.1 of Hesperophylax consimilis. NCBI lineage: Eukaryota > Metazoa > Arthropoda > Insecta > Trichoptera > Limnephilidae > Hesperophylax > Hesperophylax consimilis. Next base: position 531,121 of record NW_028301271.1, read on the forward strand.
GTAAAAAAGTATGCATCAACACAGGGCCGGCCCTTAGCCAAACTACGCCTGGTGCTGGTAAAATCCTCAAGGGCGCTGTGTTTGCTACGTATACATACGCCTAATTGCTGAGCTGAACCTCAACTTACGGTAGAGGAACGAAACAACCGAAAATGGCGCAAAACGCCTCTTTCAGTTGCTTTGTTCCTTTCCCGTAATCCGTGGCTTGGCTCGCGTTTCGGTTTGCAAATATTAAGGCGAAGCTTAATGCCAAATCACTATTTTGATTAATCTGTAATACGAATTGGTGTACATTATGAATACCAAAAAATATACTTTAGATAAATTGAATGTTTTACTATCGTTTCCCTTGAGTAGAATACAAATTAAATAAAAACTAACTCAATAAAAAATATAGATGTAAACTATTAAAAAAAATATTTTTTCAATAGAAATGTATGAACGCGTCAGTTTCATTAGATTCACTTTCTTTTAAAATTATTTACAAAATAAATAAAAACCAGTTGTGTGCTAGAAATCAAACGTTTATAGACTCCTTTCGTCAAGCGATTTTAATGCCTATTACCTAAAATATAAGGTATACCAAAAATATATACATTTTTGGCTTGTAGCTTCCTCTTAACAGAGCCTTGGCTCCTTGGCAGGTCGGCGCCCGGAGCGAACTGCTCCAACTACACTTGCACAGGGCCGACCCTGTTCGACAAACCGTAATTTTTTCGTTGGTAAACCTTTAAAAAAGCGTAAATAAAGGCGTAAACAGAAAAGCTTCTAGAACTTTAATAGGTACCTATAGGTACCTACCTAATTGATTTAAGTGAATTTATCAGAGCATGTAGGTGCTCACGGCAGCACGGAGAAAAATAAAAACCAAACTAGCTTTGCAAAAAAAAGTTTTGCTATTTTAGCAATAGTTATGGTATTTTTAGCAAAGCGGAGCATTAAAAGTTATAATAAAAAATAACGAATATATTGAGTGCGCACGGTGAGTCCCTTTTTTATTTTTATTTTATTGATGCTGTACAGAAAACACAGCATTTTAGGAATTTTAGGTAGAAAATTTTAATACATTTATGTACAGGTGAACATTACAATTACAACGCTGGCAAAATTATAACAGTTTGGCTCATCAAGACAATTAAGGATTAATATTTATTGATATACAACAAGAAAAATCTGCTAAAATGTAGTAAAATATGGACTCTGACTGAATTCTGAATGGGTATTGCATTTATTATTAGTAAAACAGATTTATTTTTTTTTTTTTTGAAGAAAATCTACAGGTGTTATTACATATAAAAATACAAACATGATAATTATTGTGTCCGTGTCCCTTCAATTTCCGGTCGACAGCTCTGACCACTGAGCTATGGCGGCTTATCTCTTACCCGCGAAATAATTCAATATATACTAGTGTTTCATTCAACAATTACTGCTTGTTACATTTTTTCACCTGAAAACAACCAACTTTATTTTATATGAGAAAGGCATTGTAAGTGCTAACTCTCTCACTAGATGGCGTCGAGACAAATTGTCTACATTTTTTTAAGTATCTTGTCGGCCATGATGAAAAACGCACTATTGCGCACTATAATATTCACGAAACACACAGCTGACCGGAAAATGAGAAACAAGTGATTAACACTGTCACAATCATTAATCAAAAAGTCATCAAGCGCCTTTTTGAAAGTGAGATATTTGGTTATTGATTTTATTTCAATTGATAAATTGTTAAATATTTTAGGGGCAAGAAAGTTAAACTGGGACTGTGCCATTGAAGTTTTTGTTGCCGGAATAATATAGTTGTATTGGTTCGAGTATCTTGTGTTATAATATGAATCGGAAATATATTTTTTTGTTAATTTGATTTTAAAATAAGAGGTAACATTTTTTACATATAAGTATTTTATATTAAGAACTTTAAAGTCTTTAAATAAGTCCTTCGTGGGTTGTATATAATGTGCTTTGTAGATAGTCCTTATTATCAATTTTTGGGCTTTTATTAGTGGATCTAGTACAGTTTTAGAGCATATTTTTAGAAAAATCATCTTTTTTATGGAGGCTAATTTGAGACTTGGGTTCGAACTTTAGTAGCAGTTTTATCAGGTTCTATGGGACCAAACTGGCTGAAATTTGGGAATAGTGATAAGAATCCTTATCCAAATCGAATTCAATCACAAAATCTCCATAAAGTTGTATTTTTGAAAAAATCATGATTTTTATGGACGATTATTTCAGACTTGGGTTCGAACTTTGGAAGCAGTTTTCTCAGGCTCTATAGGACCAAACGGGCTGTAATTTTGTAATAATGATAAGAATCGTTATCCAAATCGAATTCAATAACAAAATCTCTATAAAGTTGTATTTTTTAGAAAAATCATGATTTTTATGGACGGTAATTTCAGACTTGGGTTCGAACTTTGGAAGCAGTTTTCTCAGGTTCTATGGGACCAAACTGGCTGAAATTTTGGAATAGTGATAAGAATCCTTGTCCAAATCGAATTCAATCACAAAATCTCCATAAAGTTGTATTTTTAGAAAAATCATGATTTTTATGGACGCTAATTTTAGACTTGGGTGCGAACTTTGGAAGCAGTTTACTCAGGTTCTATGGGACCAAACAGGCTGAAATATTGGAATAGTGATAAGAATCGTTATCCAAATCGAACTCAGTCACAAAATCTCCATAAAGTTGTATTTTTAGAAAGTTCATGATTTTTATGTACTTACGCTAAATTCAGACTTGGGTTCGAAATTCAGACTTTGGAAGCAGTTTTCTCAGGTTCTATGGGACCAACCGGGCTGAAATATTGGAATAGTGATAAGAATCGTTATCCAAATCGAATTCAGTCACAAAATCTCAATAAAGTTGTATTTTTTGTGAAAAATCATGATTTTTACGGACGCTAATTTCAGACTTGGGTTCGAACTTTGGAAGCAGTTTACTCAGGTTCTATGGGACCAAACGGGCTGAAATATTGGAATAGTGATAAGAATCGTTATCCAAATCGAACACAGTCACAAAATCTCCATAAAATTGTATTTTTAGAAAAAATCATAATTTTTATGGACGCTAATTTCTGACTTGGGTTCGAACTTTGGAAGCAGTTATATTAACATACACAAGTTAAAAAGGCCTTTGTCAAATAATATTAACCGGAAAAATAATATTTTTTAAATATCTACCGATCTTATTGATATTGATATCGTTTATTAACAAAAATTCATAAATAATTTCACAGTTACATACACAAGATAAAAAGGCCTTTGTCAAATAATACTACTTGTATCATAATAAAAACACATTTCTTTATGTTTAACCCCTCGATTCGAGTTGAATATTAATTCGGTGGCAATTTTTCGACGGTAGATTGTGGGTAAAAAATAAATTATGGTAATTTCTGATGTGATGGCAAATAATGGGTTATTGTTATTACTAATTCGGGAACACCAATATGTAGATTCTTCCTTTTATGAAGGAAAAACCAGAACAGCATTTGTAGTGATTGAACCGTCAAAAGCCCAATGTCGGTGGACCCTTATGTGAATAGGGTGTAGCCGGGGAACTTCATTTGAATATTTTCAAATGTTTTTCAGAAACTTTTAAGAGTCGATTTTTTGTAATCTTGTTAAAATTTTAATGGAGATCCTGCAGATTTCATTTGAGATTATTATTTTTGAGTAGGTATTATCGTGATTCATTTTTGGGATACTATGCTTCCTCCTTGTTTATCTAACATTTCGAAAAGCATTACAGTGTGTACATCATCAGAGCAGACGTGTAGATTCTGTGTGTGTTTATGCATGTATGGGCCGGTATTTCACTACAATATTTAGTAAAATTAATGTGCCTTTCGGCGTTTAGTTTTGGTATAGTCGCGACGTACCGGATATCAAGAACTAGTATGCTTAACTCATCCGTCGTATTAATTGGTTTTTATGGATTTCAATTGCCCCTGTAATTAGATGTGCTCTGTGTTTTGGATCTTCCTAGGACATCAGGAACAAATTTAATCTTTGTAATTTAAGTATTTAGGGATGAAATTTTTTTCAGCACAACCCCTTAACTATTGTATCATATGTGAACAACGCACATGAGTCTGAATTGTTCGGAGCCAAAGTATGTTGGAAGACTTGAATGGAATAGGAAAACGAATGATATGGTATTGGTCACTAATCAGATATAAGCCATTTCAAGCAACTTTACCATTCGGAATGATGGTCTTTCACCTGGGTGATACTGATAGTATCTACCACTTTTAGTAGGTAACTTACTATGTTTTATAAACTATAAATTAAAGTATCTGATTCTAAAAATCAACTTCATTTTAAATTTATGTACCTAAACCAAAGTTAATATAAAACAACCAAATTGGTTAATATTTCCAAATGCACCCCATTTGGCTCCGATAGCCAAAATAGTGGCTTTCCCAGGCGGTAACTTTGAAGCTCTGTTTTCCCCATTTGCCGATAAGATTATGTGGATTTTATTTTTTTTATTTTTTTTTTATAATATTTAATTTTTATTTAATATTAAATTTACAATTACATGTTATTACATTACATTAAGATTATTTTCTTTTTATTACAGTACATCGTGATACACCTTTTTTTAGAGCAAATGCTCGTGTTAAAAAGGCGGAGATACGCGTGTAAATAGTAATTTAACATATTTTTTCAGAGAGTGTAATGATAATGAAAAGAATTTTTATTTTTTAATATAACAAAATAAAAAATTTATATGTAACAAAATTTTATCAAATAGAAAAGAGAAAAGGATGTAAAAGAAAGAAAGAGATAAGAATAAGAAATAAGAGAAAAGGATTTCAATATAATAATAATTGAGAGATTATATTGTCTTTTTAAGTATAAACGATTTTAATATGCTATTGATATAGTGCTTTTATTGAGCTTTTGAATTTTTTATAATTCATTTCCAATCTTAAGTTAAGAGGTAATTGGTTAAACATTCCAAGTTAATCCCTCAGTTAAAATTGCTGTGTCGTCAGCGTATGAAATAAGTTTAGACATAATTGAGAGATTAAAAATATCGTTGACATAAATGATGAAAAGAATTGGACCTAGAACAGTTCCCTGCGGGATGCCAAAATTTGTGGTCTGCGAATCACTCAGAGAGCCATTTAACTTTACAAATTGCTCTCTATTAAATAGGTAATTTTCAATCCACGTTAAAGCATTGTTAGTTATACCAATTTTCGCTAGTTTCGAGATAAGATTAGAGTGTGATATACTATCAAATGCTTTTCTTAAGTCGACAAATGTTCCAATGCATTTTTTTTTATTATCTAAAGATTTATAAATTTCAGATGTTAAGTCAACGATAGCATCTTGAGTGCTCATATTTTCTCTAAATCCATATTGATGTGCATTTAAAATATTATTTTCTTTAACAAATTTAAATATTTGTTTTTTTACAATTTTTTCAAATATTTTGGCAATGTTTGAGGTGAGAGAAATTGGCCTATAGTTACTACTTAGATTAGGGTCCCCAGATTTAAAAATTGGGGAAATAATAGTTTTTTTGTAGGTAAAGGGAAAGTTTCCATTTTCAAAACTTGTATTTATGATGTGAGCCAATGGTTTACAGAGTGAGTCAGAATTTTTTTTAAGTATTTCTACAGAAATATTGTCAAAACCAGGGGAAGAATTACCTTTTAATTCATTAACAATTTGTTTAATTTCATCAACATTAGTTCGTTGAAATTGACTCAAGTTGTTACAATTATTGGATGGTGACGGTAGATCTTTATTATCAGTGTTATTTATTTTAAGTGCTAATTTTTCATTATTATCAGTGTTTTTTATTTTGAGTGCTAATTTTTCACCAACTGACCCAAAATAACTATTAAAAATATTTGCACATTTTGTTGGATCCGTGTTTACATCGTAAAGTTTGTTATCAATATCTGTGATTTTGTTTATGTTAGATTTTTTTGGTTTTTTATTGATAATTTCATTAATAGTTTGCCATATCTTTTTATTATTGTTGCCAGCAATATTGACTTTTTCTTTATAGAAATCTTCTTTGGTTTTCCGAATAATGTGACATAGTTTATTTCTGAATTTTTTAAAGTATTCGTATAGTTTATAGTTTTCTGGAAACTTTTTATGTTCTTTATAAATTTTTTCTTTATGTCTAATTGAAATTATGATTCCTTGAGTGATCCATGGTTTTAATTTTTTAAATTTAGTTTTTGGAGAGTATTTTATAATGGAAGAGGAAGATTTGATGTGCTTATTCAAGATTGCTTCAAAATTTAGTGAACATAAGTCGGTGTTATTAGAGGATAGAACAGTTTCCCAATTTTCAATATTAAGGTTTTGTTGTAATTTTTCGTAATTAATAATAGTTTTTGGGAAATTATTGCGGGAGTAATTATTCACATCTATTTTATCAGTTTTAAAAGCTACAATACATGTGTGATGATCAGTAATGTTATTTTTCCAAATAATTGTTTTTATTTTTTCAGTTTCATTAGAATTACACCAGATATGATCTATGCATGATGGCCTTTGTCCATGAAATTCTCTCGTATATTTTTTTATACATGGTTTAAAATTTAGTTCCGTTAATGTGTTGATATATTCAGTTTTTTCATTATTTCTATTATTTTCAAATTCGTTAGATATATCAATATTAACATCGCCTACAACAAATGCATTTTGAGAACAATTAGTATTTATAATAGATTTCAGATTCTCGGTGAAATTACTAATGCTCGAGTTATGTGTTCTATATAATGCTATTATATCATAAAACGTGTGTTTTATAATAATTCGAATATGAAGACAATTTACAAGATCGATATGAATTTCATTAACGGAAATATTCTCATGAATAGATTGTACAAAAACAATGATTCCGCTGTTTTGATTTATTTTGTAAGTTGTGACAAAGTATTTGTAACCAGGTAAATTATAGGTACCTGAGTAGCCGCTATTTCACAATGGTGTACATAAAGGATTAAATATTCTGTTGGCACCTAGCATCGTGGTACCTACTGCTACGACCCTCGGTTGAGGCGCAGTAAATAAAAACTTAACTCTGTACGGCGAGCGGTTGTCGAGAAGTTCTCTTCGTGGTTGATATATAATTTAGAGATCTGGACACTGAGGATGTGTATGTAAGATCTGCAGGTGTGAGTGTGTAAGTATCTTGGAGTGATACAAGTTCCAGTGTGTAAGTATCTTGAGGTGAATATATGGATTCCACACAATAACAACTTTATAGATTTAGTTGAATTACTTTATTTAGATAGAAGTACACTTATTTACTTAATTAAATGATAAGTACATTAATTAAATGACAATGACAATAATGCGTAGAGGTGCAGCGTGTAAGCAGCACAAGTGATGTTAATTGTGAACGTAGGGGAACAGCTTGTTCCTGTTTATATAGTATTCCACGTCTCTGGGACCGTGAGAGCTTTGTGGACTTTAATCCCTAAGATGCAAAAAAGGGTCATGTGACTAATTTGAATATTGCATCATTGATTGGTTTCCCAAAATAATATGGTTCCTTTTAAAGTGCCGAAGAAATGAATGTTTGCCATTATGGCTTACTTTTGGGGCACCGGCTAGGATTAACAGTAATATTAAGATGTAGAAAGAAATAAAGGTTGACTTTAATTACTTAGATTTATAGCATAGGCTGGGATTATAACATATCTCCCCCCTTAAAATGAAAGCAACGGTTTTTTAAGTTTAGTTGCTGTAATTATACTTCAAACTATTTTCACTTGAAGATAGATCTTGAAGAGGTACATCTTCGTTTTCAAGATTTGTTAAATTTCTGAATGTCATACTTGGTTGGATCCTTATAGTGGATCGTCTAGGATTGTTACATTGATTATATATCCTGACACAACATTTATTATCGTCGTCATTATTTAAAAAGTAAGAATTAATTATTCTAAAGAATTTACAACATTTCAATAGTTTGTAAACAATAAATATAGTTAGCATAGCAGATAACGTATAGATAACAATTTGAAATTTTGTTGAATGTTTAATAATGAGTGGCTTTGAATTATATGATTTAAGATCGTCATTGAATTGGTCGATTTTATGAGATGCCAAATTAATGTCATCGTGTTGCAAGTTAATTAAATTTATCGGTTCAAGTTCATTTAAGGTTTCATTATATTTTTTCATATTACAGCAATTGTCGTCGACAATGTTTAAAGTTGGGATAGGGTTAAAATATTCTGTGATGAGATTACTTTTTGCAATTAATTGTGTGAGACCTGCATAGGCTCTACAACTTGAATTTAAAGTTAATATTCCAGTATGTAATAGTTTGATATCAAAAATATTATTTCTATCTTTACAGTCGATAGTTACTTTAGAAGGATGAGAATAAGTAAAAATCCATTTATTATTTTTTTATAGGCTGCCATAAGATTATGTTGCCTTTGATGATCCTACTAAAACATTCATTAGGTATTTCATTAATATAAGCAGACAATAAAATTGTCTCGCATATTGGATCGGAGAGAGTGGATAACACATCTAGATCCTTACATACAAAATTTTCATTGGTAATAGTTTTACAATTATTCTTAAAATTATCAAGGTACACATAAAAAGATTTGTCCTTTGTGATTGCTAAATATTTATGGTTAGGAATAATTAAGGAGAAGGTATTAGGGATATCAATATTTGGAACAGGTAGAGGAACTACATGAAATAGGTTGTATTCCTGCGAAGTTACTAAAGGTATTTTTGTTATGAAGATGAGTTTATCATCAATATAATAAGCAATTAAATCTGATATATCGATTAAAGAATGAATATTTTCGAGTTTTAAACTTAAGGGGAATTCTTTTCCGCTTGGTAAATGTTTAATATTAGAGTTTAGCTCGAAGTAAAGTTGTTGAGGAGTAATTATGTCTGGGTGTAAAATTCCTTGTTTAGAAAATAAAATAACATTGATTAAGGAATCAATTTGTTCATAAAAGTATTCGGTTGTTTCGAATAAAGAGCTTGTTTGCGAGATAAGTATATTTTTAATTTCTTGCATATTCATTTTATCGTGGTCTTCCTTAAAATAGTTATTTATTTTTATTCATAGTATATTCGTCATAGTTAAGTTTAGCAAGGGTAGAATTGAAATTTATAAGAGTCGATTTAGTGACTTGTAATTGTTCTTTCATCAGATTATAAATATGGTTGTCATCTGACATGACGCGTTCAATCGCATCGTCATAATATTGCGCATCTTCGGAGTCGAGGGTTCCGAAAACAGCTTTAAATATTTTTCCAACACCATCGATTAAACCGCGCTTTGTGCGTTGGTTGGAAACGAGGTGTGTAATTGATTCATATCATATTTAGTTTTACATTTTTTAATAGTATTAAAAACAGGTTTTAAAAGATCTTTGCAATTGTCGTTAGGTACGTATGATAAATATTTGGAACATGTGCTTTTAGTTAAGGCATAATTATCTTCTAAAATTCGTATTTGTCTAGGGAAAGAAAAAATAGTCTTGAAGGACCTGGAACAGGAGGGAAAGCGCGATATGGCTTAATTCTGTTAACATGGAATCTTTTTAATGAATTATTTTCCATTCGTATGGTAACATTATGATTATTATGAACCTGTACAATCTTGTACGGTCCTTTCCAATTAGGAATAAGTTTCTTGCTTAATGATTTGGGTTTATTAGTATTTTTTATTAATATTAAGTCGTTAATTTTATAAATATTATTCGATACATTTCTACCGTAATATTTTTTGGATGTCTCTTTGGCATGTCCGATTCTTTCACGGGCAAGTGATCTGGTAATGGCGAATTTATACTTTTATTGGTTAAGATAACTTTCGTAAGTTGGGTTTGAATCTGGGTTTTCTAAAGAGCTTGGTAAAATAGGTTTATGTCCAAAGACAAGTTCGTAAGGAGTGAATTTAGTTGTACAGTGAGTACTTGTATTATATGAAAACATAGCTAGAGGGATATAGTCGTCCCAATTTGTTTGGTCGCTATCTATATAATGAGTAAGATAATCCTTTAAAGTGGAATGAGAGCGTTCTAGTGCTCCATTTGTTTGTGGGTGATAAACAGTAGTTTTCAAATGTTTTATTTTAAATAGGTTGGTAAGATGTTTCATTAAATTACTAGTAAATTGAACACCTTGATCTGTGAGGATTGACTTAGGTATTCCATAGTGAGAAAAGAATTTAACGAGGCAATCAGCTACAGTTTCTGTTTCCGTAGAGTTAACTGCATAAGCTTGAGAAAACTTAGTAAGATCGTCTTGAAATGTGACGATGTATTTATTATTATTGACAGTTTCATTAAGTGGTCCGACTATGTCGACCGCAATTCTTTCAAAAGCTTCCGTGGAAGTGGTAGTGATTTCCATTGGAGCTTTGTATGCTCTTCTGTCAGTTTTATTTTTCTGACAGTGGATACAATTTTTCACATAATTTTCTATATCATCTTTCATTTTTTCCCATCGGTATCTTTCTTTGATCCGACTGTAGGTTCTGAAGAAACCTGGATGTCCGGCCATAGGGCTATCGTGACATTCTTTTAATATTACGGGAATTTGCGAAGTTGAAGGGTTAATGATTTTATTGTGATTAATATTGATTTTAATCTTTAAGTTCCTAAAAAGATATTGAATAATTTCCTTTATTTTTATAAAAGGAATGGAATCAAATGAGTTTTGGAAGTTCGGTAACGTAATTTCAGTTACACGTTTTTCAATAAGTTTAGATCTTAAATTTTTAAGTGTTAGGAAAATATCTTTAGGAGTTGCTTTGTCGAAGTAATGAGTTTTGGTAAAGCAATGAAAGTAAGTTTTCTTATTATCTGTTGATTTTGATTCATGAATACCATATAAATTTTTTGGTATTTCTAAAAGTTCGTCAGTGTCTGAACAATTGGATAATATTTCAGCACAGAAAAGGTTTTGATCATCTAGATCAGTGTTCCGCAAACTTTTTATGTTCACGGTACACCTAACTAATCAATAAATTTTAACGGTACACCAAAGGAAAAAAAACAAGGTAAATTTTGGATAGGATTGGCTAGGCTTATTACGAATAACGGCGAACTTTGAGGTTCAACTACGAAAGCTGCATGTCATCATAATTTTAAAAAACATCCCAGGTTTTGAATGGTTTGTTTGGCAAAGCAGGGTTTGTCTAGCCGGGTTTGTGTAATTATGATTGATATTTATCACATAACAGTGACAGAATGACCGCGAACTGTCACCGAATCGGTTCGAGAAGGGAATTTTAATTTTACCCAATTGATGATTAAAATGCATATTTTTCCGCCGCCACCAAGCCAAAAAGTTTCCTTTTATAGTAATTACGGCATATCTAAAGTTTTTTTCTAAAAATTATTCGTAATAAGCGTGGCCACTCCAAACCAAAATTTACCAAAAACAATATTTTATTCATATTTATTATTAAAATCAATATAACATGAAAAGATGTTTAATGCGAAATGTGAGCCTGTTTAACTGAACACAGACGATCAAAATTTGGAACAATCGTTGCTTGACGATCAAAATAACGCTGCTCGCATCTCTTCGTCGATCGTCATCAGGCGTTCTCTTTTTTTGACTTTATCGTTGTGAGAGTTAAAAACCCCAGTTCGCATAAATAGGTCGTGGCAAATGGTAATAGAATTGCAATAGCTCGCTTTGACAGCAGTGGATACTTATTTTTTACGTGGAGTCAAAATGAGCTAACTCTGTTTCAGAAAATTTTAATTTTAGTGTCCGATCAGTTTTAAGCTCCATGAATTCTTCGTGCTCGTTTATTGGTAAATGTCCAAGGGAAATGCTTTCCGAAAATGGATTTCTTACCCAGTCCATAGGTTGCAGGTCACACTTAGGAAAATATGAGTTCATTTTTTCTGCTAACAGCTCTAAGTGTTTCACTATCAAAGCCTGCATTTTTTTTTCTGAATCGGCAGCCATGACATTTGGAAACATTTTGTTACTACCATTGGTAGCGTGGCTGATCCATAGCACCAACTTAGCGCGAAAGCTTTCAATCTTGTCTGAAGACGTTCAAATGTTACAATTTCTTCCTTGCATTTTTTTGTTCAGCTCATTTAATTGAGCGAATATATCCGCCAGATATGAAAGTTTTGCTACCCATTCTTCTTTTTTAAATAGATTTGCAATTAATAAAGTCAATTAAGTTCGCGACGACACAACCAAACACTAGCATTAACGAATGACTACTAAACAAGCGGGCGCAACGTCGCCGTCGTAATTCGTAATGTTATGTTGTCACGCGCATGCACCCCGATAGCTCGTGCGCAATCACGTGATAATGTAGCAATAGCACCCCACTTATGTAGTGTAAGCACACGTGATAATGTAACGTAGCGGCGTAGCACACGGCCACTTCGCAGCGATCGAGTCCCACCCACGCCACCTCCGGCCGCCGCGCCGCACAGAAAAGCAAAGACCGATTTACAGAGCACTTTGTGAGAAGTGACGCGGGACTCGCGGCACACTTACAAATGGCCACGGCACACCAGTGTGCCGCGGAGCACACTTTGCGGAACACTGATCTAGATCGATAGAAGTTGGGTATGCCATATATTTTGACATATTATTTATAAAGAATGAATCATGTTCATTAAAACTAAAAATAGTTGGTTCATTTTTATTAGAATAAAATTTCACGTAATTTTCGTAAGTATCATTATTTAAATTATTTTCTAAAGGTATTGGTGATAGAACATCATCTATTTCTAAATTATTTGTAGGTAAATTATTAAGATTAGTTTCTAAATCATCGACATTTATTTCGTCGAGACATGGTTCGTTTAAAAGATCAATGATATCTTGAGAAGGTGAATTTTTATCTTCTGTTACAATGTTTATTGGAATACGAGACAAACAATCGGCATTAGAATTTATTCTGCCTGGTTTGTATTCTATTTCGTATTCGTATTCTTCGAGTTTTAATCGCCAACGTAACAATTTGCTACTGGGATTGGTAACATTCATTAACCATTTTAATGGTCTATGATCAGTGTAAATTTTAAATTTTCTTCCGAAAAGGTAAGGACGGAAATGTCCTACAGCCCAAACAATGGCTAAAAGTTCTTTTTCAGAGGTACTATAATTACATTCTGCTTTATTTAAAGTTCTGGACGCATAAGATATTGGTAAATCTTCTCCAACTTTTCCTTGGCTCAAAATTGCACCTATTGCATAATTTGAGGCGTCAGTAGTTAAAACGAAATCTCTAGTGAAATCTGGATATTGTAATATAGGATAAGAAGTTAATTTTTCTTTCAATGTATCGAAAGCATATTGCTGTTCGTTTTTCCAGTCAAATTTAATATCTTTCTTTAGAAGAAAAGTTAAGGGTTTCGTAATTTTACTGAAGTTTTCAATAAATCTTCGGTAATAACCAGCTAGACCTAAGAATGATTTAATTTCTTTAGGATTCCTGGGAATAGGAAATTCAGAGACTGCCTTGATTTTATCGGGGTTAGGAGTAACACCGTCGTTTGAAATTAAATGACCTAGATAAGTTACTTCTTTTCGCATGAAATGACACTTATCTGGTTGAATCTTCAGATTATTATCGGCAAGTCTTTGAAATATAGTTGTGAGTTTTTTAGAGTGATCTTCTATAGAATTTGCGTATATGACAATGTCATCTAAATAGACGAAACAATATAATCCTTGTAAGCCGATTAATGCGTTATTCATTAACCGTTGAAACGTTGCTGGAGCAGTCTTAAGACCGAAAAGCATACGTGTATATTCAAAATGTCCATTGGGAGTAGAAAAAGCAGTTTTTGGAATATCATCTTCGTGCATAGGAATTTGATGAAATCCGCTAACAAGATCTAGTGTTGTGAAGTATCTACAATGACCTAATTGATCTTAGATATCTACAATGTGAGGTAATGGAAAGGCGTCTCCGACAGACACGTCGTTGAGTTTCCTATAGTCTACGACTATTCTCCATTTAGGTTTTCCTGAGGAGTCATTTTTCTTTGGTACAACCCATATAGGAGCTGACCATGGTGAAACACTAGGTTGAATAATACCATCTTCTAACATTTTATCTATTTGTTTATTTACTTCTTCTTTATGTACTTCAGGGTATCTATAATTTTTCGTATGTAGGTATTGGACTTTGAGTATTTGTTATAATTCGATGTTTAATAGCATCGGTTGCTGTAAGTTTGTCGCCTTCGAGATAAAATATAGAATTATAATTGTCGCAAATATCTAATAAAGAATTAATTTCTTCCGAATTTAAATGATCTATACAAATTTGATCACGAATTAATTTTTTACGTTTTTTACCATCGTTATTAGAATTTTGATTAAAATGGTAAACATTTTCTGGGATAGGTTTTAAGTAAATTTTCATGATATTAATGTCAACATATTCGTCTGTTGAATTCAAAATAGTACAAAACGATTTATTATTCGCATCTACTTTAGTTATAGCATTTGCTAAATATACACCTTCAATAGGTATTTTTACGTCGATAATCCCTTCTTTAATTTCAGGGTTTAAAATATCGATTTTAATAAGAGTTTCTGATCTAGGGGATAAGGTAAATATAGGAGTCAAATGCTCATTAGGATCAGAAATATGTAACTTTAAAGAGTAATCGTTAATACGTATTACATTATTTTTATAATCAATTTTCGCATTTTTGTTTTCAAAAAAGTCGTTCCCTAAAATTCCGTCATAACCAAGGTTTAAAAAGTCACTATCCACCGCGTGGAGATCATGAATAATAGTTTCATTGCCGAAACTTAATTTAATTTGAACGATTCCAATAGATTCGATCGATTTTTTCGATCTACTTATGCCATTAATCTCTATAATTTTGCCCGAATTTACGGAAGTACCTTCGCCAAGACAGTGAGTCTTGATTAGGGATACGGCTGCTCCTGTGTCGACAAGAAAATGTCTTTTAAAAATAATACCATTTGTAGGTATTTGAAGAACCACACGACGCAACGTATCTGAATGAGATGGCGAATAATTTATATAATTTTTATTAGATGTTAACATGGAACGTTTGAATACTCTTGAGCCTAGCTCGCGACTTACAGTAGATCGGCTCGAGATTCTACTGCAGATCTGGAGTTTAAATGATTTACCTTTGAATCATTTTTCCTTGGTAGGGAAGACGAATTAAGAGTTGCCGAGTTGTTGGGATTTGGATTTTCATTTTTATATTTTAATACTCTGCACTCATCTATTATGTGACCAGGTTTTTTACAGTACCTGCACATTTTATTATTATAATTTTGTCCCGAATTTGGACAAAAATTTTTATTATAGTTATTATTATAACTTGATCCCGAATTTGGGTTATAAGATTTATTAAAATTATTATTATTATTTTTTACGAACATAACTTTACGTGTATTAAAGTTCGAATTATTGCTTTGATTTTTATTTTTATAACAATTGAAATTGTTATGTCCCGATTTACCGCAAATCGTACATGATTTATTATTAATATTATTAGTTTTAGAGGAATTCAGTAATTTATTAATTCTCTCTTCCTCTAGTGATATTGTAAAAGCTTCATTGAGGTCTTTCGGATTGCGCGATCTCAAAATTGTAGCTATGGAAGGGTTAGTTCCATACATAAATGTTTGCATACCGAGTTCTTGGATGCTGGCTGTTCTGCCTAACATTTCTGCGGGATTATTATTATTTTGATTAATTGAGACTAAGAGGTTTTTTATGCAATTTTCTATCCGTAAAATATATTGAGATACGTTCTCATTATGAAATTGTTTGCAATTTTGCAATTCCAATAATAGGTGTGCGTAATGTTTGCGTTCACCGAATGATCTTTTTAATAGATCTTTTAATTCTGACCAATTATTGAGAACGTGATTGGCACAGATGACTTCTGCTTGGCCTTCTAATGAAGTTAATATATATGAAAGAAGCGTATTCTGTTGATTAGGCTGAGCTAGTACTACAGCACGGTCGCAATTAGTTAAGAAGGCACAGAGTTTATCTCTGTTTCCATCGTAAGATTTAATAAATTTAAATAAAACAGGTAATGGTTAAGTCATTTCCTGGGATTCCTGAGAGGACGAAGTAGGTTTATCGTTCATTTTGAGAAGTATTTATTATTATTAAAGAAATTAACTGAATTTAACGCGAATTAATTTAAAAGGTTTTTATTAAATTTTAATTATTTTACGAAATTTATTATTACGCGTTGAAGAAAGAAAAGAAATATAAGAGTTTCACTAATACACGGTTCACGGTGTATAAGCGAGAAGAAATGCATTAATTGTCAATAAGGGAATTGGGAAAGTACAGTGTAAAAATTTCTACAGGACAAAAATTTTTATGGACTTACAGTAGAAGAAGGACGAGTCGCCAGTTCATACTGCTTGTAGAAGTGAAAGTCTCGATGCTC
Organism: Hesperophylax consimilis; assembly: GCF_061612785.1. Classification (NCBI taxonomy): domain Eukaryota; kingdom Metazoa; phylum Arthropoda; class Insecta; order Trichoptera; family Limnephilidae; genus Hesperophylax; species Hesperophylax consimilis. The sequence continues at coordinate 547,545 of NW_028301271.1, forward strand.
GTGGTTTAGAGTTGACAGGATTGGATTCTTGGCTGCTTGAAGAACTGAAGTTCACCGTAGATGTTGTCTCCGCGATCTACGTTGTTGCCGTTTTCTTCTCTTCTCCAGGGTCACGTCGATGAGTTAGGTTGATTTCAGGGAGAGCCGTCCCTGCCTTCGAAAAGGGTTTCTCCGAGGAGAGTATCTGCCAGACTTGTCGTCGGTGTTCCGGTGAAGTGATGAGGTAGGATTCTTCCGTCGTCACAAAAGATCCTTTGGGAATGTCTTTGCAATCCCACTTCTGACACCAATTTGCTACGACCCTCGGTTGAGGCGCAGTAAATAAAAACTTAACTCTGTACGGCGAGCGGTTGTCGAGAAGTTCTCTTCGTGGTTGATATAATAATTTAGAGATCTGGACACTGAAGATGTGTATGTAAGATCTGCAGGTGTGAGTGTGTACGTATCTTGGAGTGATACAAGTTCCAGTGTGTAAGTATCTTGAGGTGAATATATGGATTCCACACAATAACAACTTTATAGATTTAGTTGAATTACTTTATTTAGATAGAAGTACACTTATTTACTTAATTAAATGATAAGTACATTAATTAAATGACAATGACAATAATGCGTAGAGGTGCAGCGTGTAAGCAGCACAAGTGATGTTAATTGTGAACGTAGGGGAATATCCTTACTTCTTTCAAGTCTTATCTAAAATTGACTCCCTCCATTTAGCATCTCATCTTTTCGTAGTCTGAATTCGACTCGATTTGCCAATATAAAAAAAAATATATATATAAATTTACTTTCACTCTCTTCACAATTTGAAATGATGGCCTAAAATTCCATTTAAATGTGAAATCCAGGAACATTTGAAAAATAAAATGCTAAACACAAAATATCCCTTGCCTTTGATCTGAAAAATTAAAAATAATAAAGTTAAGTAATTAAAACTATTTAATATTAATATTTAAATGGAAACATCACATTAAAAAAAGAACGACATTTAAAAAGAGGAATTAAGTGAGCATATTTGGATCTAATATCATTGTTTTGTTATTATATATGTCACAAAGATAAAAGGTACCTGCTTAAATAATTAATGAACTAACATTTAAAATAGGTATTTTTATCGCCCGACAATCTCAGAAAAAAACAAATGAAAAAGAGATCAGTATTTCGAAAAAGGAATGAAGTGGGCGAATCAGGATTGTAACTGCTATTTACAAGCGAATAAAAACTCTGACCCTAAGGCTAAGGTCATCGAACCGCAACAGCTCATTCTGTATATATCATGTAAATAATATATACTCGTCTGTATACCATTTAGCTAATGTGACCACGAGGCCCATTTCAGATTTATACACAATTAAGTCCGATATACGAGACAAATCTTATTAATGCATGTGCAGAAAGTGCATTACGTATTCCGCGCATTATATTTAATGGCCGGTAATTTATGGAGGGTTATAAGAAATTAGTAGGCTTTTGCAATGATGAGAGTCGGGATGAGAGCTTTGTGATTAACAGTAGAACGACCGGGTATATACGACCTGCTCCATACCTATAAAGACCTCGATCGTCACATTGACGGCCGATCACAAGTGAGTGTATTTTTTTGTAAAATATAAAATAAATAGAATAATACATATAGTCGGTGGCTGAGATGACATCGCGTTTGATCGTGTGTTCAATTCTTCGGCTGGTTAAGTCCTCCATCACAACACAAACAATATTTTTCGCTTACTGTGGTAGTAGTAGAAGATTTTCAAATATTTTCAGGTGATTCGTAACCCGGAAATATTTGTCTTTAAAAATAGTAATAAAAAGAAACTGAATGAAATTACTTACTTTACAGTAAGTACATGTTTGGTAGAGTATAATGTACATACATAGAAATGAATCGAATATTCGGTGACTTGAAATACGTGCACAGAGATCAACATGAGATAGAATACTAACAACTGATACCATAATACAGTGACTAATCAAATTAGGATCGAGTTCGAAATTATCCGATACCGAAAGAAAGAGAAAGAATCAGATTTGAACTATCATTTGGCGAGGTGTAAACTTGGAGGAAAAAAGTTGTAAACAAAGTTAGCTTAATGGCCCTAACCGTCACATTGACGGCGGCGGTTTTTGTAGGTATAAATAATTGTATTTCAAAAAGTAAGTACTACACCTACACAGAAAAGCTTAAAAAAATCTAATGAATGCAATAAACTTTAAAAAAATATCGTCACATTCCTTTGGGTAGCCGTGAAAATGACGGATACGGTCTTTCTAGTGTTAAATAACTTTAGCATATGTTTAAAAACTCTGTTCATACCGGTTTTTAATAATTCTTAGCTCAATTTTAAAGCGTATTGTTTTTGAAATATCACCTCAAGAGCGTAATACCATGTAAGGAACGTAAAAATCTCTACTTAAAACGAAAGAAATTCCTACCTACATAATATATACTTTATTGTAGAAAGAGTAAAGATTTGTAGAAAAAAAACTTTTAAGAATGATGAAACTATTATAAAATATGGGAGATTAAAATTTCTGTTAACAATTCACATAGAAAATATTAATAATTTATTTGGAAATTACTTATTGGAGCTTGTAAACATCATTTTAATATTTAATAATCGAATAAGACAATATTAACTACTTTTCTTTAAAATATGAAAAAGATAGACGTACAAAAGAAGCTTCAATAAGTAAAAATAAATTGAATATTTAAGACAATGAATGAAAGTCAAAAGCTATCACATAAATAAAATCAATCAATCTATCAAAGGACAAGATTTTTTACAGAACTTTGCCAAGAGAGATGGCAGCCCTGAAAAATATGTGAATTAATTGAAAAAGGTTTACATTTATTTAAGAATTATTTGCAATCATTTTTGAAAATTATAAACTGAACGTTTCTTTTAAAATTATCCTAGCTTTTTGTATTTGATATTTTACAAAATTTTACTTTCATCTTCGTGGGTAGATTCATAAAAAAAGAACTATCTAATTCATTTTCAATTATTGTGTTTTCCGAAGTGGAGAGCTTTTGGGTAAATTTATTTCTTCCGAACAGAAAAATCAGAAATTACATTACTGGTTCTGGCCTTAGTATTTTTTTTTCTGTAAATAAATCCGTGGAATTGAACCAACTGAACATTAATTAGTAGCAATCGTGAGCACTTTGGCTCAATTCAGATTTAGAGAATATTGGTTTATTTCAGATTCTGTTGAATTATATAGTATGACGATAGAAGCTTTTTGCTCCAGTATTTATAATGTTTGAAAATACTCACATTATCACCCGGTGAGAGAACACTTTGCTAGGCTAACCAATGATTTATAAATGTCAATTATTTCGGTAGAACAGAACGTTATATCATTCACGATATTCAATAATTATATATAACAGTTCACTTTAATATCTAAAATATTGATGTTGGCATCTAATTGTAATATCAGGACTAAGTGAATTCGATATTCTTTTGAATTTAGTTTGCATGCAGCTTGCAATACTTCGAAGTGTTAGTAGGTGTGTTCAGAGAGGGATATAGTTACAAGAAGGATATAAATTTTTGCTGCAGAGTCTCCATTTTCTATCTTCGTCGAACGTCACAGCGGTGCTGCCAAGGTCTGTTATCTATGTGAGGATATTGTGTCAGCGCTTTAATAGCAGCAGACACATGTCAGCGCTTTATTAGCAGCAGACACATACCTGAACGGATGACGAACCTCGTGCTGGCACTGTTGGTGGACGCGGTAGTCTCTCTCGCTGCGGCAGCTGGTCCAGCCTCTTCACCACCTAGGATTCTTGCTGCAGAGTCTCCATCTTCTGTCTTCATGTCACCTGTTCCTGTTCTTCATTTTACTTTACTTAACTTCACTTTATTTTGGTAATATATACATATATATATTTTTTATAATACCTGCATCAACTGTAAAGCGCCCCTGAGGTGATAACTCACAAAAGCGGCGCTATAAAAATTGTCCAATATTATTATTATTATTATTAACAGCTTGTTCCTGTTTATATAGTATTCCACGTCTCTGGGACCGTGAGAGCTTTGTGGACTTTAATCCCTAAGATGCAAAAAAGGGTCATGTGACTAATTTGAATATTGCATCATTGATTGGTTTCCCAAAATAATATGGTTCCTTTTAAAGTGCCGAAGAAATGAATGTTTGCCATTATGGCTTACTTTTGGGGCACCGGCTACCTTCACTGCTGGGAATCCTTGTGATTCCAGATCTGCCTTGATTTCTTCCACTTCAACGAGCGGCAGGCCCTTGATGACGGCCTTTTTCATTTTTTCCGCTTCGGCCGTGAACGTGTGGAAGCCGCGAGCCTCCGCTCGCAGCCCGTTGGTAAGGGCGCGGTGGTCCTCCATCGTGCGCACGAAGATGTTAGCCGTGCCGCCCCTGTTGTACCTGAAAGTGAAGAGCTTACCAGCCCCCAGGTGTCCTTGGACCGCAGCTGTGATCTGCGCGTGTGTCATGTTCCTCAGGGTCATCACAACCGGGGGAACGCGGTCTCTCCTGCCGGTACCTGCGGGGGAGAAAGATGAATTAGTGTTGGCACGCTTGATACGCGGCGCGCCGGCGCCTTCGCTTACCTCGGGCAACTCTTCAAAACGGTTGCCACATTGGAGCGGTTGTGGTCCCCGTGGGGACATGGGCCTCTTCACGGGGTTGGACGGCCTCGTCCAGCCTCCATCCTGGGGGGCAGCCGTCTCCATCGGCTGCTGCGGTCTCGGGGGCGCCACGTAGGCCGACGCTGGGCCTATCGGTGGGCGCGTGGGGGCAGGACTGGGTCCTGTTGCCCAAGAGGGGCCTGCTGCGGGCTCCGTCATCTCGGTGGCGTCGGGCGTCGTGTTGAGTGTCGAGTTTTTCCTATAGGTCCTCTCTAATTTCCGCATAAGTCTCTTCTGGTTTCGACATTCATCGTCAAACCAGCCGTCAGACTTTCGAACTTTCCGTGTTTTTGATGATGTCGGGGCATATTTATTTAACAGACATGAAAGTGTTTTATTATATGTCTTGACAAGTTCGGTAGGGGTCTTTGTTTCCCAAACATTGGGTGTACATAAGAGAGAGGTCTGTAACTCTTCCAGAAAATCGCTAAAGCAAAATTTACGCCATTCCCTTGATACAATTGTTCTATATGGTACTCTAGGCGGGTTAAAATCAATATCAGTGCAAACGAGCCGATGGTCTGACAGTCCTATATCACGAATATCTGCTGAAAGCGGTGTATCACTGTTCTTTGAAATTAGTACATCTAATGTACCACCAGCATCATGAGTTGGGACGTCGACCCATTGGTGGCATCCAAAGCTGGCTAACAGATCTAAGAATTAAACAGTGTTTGGTGATGTCACGCGCTCGAGACGAATATTAATGTCGCCTGTAATAATGAGTGCGTCGGAGAGTCCGACTGAGAGTTCCAAAAACTGTGAAAACTCATTATAAAATTCGACAGAGATTGGTTTCGATCCGGGTCTATAAAGGGTGCACAACATGAACGACGTTCCTGAAGAAGAAACCCTGCATCCAATATACTCAAACGTGTTAAATGTACCGAGAGCTACTTTGTTTAGCCGTAATCCTGATCGGGCTATTATCGCGACACCCCCGTGATTCACGTGTGAGATATTGTTTGATGGTAGGTCCCCACTAGGTCGGGCTTCTTCAAGAACCACATACCCTAAAGCTCTGAGTCTCTTAATTGAGTATGAATCACTGTTCTCGTGCCAAGTTTCTGTGACCGTAAGGATATGGAGTTTTTGGTCGCTGAAAATATCGTCCACCACCTCTAGTTTGTTGTTAAGGGATCGCGCATTCCAGGAACCAATCGCAAGCTGTCTGCTCCTGTAGTTGGCATGTCGTTCTAATCTAATTTCATTTAAGTTGTTGTGGAATTTATCAGAATCGCGGAGGGCTATAGACGGTAGGTAATTCTGTTTGTCGATTGGTCCGACTACTTGAACACCCTGTACTGACGGATACTTATTATTATTTTCATTACTATTGTTATTATTAATAATTATTGGAACGTATTGTTCCTCCCTGCATAAATATTTTGTTTTTTGTCCACCGCGACACCCCCTGTATCTAAATTTCACATTCGGATCACGGACTGGATTGTATATGGTTGCTTTTGCAGTCACTGAAGGGTTCAACACACTATCACTTTTAAAACTTGCTGTAAAATGTTTTTTATGATAGCGTCCAGCACGACAACCCCGAGATCTAATTTTATGAGTAGTATTATTATCGCGTCCAAGGTCATATAACGATATTTTTGCAGCTAATTTAGGGTCCATAAAAACACTTTCACTTTTGAGATGTAGTAGTGTCGCCCTGTCGTATCGGATATTGTTTACAGTCACCATAGTTCAAAGAATACCCATTATAAATCACTTGACGCATTTACACTTGACACGGTTGCTCGGTTCTCTTTACACTGCACAGGTGGCCTATTCCTTCGGCCGATTACCGATGCCGAGTTATTGTGCACTTCTAGAAACACCGTGGCAGATTTGAACATAAAATATAAAATATAAAATATATTCATATATAATTATAATAATTAATAATTAATTAATAATAATAATTATATAAATATAAATATTCTCTACATTTACTATCTATATGTTACATCCATTTACTTTATCAACTCTTTTTTCAAGTGTTTCGTTGTTATCTGTTTCATTGGAATTGAGATGTAGCATCCAAAATATTTGTAAAAAACGATCTCTTTTAAAAATACTTCTGAAAAATGGGGAGTAAGCGACAAAAGCAGTCGAGAAGAAATCTTGGAGATTGGGATGTGGTCTCACTCCCATATTTAATATGACTCCCAAGAAAGCTCTAAATTCTCCTTCATCCAAATCTCTCAAAGAATGCCAAAGAGAATTTTTACTTAAATTTTGAGTTTTTGAAATAATATTATTTGCGTAATTATTAGTATTACTGACTATGGATTTTATTAGTTCACCAGTAAAAAAACAATTTGAAAAAATCTAGCGGCTCATTACAATTTGATGGGATATTAGGACCAGCGCGTCTGCTACCAATGGAAAAATCATAAATTTTTGGTTGAAAAATATTACTTAAAATTTCCCAGTTATCACTGTTTGATTCACTTTCAGAAAAAAACAACTCGCCTTCTTTTACTTGGTCGCGCTTCGATATCACTTCCACTATCTGATTCGTTACCGTTTATTTATTTATTTATTTATTTATTTATTTATTTGGAAAAGTTGACAGCAAATCTGTAATTATATAATGATACAATAATAATATTATTAATTATGCCAATTATGAACTTTCCACTGATGAATAGTTAATGGTGTTACAATGGTGTACAATGGCATAGAGATGTTCTCTTAAATTAATTTCTTGTTTAGTTAGGAAATATTAAAAATATTAAAATAAAGGAGGGTGGGGGGAGGAGGGGGAGATATAGGATAAGGATTAAGAGGCAAAGGACGGGAATATATAGGAATTGAACTAGTTTGAGTTTTGTTGATTATTGAGTTTTTGTTTTATGTCGCGTAAAGTCGAGTTAAATATGTCAATATGGTTATAATTTATGTTAAAAAAGTGTGTGGATCTGTAGATAAATGAGTTTTGTTTGGAATTTGTCTTACAATGAGGGAGATTAAAAGTAAGCGACTGTCTGCTGTTGCGATTGGGAACATGGAATAATAGGCGTTGAAGAAGATCAGGACTATCGATTAAATTGTGTGTAATTTTGAATAACATTACCAAATCTGCTACATTTCTTCGGAAAGTTAACGTCTGTATATTGAAGAACTTTGCAGAGTCTTCATTACTGATATGAGATCGAAAAGAGCGGAAATTAAGGTACCTTAAAAATCTATTTTGAACACTTTCAATTCTATTTTTATGTATTGCATAGCCTGGGTTCCACACTTGTGATGCGTATTCAAGGATACTACGAGCGTATGAGAAATACAGTGTTTTGAAAGTAGCAATGTCTTTGAATTGTTTACAGGAACGGATTATGAAACCCAGCATAGAAGATGCGTTAGTGACTACGTGGTCAATATGTTTATTGAAATTCAGTTTACTATCAAGTATAACCCCAAGGTCCTTAATTTCTGATTTGGTAGATAAAGGTTGATGATTAATTGAGTATTCGTGTATAAATATGTTTTTGTTTCTAGTAAAGCGTACGATGAAGCATTTGGATATATTTAATTCCAGACAATGGGCATTAACATACGCGTTTAAACGTTGTAAATCCTTTTGCAGCTTGTGACAGTCTTCGATTGATTTTATAGGTGAGAAGATTTTCATGTCATCTGCATATAGGATGGTCTGCGAGTGTAAAAAGCAGTGACCAATATCATTGATATAGATATTAAATAGTAACGGTCCTAACAGGCTGCCTTGAGGAACTCCCGACGTTACAGCAACAGAGTCGGATTTAAATCCAGCAACCACTACTATTTGACTACGGTTGGAGATATAAGAAGAGAGCCAACGATAAAGATTGCCGTGAATACCAATCTTTAACATAGCATAGAATTATTCACAATAGAGTCAACGTTATCAAATATCAAAAGGTCGTCATCACAGTCAGGTTGGAAGTCTTCAATGTTTTCAAAAGCATTATTCAAGGAAGATTCAATATTATTTACACTTTGATTTATTATTTCACTTTCTTCGAAATATTCATTAAATTGATCCATGGCGATAAGAATATATTAAAAAATATTTCATTGTTATTTCAGTTTTGAAACGTTCACAGAATAATGGTCACCACAGTAGGAGGAGCTCCGCCGCGAACAATGTACCGATACAGACTGACCAAATAAAACGGCACACAGAAAAATACAAAGTAGGTCAAAAAAGCCAAAAATTCTAATAAATACTATATAAGCTAATCCTTTAATGTGTTTTGACTACGAATACATTTTAAGGAATATTTAATCCTTTATGTACACTATTGTGAAATAAAATTCACATAATGTTATCCGTAAATGGGGAAAACAGAGCTTCAAAGTTACCGCCTGGGAAAGCCACTATTTTGGCTATCGGAGCTAGCAACCAAATGCTCAGAAGCCAGAATATTGGCTATCGGAGTGCAATACGTTAAGATGTAGAAAGAAATAAAGGTTGACTTTAATTACTTAGATTTATAGCATAGGCTGGGATTATAACACTACCTTTCGACTTAGTAAACGTTATCAGTACTTCAGTCATGCTTCAGTGATGCTTTCGGGACGTTTAGAGGCCGAGAGGCCGTTTATTTCGTGAATTTCGCTGAGAATAAATTAATTTATTATTATATTCCGTGGTGTTTTGAAAGCGGAAGACAATAGTGTGCTTACATTAGTTAATTAATGAACAACAATTACTATAACATTCGTCGCAAACGTGTTTTTAATCTGTTTTAATTAATTTCAGTGTGTTCGTGTTAATTTGTATCGCGTTTCCATTGAAGTCGTAAAACCCTTGATTTCGGGCTGTCATTTTTGTTTATTTTTTCCTCAATTTGTTTGTTGTCGTCGTACAGATGGACACCATTAGGATTTGAGAATTTGGCTGAAATTTCACATTTTTTGTCAAATATCCTCCCATTTCGTAAGTAATTATTGTGATTCAAATTTATGTTAAGATAAACCACCCGAAACACATTCTTTAGTGAAACAAATATTTAAATTAATAATTTTCCATTTGATAATAAACACATATATTTTTGGATGGGAAGTACGCAGCATTTTAAATTTCAATAATATATAGTTTGTATATTATGCTGTCCGTACATACTAATCATGAATTTATGGACATCATTGTTGCCTTCCAAGCAGTTGACCGAGTTCAATTATTGGCTATTGCATTTAAAAAAATATATATTTTATCGTTTACTTTAAAAGTTGTGTTTAACTTTATATGGCGTGATTTTTCACGGATCCAGGAATTCAATCGAAAAACAACAAAATACCAACAACTTGTTTGTGGAGAATTTGATTACAAAAATGTTAATTATATGTATGATTGATGATGTTATTTATTTTCGTAAGAAAATTGTAAATTATTTTTGCAGGGTAACATAAGTATTGTACCTAATTAGCTGTGTTCTATGTCGCAAATATTGTATTATTTTCCTTGAATACATAGGTTTTTATAAATAATACGGGACCTGTTGACTTCAGCTGTCGCACCCTATTAAGTCAATTGTTATTTCTTGCGAGCGAATTATAAAGTTATTATATAATTATCTACAGATGATAAACTCATTACTGGTTTGTTTGAAGTTTGTACTCTCTCAACGATGCTGTTTATAAACGTAAATTATTCAAAGAAATACCTTCATTTCAAATTTTGCTTTAGGAGTGGGTTAATGGATTGGGTTATATAAATTACATTTACTTGATCACGGTAGGCAATTAAATTAATGACTAGCGCATACCCCTGAAATCAAGGGATATTATTATTGTAGGATTTGTGAAACAAAACAAAAAAGTATCATTGCATTTCAAAAAAGGAAATATACCTTTCGTATGTTAGAAAATTTGAAAAATTACGACATCTATTCACATCTGTCGAACATTTTAACAAAACAAATACACATTTCGAATAAAGAATTATAATTTAATTCAATACTTTTGGTATCGCTTGTCGGATATGATTTATCTGAATCTCTTCAAATTACTCGTAATCTGGTAGAAAACGGAATTGCAGGCCTTTAACGAATGAATTGATAGTTCCCTAATATACTTTCAGTAAAAAACGAATGTGTTATCGCGATGTCGGAACACGTGTTCATGAAAAATCTAATATTTTCGCATTTCGTTATTGTATATTATCCGGACAAATGCAGGTGCATGAACCCGTGTTGAGATATATTAGAAATTTACTAGAAATTAAGTTAAATAGGAAATGGCCTGCAATCCCGATAATAACCGGATTTTAATAAATCAGCACTTGGTCTGGCTATAAATAATTAGTTTATTTATCCGTCGACTGTTGAATAGTATTTTTATTATTATTATGAAATTGCCAACACAGCTGTCGTACGTGATATTGTCAAATATATTTACCTGCGTTTCTGCGCTTGCAATTTAAAAGTCCTTCACCCTTTATCCCTGGGAGGTTTATAACCTGCAACGGGACCTCGCTACAAGACAAAGCGGCACCTTTCCTAAATTACTCCGGGAATTTGAATTTGTGGGGATACCTGGCTGTATTATCCTGTCCATGTGTATCAAAAGGCTCGTTGGCTTTGTTGACTTATCCTCTTACCATTAATGTTGAAACGGTGAAATAATATCGTTATCTACCCCTTTTATTGGAGTTTAGTATTGTTTCAGAAAGGTTCATTATGTTGTTTTGAAAATCGGTATGTAAAGTTATTTTAATTTTATAACCATCATGCACACACAATTTTCAACAAGTTTTATAAACTTATTCATCTCCGTTGGGTGCAACGGTCAAAAATTTAAATGTTTTGAGCCACACATCCTTAATTCATCCGTATAAAATAATTAATATCACACACTCTTTGCTTCATCCACATTCAAACATCAAATCGTAAATAAAAAAAAAATGGCACACACTTCTTCCTTCATCCACATTTAAACGTCAAATTATAAATATAAAAGTAGGCACACACTTCTTCCTTCATCCACATTTAAACGTCTAATCATAAATATAAAAGTAGGCACACACTTTTTCCTTCATCCACATTTAAACGTCTAATAATAATAATAATAATAATAATTGGATAATTTGTATAGCGCCGTTTTTGTGAAAAATCACCTCAAGGGCGCTGTACAATTTATTTCCTAGGATCTACATTTGTTATTTAGACCAACTGTGCCAGCACGAGGTTCGTCATCCGTTCAGGCATGTGTCTGCCGCCAATATAGCGCTGACATGTATCTGCTGCCAATAAAGAGCGCTGACACAACATCCTCACATAGACAACAAACCTTGGCAGCACCGCTGTGACGCTCGACGAAGACAGAAGATGGAGACTCTGCTGCAAGAGTCCTAGGTAGCGAAGGAACTGTACCAGCTGCTGCAGGGAGAGAGACTACCCCGTCCACCAACTGTGCCAGCACGAGGCTCGTCATCCGTTCAGGCATGTGTCCGCCGCTAATATAGCGCTGACATGTGTCTGCTGCCAATAAAGAGCGCCGACACAATATCCTCACATAGATAACAGACCTTGGCAGCACCGCTGTGCAAAATCACCTCATCCTAGTTTACCTTAGTCTCTCCAGTCACCTCCCAGCCTTTCATGCCACCTAGTGCATCCTCTCGACCCTTTCAGACTCCTTCCTGGCTCCAATACATTCTTTCTATTGTCGTGATCCGACGATTTCACACCTCTGTCTCAGACCCTTAGGGCTCGCTTATCGCAGGCTATCATAAGCAAAATCTTGAACCAAAGTCAAAGTGAAGTTTATGAGTGTCATCTGTAACAAAATACATAAACAAAAACAGAAAATAAAAACAAAGACAAAAACTTTAAACAAAATATGGCTTATCTGTCCTCCATGCAGACATCCTCGGTTGAAAAGGTCCCGTAATTCCCAACACCACTTGACACTTGAGTCAGGTATAAAATCTTCGACTGCATTGAGAAATCTTCGTTCTAGCTTCACTTTTAAAAATTAATCGGTTTAAAATGCTATAATAATTGCAAATTCCGGCTAAACGGTAGAAGTTACGCACATTTCGTGAAATAAGAAGGTAAGCACTATATAAAACACGGATGCTGAACAATTTTCAGCGATCTCTTAGCAAGGGAAACCTTCTGAAAGGATCAAACAAACCTGAGCGGTTAAAACACGTCCGCAACGAAGTATTATCTGCCATATGACACGTTTATTATATAGGTATACATTAATATCTGGCATATGGTTTACATGATAAATGTTAAATATTAAGTCCGTTTTACATATATAAGTTATCTTAAGTCCATTTTATATGTTATGGTAAGATATAATGGTAAGACATATGTTATATTGATGCGTGATATATTATGCTTGGTACATTTATTGTAAAACATATTAAAGTGTTCGCTACTTATCTGGTTGTAAGATAATATCTTAGACATTGATGTTGTATCGTGTAATATACGATTTTAAAGTTTACTTAAAACTAGTTACATGTTATTTACATGATTTTAAGAATGAAAATTTTTCATTAGTTACAAGAATTATGATAGTTTAAATACTAAAGCTCAAAATTTCATCAAGTTTTTGTAGACTTTTAGTATTTTTGCTCGGTAAATTTAAATATATATATACTTTGAAATTCCCATGAGTTTGGTTATGTATTTTATAAAATAATAATAATAATAATAAAGTGTTTATTCCGGTATGTGGGGAGGTTAGTGCAGTCCCACACATTCCATATAGAGATACAATAAAATATATAATCAAAAACAAAAAGATAGAACAGAAAACCCAAGAAAAGAAAACAGAATAAATTGAGAATAAAATGATAAAATAATAGAATAATAGAAAGTTGAAGCCTTTAGGGAGCCGTGACTATATTAGGAGCTAGTATTTTTCTCCAGTGTGCGTCAATGCTGGAGGATGGAGTGAGGCGGGCTTCCATAGTGAGGATATTTCCAGAGCTTCTTATCCTTTCCCTCATTCCTGCCACCCTGGATCTAATAAGGGCTTTATATCCGGGAACTCGCCCCTCCGTGAACATACGGGAAGCGCTGCAGTATCTGGGGAGACAAAACATTGTGCGGAAGGCGTTGTTGTACTGGACCCGTAGTCTTTCTATACTACTCTTTTTGTAGTTTGCCCATAGTTCGCACGTGTACAACGTTGCGCAGAAGGAAAGGAAGAGCGTCCTTTTTACTGCGGTACTATTTATTTATTTATTTATTGGATAATTTGTATAGCGCCGCTTTTGTGAGATATCACCTCAGGGGCGCTTTACAGTTGATGCAGGTATTACAAAAAAATATAAATATTACAAAAATAGAGTGAAGTTAAGTTAAGTAAAATTAAGTTTAGGAACAGGTGACACGAAGATAGAAGATGGAGACTCTGCAGCAAGAATCCTAGGTGGTGAAGAAACTGGGCCAGCTGCTGCAGCGAAAGAGTCCACCGCGTTCAACAACAGTGCCAGCATGAGGTTCGTCATCCCTTCAGGCATGTGTCTGCTGCTAATAAAGCGCTGACACACTATCCTCTCACAGATACCAGACCTTGGCAGCACCGCTGTGACATTCTACGAAGATAAAAGATGGAGACTCTGCAGCAAGAATCCTAGATGGTGAAGGAACTGGACCAGCTGCTGCAGCAAGAGAGTCCACCGCATCCAACTACAGCGTCCAGGTATGTATCTGCTGCTAATAATAAAGCGCTGACACCTCACATGAATAAGAGACCCTGGCAGCACCGCTCTGACGTTGGGCAAGTCCATCATTTATCTCCATGTAATCCTGTTCTTCACAATCAAATTCCAAATAATCAATGTAAAGTGGGCACACACTTCTTGAAAATTCAAAGGTCAAATCATAAATATAAAAATAAATGCACACTCCCGTTGCTTCATCCACATTCAAACATTATATCAGACATAATTTTTTACCAATTAGTAGCCTCAATGGGCTAAAAGCTAGTAATAAAATAATTTTTTTCATTGTAAATATGTATTTGTATTCGAAAAATAATGAATAAACTATGTACAAAAGGAACTAGGCATCCGTTACTTAACGGTTACACCAAAACTAAACGCCGAAAACCAAATTAATTTCACTAATAATTATTATTAGTATTATGTACTGAAATACCGGCCCTACGAGGATTAACTCTTGCAACACGGTATCACTTCTACATACACATACACACATTTCTCCACCATTCTCATCTGCCCTGATAAAGTACACTGTAACGCTAACAGAAACGTTGGCTAAATAATTACGAAGCTCTCAATGTGACATAATCACCCAAAAATTAACCACGATAAATGCAAAAGGGCCTCGCTAATAAACGTTTTTTTAAATTTTATACATCTGATAGATAAATAAATCAATTGTTGTTTTAAATTTAAAACACGTTTATTAGTAAGGGGTAAGAATTTATAACGGGAAATTATTTATTGTTCTTGTACCTCCAAGTAGGTAATTACAAATTAGTCTGTGTTTCTTTGTTTGCTTACATTCTACTTAAATTGTTTTATTGTATTTTCAAATATTACGCATTAGAAATCAGGGGACAGTAAAATGACGCTCTGTTATCTATCTGATAAATATAATTTATTAGAAACTTATAAATAAACATGCACATTAAATTTAGTCACAGTTTGACAAACATAATTCTATAGGCGGCCAAATGAGAAACTAACGAACGATCGAACTGTTTTTAATTTTTTATGTCCATAAAATCTACATCTGTGACGCCACCAAATTTAAGCATTTCTTATAACATTTGATTTTAAAAAATATTTATAAAAGTTAATTTTTTTCTTAACATCACTTTCCAATATCAATGTTATTAAAAGTGAAACCTATGACAGATAGACGAAGAAAATATTCAGTTGTTTTTTGTTGTTGTTGTTGTTGTTCTTAAATAATATTTAGACAGGTCTCTACGAGTTTCTGGACACCGTGTATCACAATCCTACGATTAAGCCTCTTAATCGTAGGATTAATTATTTATTTCCTTAATTCCTCTGTCTGCCTTATAAAGAAAAATAATACACATATGATTTGGGATTTTCACGAATTTTTTTAATGAAATTTGTACAGTTTTTGCGTTTTTTCTTCTCGCATGTCATTTTAACTATGATCTGTGAAACTTTGCAATATACATTTATTTGCTTATTTAAAAAAGGCTTAGTACAATAAAATCATTTGCCGCTTAGCTCACTACGGAATTCTTGTCCCGAGATGTGCAGCTTTTCAATTAAAGAAATAAAAAAATAATACATAAAAACTTAATATAATATTATAAATATAAACCTACAAAATTCTCATCAAAAATACAAAATTTCAGCCCGTTTGGTCCCATAGAGCCTGATAAAAGTGCTTCCAAAGTTCGAACCCAAGTCTGAAATGAGCGTCCATAAAAATCATGATTTTTCTAAAAATACAACTTTATGGAGATTTTGTGACTGAATTCTATTTGGCCTACAATTCTCATCACAATTACAAAATTTCAGCCCATTCGGTCCCATAGAGCCTAGAAAAACTGCTCCAAAAAACGAAACAATAGTCTGAAATTAGCGTCGGAAAAAGTCATAATTTTTCTAAAAATACAATTTTTTGAGATTTTGTGACTGAATTCGATTTCTACTACAATATTCATCACAATTCCAAAATTTCAGCACGTTTGGTCCAATAGAGCCTAGAAAAACTGCTTCCAAAGTTCGAAAAATAGTCTGAAATTAGCGTCCAAAAAGTCATGATTTTTCTAAAAATTCAATTTCATAGACATTTTTTGACTGAATTCAATTTCGACTACAATTCTCAACACAATTACAAAGTTTTAGCCCGTTTGGTCCCATAGAGCCTGATAAAAGTGCTTCCAAAGTTCGAACCCAAGTCTGAAATTAGCGTCCATATTTCTTAAAATACAACTTTACGGAGGACTGAATTCGATTTTGACTACAATTCTCATCACAATACCAAAATTTCAGCCCGTTCGGTCCCATAGAGCCTGATAAAAGTGTTTCCAAAGTTCGTTCCCAAGTCTGAAAATAGCGTCCATAAAAATCATGATTTTTCTAAAAATAAAAATTTATGGTGACTTTATGATTGAATTTTATTTGGACTACAATTCTCATCACAATTACAAAATTTCAGCCCGTTTGGTCCCATAGAGCCTGATAAAAGTGCTTCAAAGTTCGAATCCATGTCTGAAATTAGCGTCCATACATGTATACGAGACTATGGCATCCCCAATTGGGGTTGTTGTGAGACTGAAGGTATTGTGGACCTCGAAGGAGATGACGTAGAGGAAGGTGGGAAAGTACCTGGCTATTCAGATCTGGTTACCAAACACTAATTGTAATGTAGTACAAATTAATTTTAGTTAAATTTATTTGAGCCCGCGACCTTCGGATTGCTAGTCGAGAGCCTTACCCCTCGATAATGGAGGCCGAGATTTAGGTTCGTTTTAAATTATGTTTTTCATTTGAAAGTAGACGTTTATTACAATTTGGGAGGAGGGTATGTGTACCGCCGCCCCGGGAACCATTTATTGGATAACCCACACTTCTGCCATAGGTCACCCCAAGTTGTTGGATATGTTTGGTGACTTAGCAGGAGTGCCCGAGTTCATTGGGTGAGGTGTGTTGGGAGCTTGGCGGCGGATGCGCCTGCCTAATAACTGCGTGGTGGGCCGGATCGATTAGTCCTCTTCCAACGAATGGCCTTGCAACGCAGTACGAGAGTAAGATTCTTATGTATATCACTCAAACACACTGAACCCCAGATTACTACCCACCCATCAAACCTATTTACTTCCCAGAACTCACTCTCCTTCCTTTCCTTCGAAATTCCCCCAAGACAGCATTCACAAAGATGACATAGGCCCTGAGGGTTACGATTTTCCTCAGGGCCTCCTGTGTGATGTATATGATGTAAAAATATACAAGAGATAAACAACAATCTCGCTAAACGTTGGCGGTGACCTATGGTAGGGTTATTGGTTATTGGTTATCTAATAAATAGTTCCCGGGGCGGCGGTACACATAATTGTAATAATTCTCAAGGGCTCTGATGTACAGACATTATGGCTCCTGTTGATTGACGAACATATACTAAAACATCGTTGGTTGGAATCGTAGCTTGAAATGACTTTAGCCATGTTTAGTAATAAACAAATTAGAATAAATTTTTAGCAATCATAATTTAAAATTTGAAAAATTTAATTCTCACCAATCTAATCGCCGCAATTTTAATAGGCACATATTATGGATATTACGCTTTGTTTCAACTTAATCATTACAAGAAACTTACGTCGCGTCGGGAGAGATGGTAAAAGATACATTAAAATAAAATTTTATTCCATCAAAGTTTAAAATTTCTCTTATAAAATTACCCAGACAAACCTCACCCCATGAACCCGGGCATCCCTGCTAAGTCACGAAACGTAGTAAATGATGTATTAAATTTACAATTTTTGTTTAATTAAGTTCAAAAGATTTTTTTAGCATGGATTTGACGTTTGCGAAAATTCCATTTCAATATAAATACTCGTGAGGCAGTCTATCCTCTGTAAGTATAAAGTCATTTTCATAGAATATGGATGTACTAACAGGATCTAAGTACGACAACGCGCGCGAAATTGGCGGTTAAGTTACAACGCATGCAAGCCGTCAAGTTTGTCAGAAATATATAGATCAACAAAATAAATCGTGTAAAATGTATATGCGACCGAAAAATGGGCGTGGCTTACAGCTAAATCTCGATGACACAAGTTGATCTATAGGGATTTACATATGTATGCCAGCTTGGGTAATGGATCAACATATCCGAGGTGGATCAACAAATGCAAACGGATCAACATTTACCTGGCGTACCGTCGCGCGAGATCAACATAGTACGAGAGGGGATAAATATATATATATATATATATTTATATATATAAACACTGTTCGGTACGCGTACGTACATTCGTAAGACGGGTACCGCAATATATAGCAAAAGTAAAAATAGGGCTCGTCCGGAATTTGAACCCAGGACCTCTCGCACCCAAAAAACACTTTTATCAGGCTCTATGGGACCAAACGGGCTGAAATTTTGTGTTTGTGATGAGAATTGTAGTCGAAATCGAATTCAGTCACAAAATCTCTAAAAAATTGTATTTTTAGAAAAATTATGACTTTTTCCGACGCTAATTTCAGACTATTGTTTCGTTTTTTGGAGTAGTTTTTCTAGGCTCTATGGGACCGAACGGGCTGAAATTTTGTAATTGTGATGAGAATTGTAGGCCAAATAGAATTCAGTCACAAAATCTCCATAAAGTTGTATTTTTAGAAAAATCATGATTTTTATGGACTCATTTCAGACTTGGGTTCGAACTTTGAAAGCACTTTTATCAGGCTCTATGGGACCAAACGGGCTGAAATTTTGTATTTTTGATGAGAATTTTGTAGGTTTATATTTATAATATTATATTAAGTTTGTATGTATTATTTTTTTATTTCTTTAATTGAAAAGCTGCACATCTCGGGACAGGAATTCCGTAGTGAGCTAAGCGGCAAATGATTTTATTGTATTAAGCCTTTTTTAAATAAGCAAATAAATGTATATTGCAAAGTTTCACAGATCATAGTTAAAATGACATGCGAGAAGAAAAAACGCAAAAACTGTACAAATTTCATTAAAAAAATTCGTTAAAAAATCCCAAATCATATGTGTATTATTTTTCTTTATAAGGCAGACAGAGGAATTAAGGAAATAAATAATTAATCCTACGATTAAGAGGCTTTATACACGGTGTCTAGAAACTCGCAGTACAAGCGAGAAAATGGTGATCTACCTCAGTCACATCCAGGACCCAAAAAATATTTTTTAAAGATCTCATCATTTCAATTTTTGACCACTAAAGTGTAAAAAAAATTTTGGAGCCGGATGCAATTTAAAATACATTAAACAGTTGATATTTTTTTAAATTTGATCCCATCTTCGGATTCGATTTACTGGAAAACAAAAGCTTAAATCAAAACAAAAAATATCCTAGAAAATCGACTCTAAATGTGATGTAGATTCATCAGTTTCCCGCTTGTAATACGAGTTTCCGGACACGGTGTATAAGAAATATACCTATTTTCCCCAACCTCCGATTAGAGACCTGTCTAAATATTATTTAAGAACAACAACAACAACAACAATAAACAACTGAATATTTTCTTCGTCTATCTGTCATAGGTTTCACTTTTAATATTATTGATATTGGAAAGTGATGTTAAGAAGAAAATTAACTTTTATAAATATTTTTTTAAAATCAAATGTTATAATTAAAATTATAGTTATTTTGTGACATGGCTCGCTGGTCTATGGATTTTCGCTTTGGGTGCGAGAGGTCCTGGGTTCAAATTCCGGACTTTTTTTTATTTTTCGAAGTATCCAACAAATTTGATTATAATGCATTTGACGCAAATTAAGGAACCAATTCGTAATCTTACCTAACGAAATCACACACTCCTTACGCAAATGTAGATCAGGTTGAAATTACCGCGTAACACCAATCGCATTTGTTGATTTATGCAAAAAAAATCAATATAAATTAATCCAACCTTTTCTAAGGTCCACATTTCAGTAAAAAAATCGATGAAGCTAAAAAAGGATATCTCTAGAATTATGCCGAAATGTTTAAAATATGGGTAAATATTAAAAAAAAACATGTTACGGTCTTGTTGGATTCAAGTCAAAATATAACACGTTACATAAATTTTACACTTTTATTTAATTTAGGTTAAAACATAATACATTATGTTAATTTTATACTTTATTCAATTCAGGTCAAAACATAATACATAGCATTATTTTTTACTTATTTTCAATTCAACTAAAGTCGAAACAAAATACATGTACGAAAATATAATAAAACAGTAGTTATACCTACTCATTACAAACATATCAATATGGCAATATCTTTGATTCAATGACATTTTGAAATGAAGGTATATCAATTTTTGAACTAAGAAAGTACAAGGCATATTCTTAAATGAATAATTAGCAAAGTCAAGACAAACGACCTTAAAAATCGTTACAAGTCAGTTGGTGCCCCAGTAGAAGCAGGCCAACGAAGGTGTGTATATAAACTGGAACAGGACGAGAAGGATTGAGAACTGGAGGCAATTGGCGAAGGGGCAGAAGCTGGAATACATTTTAGGAGGAAGTCAATACACCACCCTGGACTGAAGCGAAGTTTTGATGATAAAAGCCAATCCTTCAGCCGAAGTAAAGACATATGAGTGAAATCAGTGGAAACGATCAATCAGTGATGCTGTGTCACGCGGGTGGCTTTGTTCTGCAGTATGTGGATTGATCTTGTTCAGCGAGATGTCTGTGGTTCTTTAATTTTCATTATTGTTGGAAATTCTTCCAATTTCGTCGTTTGTCGCTTTGATTTTAGCCAGTAGAATATCTGACATCTTTTGCGGTTTCTGTTGTGGGAAATGCTTCAAAGTGTACTTCAGTTGGTGTTTCCGCTTTGGAACGTACTCGATTTTCTGGGCGTAGTATATTGCTGCGTGAGAGGAATTGTGCCAATTGCATTTGGGTGAGCCTGTTTCTGTTAATTCGCAGAATTCTCGACCGGACTTGCAATATTTGGACTTTGAAGAGGGGGACGGCACCTCGCGTTGCTTGGTTAGGGTCACCAATTTGTCTGCCTCTCTGTGATCTTGATCGGTTACTTATTTTAGTGGATGTTATTGTAGTATTAAAATGATCTTTGTGAGTTTGTAGCCTTGTCGCGCGTTCCCGCAGTGCGGCCACAACGGGCGTTTACATACGATTGTTACCGCGCAAGCACATCAATCTGGCCAAGGCCTTAGCCATTCTAGATTCTAGCGTTGCAAGTTGCAACCATAACAATTTTTTCCTTATATTTAAGGAATTTACGAGTAAGTAGTTAAGTAGGCCTCGTTCAAAGAACGAGGGATATAAAGAGGCGTGCCGGGCGCCTGTGGCGCCCCTTTAAATCAGGCGCCCTGGGCGGTCGCCCAACCGCGCCCTACCCTAACGCCGCTACTGCCCCGCCCCTAGAGTTAAATGCACCCGAACCAAGTAATGCAGGCTTTATGATACCTTTCTTGATTTACAAACACTATTAGGGGATCAGTTTGTGTTCAGGTGTGCAGTAGGAAGCACGTGGTCGAGCGCGAAGCAATTAAGCGTTTTAGCAACCTTAACACGATTGCCAACTTTTTACGAGTTGATCGGGGAAATAAAAAAGTTTGATTGCCAGCATTTTACGAGTTTATGGGAAATTAAAATATAGACTACGTTTTTTTAAAATTATTTATTATTGTGAACAGTTTATAAATCCAGTGAACATCATTGTGAAACTAATTCGTACCGATTTTTCGATTAATTAAAAAATGGGTTGGAATGATCCCAGTGATAACATCGAAGCCAAAATGTTCGACGATAACACATTCCGATGCCTGGCTGAGGTAAATTATTTAACTTTTTACTATTTTTTACTTGACTCATTTCAATGGGTGTCGGAAAGAGACGGAAATATGCAGGTATTCTTCGTCACTTATCTCTCGTCTCGCCAGTTTCTCCCGTTTTATGACTCTTATGATAATATCCCAGTTGACGTTATTATTACGTTTGCAAATTATTCTCATAATGTGACTTCATCACAAATTATATTTATCTGCTTATTTCCGAAATAGGTAAGAACTAAATTTACCTACAACTATTTATAGATTGAGGTTTTTTTAATACATTCGGTAAAATTGAACACTTTACTTGCATTTTAAAAATATTTTAATAGACCAGCGCCGTTATAAGTATATATGTACGTATTATAATAATATCAATACTAATGTGTCAGCTTGCGCACAGTATCAAACTCATATTGTAATACTGTTAGTACATTCTGTTTTAGACAAACAGATTAGATTGCCTGCTATAAAAATTAATATTATGTGACTTCATTTCTATAGCACCATTGTTTGCAATATCACCTGAAATTATTAATGGTAGTTAGCTAGTCAAAACTGTACATTGTAGAACAATTAAAAAGTTAACATCTCTTAATCTTTCTTTATACATTCAATATCTACCCGTAGGATAGTATAATGTATTTATTCCGTGGAAATAATAGTGAATGAAAAGGTCCATTTAATGAGGTTATAAAAATATTCATTCATGCTGTGGAAAGATCGGTCAGACGCCTAACGTTTCGTCCGAAATTTCTCAGTAAGAGTAAAAACAATATAAAAAGGTTTACGGCTTGTCAACGACCATTCATAATAACCGCAGAAAGAAATGAAAAGGTTGTCTGTCCCTGTTATTAAGTCAGGTTTATTGGCTTGACATTATTCTGTGGAATGGTTTGCGGATTTCCAAATTATTGGCCACAGGCATCCCCCTTTCAATTTAGTGTATTATGTTTTTTTTGTGTGGTATTTTTTCTACTTCAGTTTATTACTACATTTATAAGGCATTTCTAGATTTGACACTGACGTAGCAGCGGATGTCATACTTTTGTGTTAAAATTAAACGTTTTACTTAATTTACTCTAAAAAAATTTAAAACGTTGACGTACAAAGGTACCTACGTAATGCATGTACCTAACAATAGGTAGGTTACTCTTCATGGTTATTTTATTCATAAAATGAAGTTTTGATGTGACTTACTTTTTTCGTATCAGTACATCCTATCACGTTCAACGTTCAACATTTTAAATCAAAAAATCTTATTCCTTCTTAGGCCTTCTGACATCTAGCTTTGTATAAAGGTCTCGTTGTGTCATAATATGACCCCTGTCTTCTCGACCTTGGCAGTTTTCTTTGTGTCAACAGCATTTTTTTTACCAAACTAGTACATTCTGCCCGGTCAAATAAATACATTTGGAATTAATAAACACTTCCCCAGTACTTCTCCACGCGAGGTAGAAATACGAACAAGTGGATAAGGAGTAGGTAAGTCTAAAGTGGACGGCGTTTAATCGGAATCGTTGACATGTATATCATGACATATCATCAGATGACTTTTTGGTTTGGAAAGAAAAGCTGAAAGATGTGATGGGTCAACAATTAAAAGAACTGCGGGATTCTATGGATAAGGGCCACCAAGGATTCGGAAATCTAGAGTTTGAGGGAGGCGTACCTACGTTCAACGCTGAACGCTAGAAAGTTATTGCTGTTGAACATTGTGGGTTGTAACGTTAGGACACCCGTCAACAACTGGAGAAGGTTCAAATCCTTCCCTGACCACGCAAAATAAATCACAAGTTTGAGGGCCACTGCATCATCGTCCAGACAGTCACATACAATTACCTCCAAATTGACATAAATGCGAGATTTGTCCGCGCGATGTGTTTCATTATAGAGCAATGTATAACATACAAATGTATACTTAGCGTCGAATCTGTGGGAAAATGTGCGCCTAGGGCGGGTGGCTCCTTTTTATATTCTTTATTCCGAGCGGTGATTCTAATAATTTGACATAATGTTCTGGAAATGATTGCACTAAATAAGGCAAAAATGTTATGTCCAAATAATATTAATATTTCAATGGCTGAAATACTCGTTATGCTATTATGGAGGACAACGATCCTCTAAGATATGAAAATGTTTAACCGATCGATGTAGAAAAAAGGTTTACCGTATACTATTTGTTCCTACTACCAACTACCTAGAAACACGGAGGAAACTTACCTATTTAAAATACAGCTAATTTATTAAGAATCTTCAGGAATATTCTTTATACCCATCAATGTAATATATCATTAAAGAAGAAGATAACAATAATAAATCTAAACGAAGTATGAAACAGAGAAAAGATCCCGTTTTCAATTCCTAGTTGTGACCGTTATCTTTTTATTTTTCTGTGTCATGTTTCGTTTAAATTTATTAGGTAGGTACTATTGTATTCTTCTTCAATTTTATATTTAGAATCTTTTCAAATTTTACGTAATCCTGTTAAAACGGGATTGCAGGCCCTTAAATAATAAATTGATAGGTTTTCTTATATATAAATTTTCAGTAAAACCCGAATGTGTTATCGCGATGCCGGAACACGTGTTCATAAAAATTCTAATATTTTAGAATTTTGCGATTGTGTATTATCAGCACAAACGCAGATGCATGAACACGTGTTCCGATTTATTAGGAATGTACTAAACGTTTACTAGGAAACGGCCTATAAACCCGTTTTTAAACGAGTTTAAATAAATCAGCAATAGAGTATACCGGGGCTATTCGGATTTTTTTTCAATATTTCCTTAAAAAAAAAAAAAATTAATGCATTTTATATGTGAGCCATGTTTTTGACAAATAAATGAAGTTTTTATGATGTTTTATCAACTCGAAATATGACTTAAACACTTACGTACAATTATCTTGGAATGTGGATATCCGCAAAGAGTGCAAGGCTGATGTAAGCGTAATGAGTAAGATCAAGAAAGGGACGCTTAGATGGTTTGGGCATGTAGAGCGAATGAGCGAAGAAAGGAGTGTAAGGAGAATATACGATGCAAATGTGAATGGTAGCAGAAGTCGGGGACTGAAGCATGACTGAAGTACTGATAACGTTTACTAAGTCGAAAGGTAGGTACCACGATGCTAGGTGCCAACAGAATATTTAATCCTTTATGTACACCATTGTGAAATAAAATCCACATAATCTTATCGGTAAATGGGGAAAACAGAGCTTCAAAGTTACCGCCTGGGAAAGCCACTATTTTAGCTAGGCTAGAAACCTAATGGGGTGCATTTGGAAATATTAACCAATTTGACTGTCTTATCTTAAATTTGGTTTAGGTACATAAATTTAATATTAAGTTGATTTTTAAAATCAGATACTTTAATTGATAGTTTATAAAACATAGTAAGTTACGTATTAAAAGTGGTAGATACTATCAGTATCACCCAGGTGAAAGACCATCATTCCGAATGGTAAAGTTGCTTGAAATGGCTTATATTTGATAAGTGACCAGTTTCAGCGCCCTTGAGGTGATTTTTCACAAAAACGGCGCTATACAAATTATCCAATTATTATTATTATTATCTAAAGATACCATATCAAAATCTCTCGACAAATACTTTACTTGCAATTAAAAATACACTGTGATTTTTATGCATACTTATGACATATTAAATAACAGAACAAAACGTGTTTATAATAATTTAAGGAGCTTACTTTGCGATTTTTTTCTATGGAGGAAATTTCTTATAATTACCGTTTCGGCTTAACAGATGTATAGATATTATCATAAAAAATAACATATATATTTTAAAGAACTTATAAACTTATTAAAATTACACTTCGTTTAAACTTAATTACAACAAAAAACAACCAATTACACGCTGAAAATCCTATTTAGGTTCTTAGGTTGGGTTATTAAAGCAATTTGTGCGTATTTAGATAATCTAAACATTCTCAAAAGTTAAATGCGTTCTATAAAAAATCCAAAATGGCCGCACAAGATCGTTTTCATGTAAATAATAATTTTTAATTGTGTTTATTGTACTTGCAGTTTAATTGAATAATAACTTCTTGCGCGCACGTTTCCATTGTACTCCCATTGTCATCTCCGGGCCAATAATTGAGATGTTTTTATTGTAAATTCACGAGAATCCGGTTACAACGGCTTCCCTCATGCTTCATTGCTAATTAACCATGCATTTCCGCATACAAAGTGTGTGATGCTTGTTTAGGTTTTGAGGATTATTTCAAATATCTATGAATAGTGTTGTTATAAGGATGTGGGGAGCTTCATATAATAATAATATCAAAAAAAAACGGCAAATTCAATCTATGCACGGCATATTTTTGTGAATTGTTTCCAAGCTCCAACAAAATGTTAATGGGAACAAACCGAATAATTTTCATGTTCTTACAATTTTTTAAGTTTCTTCCGATTGGTCCCGAGAAAGCTACAGGTCCGCTAGTCGGTCCATCTAATGAAGACAGCAGATGTCGCAATGGTAGTTCATTCGCGTGCAGCTGGCAGATCCGGCTACGTAGTTGTAAGATAATTGTAACTCACAAACCATCACGCCGTTTCCCCGCAGGGGTAGGCAGATAGGACGGACCGCCAAACAACTCGGTCTTGGAACACACTCCTTGCCTCATTCACATTCATACATGGTCTCATACATACTCTTCTATTGTTCTGACTCTTGACATGGCCCGACTCGAGTATCTGATTCACTTGGTCATGCCATGTCTTCCTCGGGCGATGCTTTCGGGACGTTTGGGAGAGAGGCCGTTTATTTCGTGAATTTCGCTGAGAATAATATTTTATTATTATATTCCGTGGTGTTTTGAAAGCGGAAGACAATAGTGTGCTTGCATTAGTTAATTAATGAACAACAATTACTATAACATTCGTCGCAAACGTGTTTTTAATGTTTTAATTAATTTCAGTGTGTTCGTGTTAATTTGTATCGCGTTTCCATTGAAGTCGTAAAACCCTTGATTTCGGGCTGTCATTTTTGTTTATTTTTTCCTCCATTTGTTTGTTGTCGTCGTACATATGGACACCATTAGGATTTGAGAATTTGGCTGAAATTTCACATTTTTTGTCA
This sequence comes from Hesperophylax consimilis, assembly GCF_061612785.1. NCBI lineage: Eukaryota > Metazoa > Arthropoda > Insecta > Trichoptera > Limnephilidae > Hesperophylax > Hesperophylax consimilis. The sequence goes on from NW_028301271.1 coordinate 574,761, forward strand.
AATATCCTCCCATTTCGTAAGTAATTATTGTGATTCAAATTTATAATAAGATAAACCACCCGAAACACATTTTTTAGTGAAACAAATATTTAAATTTATAATTTTCCATTTGATAATAAACACATATATTTTTGGATGGGAAGTACGCAGCATTTTAAATTTCAATAATATATAGTTTGTATATTATGCTGTCCGTACATACTAATCATGAATTTATGGACATCATTGTTGCCTTCCAAGCAGTTGACCGAGTTCAATTATTGGCTATTGCATTTAAAAAAATATATATTTTATCGTTTACTTTAAAAGTTGTGTTTAACTTTATATGGCGTGATTTTTCACGGATCCAGGAATTCAATCGAAAAACAACAAAATACCAACAACTTGTTTGTGGAGAATTTGATTACAAAAATGTTAATTATATGTATGATTGATGATGTTATTTATTTTCGTAACAAAATTGTAAATTATTTTTGCAGGGTAACATAAGTATTGTACCTAATTAGCTGTGTTCTATGTCGCAAATATTGTATTATTTTCCTTGAATACATAGGTTTTTATAAATAATACGGGACCTGTTGACTTCAGCTGTCGCACCCTATTAAGTCAATTGTTATTTCTTGCGAGCGAATTATAAAGTTATTATATAATTATCTACAGATGATAAACTCATTACTGGTTTGTTTGAAGTTTGTACTCTCTCAACGATGCTGTTTATAAACGTAAATTATTCAAAGAAATACCTTCATTTCAAATTTTGCTTTAGGAGTGGGTTAATGGATTGGGTTATATAAATTACATTTACTTGATCACGGTAGGCAATTAAATTAATGACTAGCGCATACCCCTGAAATCAAGGGATATTATTATTGTAGGATTTGTGAAACAAAACAAAAAAGTATCATTGCATTTCAAAAAAGGAAATATACCTTTCGTATGTTAGAAAATTTGAAAAATTACGACATCTATTCACATCTGTCGAACATTTTAACAAAACAAATACACATTTCGAATAAAGAATTATAATTTAATTCAATATCTACTTTTGGTATCGCTTGTCGGATATGATTTATCTGAATCTCTTCAAATTATTCGTAATCTGGTTGAAAACGGAATTGCAGGCCTTTAACGAATGAATTGATAGTTTCAACATTAATGGTAAGAGGATAAGTCAACAAAGCCAACGACTCTTCTGATACACATGGACAGGATAATACAGCCAGGTATCCCCACAAATTCAAATTCCCGGAGTAATTTAGGAAAGGTGCCGCTTTGTCTTGTAGCGAGGTCCCGTTGCAGGTTATAAACCTCCCAGGGATAAAGGGTGAAGGACTTTTAAATTGCAAGCGCAGAAACGCAGGTAAACATATTTGACAATATCACGTACGACCGCTGTGTTGACAATTTCATAATAATAATAATACTATTCAACATAAAATAATAAAACATAGATAAATAAACTAATTATTTAGAGCCAGACCAAGTGCTGATTTATTAAAATCCGGTTATAATCGGGATTGCAGGCCATTTCCTATTAAACTTAATTTCTAGTAAATTTCTAATATATCTCAACACGGGTTCATGCACCTGCATTTGTCCTGATAATATACAATAACGAAATGCGAAAATATTAGATTTTTCATGAACACGTGTTCTGACATCGCGATAACACATTCGTTTTTTACTGAAAGTATATTAGGCGAGGCAACGAAATCTTTTTTGTGGGGGCGACTCGAGACTTGGCGCAAACCAAATATATTTGTATTTATTTTTCGGAATAACTTTATTGAGTAAAACCTCAAATTGTAATAGAGTCCCAGATGTGACCGTTTCCTTTTCTGATTTTTCTGTTTAAGATTTTCGTTTAGAAATCACTAATATTGTCTTCAATATTCAAATATATTTGGACTCTATCGTCAACATCCGTGATTCGCAAGTAAACTACCGCGCCATATCCAAGTTCCGAACTATCTGAGAAGCCATGAAGTTGACACGACTCCATGTGAGGGAATGACACCCATCGAGGGATTTTGAACGACTTCAAGAGCGGTAATTGTTTAGTATAACGATCCCGTTGACGAACAATGTCAACAGGAGGGGGTGTCATCCCACCCAACCTTTAGAACCCACAACTTTTGTACTAGGGATTTGGCGAAAAACGTCAAAGGGCATAGAAAACTGAGAGGGTCAAAAACCCGAGCGACTTCACCGAGGATAGTGCGTTTAGTGCACTCGCGATCGAGGCATAGGACTTCGAATGAAAATGTATCATGTCGTGACTCCCACTTTAATCCAAGAATGTGAGAGTTATCAATATCCATGGACACCAAATCATTGAGGCAGTATTCCGGAGGCAGATCGGCGAGTAATTCTGGTTTGTTACTAGCCCACTTCCGCAATTCAAATTGACCTCGTTTGAACAGCTCGATAACTTCGGTTTTCGTTTGTTGAGCTTGTTCCAAGCTGTTACAACCGGTGACGATGTCATCAATGTAAATATCCGAAGTTAGCACACGACGCGCTAGCGGTAAATCATAACCTTCATCTTTGGTCAACTGTCTGACAGTACGACAGGCCAAAAATGGGGCGGAGGAGACACCATAGGTTACAGTGTTTAGTTGGTACTCTTGGATGGGTTCCGACGAATGAAAACGCCAAAATATTATTTGGAAAGCGCAATCTGGTTCTTGAACCAATATTTGGCGATACATTTGTCGTACATCAGCAGTAAACACTACCGATGGTAAACGGAATTTTAACAAAAGCTCCAGCAGGTTCTTTTGAAGCTTTGGACCGATAAGCAAGGTATCATTTATCAAGGATCCGTTCACATCCGTCGCTTAGGCGTCGAAAACCACTCTTAACTTAGTGCTAGCGCTGCCTGAACGAAGAATGCAATGATGAGGTATGTGATACTTTCCCTTGTGCAAATCTTTTCCAGGAACACTAATGTGACCACTGTGTAAATAATCCGTCATGAAAGCAGAATATTGTTCACGTAAGGTTGAATTTGCTATGAGTTTGCGCTCGAGTGAATGGAATCTGCGTAAAGCGATCTCACGCGACCCTGGGAAAGAGATATCCCTTCCCCTTTCTCGGAAAGGCAAGGATACGATGTATCTTCCCGAAGATTCGTCCCGTGAGTGGTCAGTGCAGTACATTTGTACACAAAGTTGTTCTTCAGGAGTAAGATGTGAAGACTGGGGAATGGTGTCTAACTCCCACAGTCGCTGGACCTCTTCGTGAAGCCGGTCCTCGTTGGTAACGATGAAATATTTAGTTTTGTGAGCAGTGTCCGAAACAACTGAACCTAGAAAAAGCCAACAAAATGCGGAATTGAAAACTGATGGCTGACGTGGACCACCATTCACATTACCAGGTCTCCTCAGAAGAGAAGAGAAAACCTCAGCACCCAGAAGAAGATCAATCGGTCTCGGTATGTGACAGTCAGGATCGGCAAGAGTAGGGTTGCCATCCGTACCGATATATCGGGACTGTCACCTTTATTGAGCTATCTGTCCCGACGTCCCGACAAAAGCCTTAAATGTCCCGATTGAAATAACGCAATGCAGATGTCCCGATTGAGAGTGCGTCCCATAGCCCGTACGTGCCGTGAAGTGCCGAGGGTGGCAGGTAGGGGGGAGAGAGAGAGGCGAGAGAGAGGAAATCTGCCAAATTTATTGGCATGCAAACCAAAATCCAAATGAACAAACTTAAAAATGAAAATCCAACTCCTGAAACAACAGTTTTGATTTCAAGATTTGAAGAGGAAGCTATAGCATTTTATAATACAGCTTCCGAATATCTGAAAAAGTTGTCTGTTTCGTTTGATAAATATGAAGTGTTCGATTAGATGACACTATCTGAAATCCCAGAATGGGAAAAAATCGAAAACATTATTTTATACCTGAATATTAATGGTGTGAAGATTTTCAGCGATAATCTCTTTGAGCAACATAATTATCTTTAGAGCTTTCTAGAAGCTAAGCTTGGTTCCTTATGAATGGAATTCGGTTGCAGAGAAGTGGCTTTACTTTTTCAAAAAAACTGAAAAACCGGAAAGAAAATGCCTTCTTTTGAAATTATGCGAGTATTTATTTTCTATTCATGCTCACAACGCCACAGTAGAAAGAGTTTTTTCATTAATGTCGGCCCAGTGGACTCATGAACGAAATCGCCTGCTCCCTGAGACTGTGGAGTCGATTTTACAGTGTCAAGTCAATTATAACATGACTTGTACAGAGTTCTACAATTATGTTAAAAGGTACCCAGAATTTTTGAGAAAAGCGAAATCTTCTGAAAAGTATGGCCAGCCAAGTACTTCTGCTAGTACAAATTAAAGTAACCTATAAAACAAACATATTTACTTATTATAAAATGAAGAAATTGTTTAAGTATTACAAAATTTTTATTTGCTCCATCCTGAAACGTCCCGACGAGACCCTGACCGAATATGGTAACCCTAGGCAAGAGGCAAGTTTCTCAACTGATGCCACGATGACTTATCTAGACGAACAGTTGGCATGTTGCCGCAGATACTAGGCAGCGTAAGTGCCTTGATGTTGAAGAGAACCCGTCCCTTAACACCGATCTCTAATTGAATGACTCCTGACGTGGTTGCGGAAGATTGGCCTAAGCCGCTAACTCTCTGAGAACTGGCTTGACGAGGGATGCCTACGAGCTCCGCAGCACGATCGGTGATGAAGTGAGCTTGGCTGCCCGAATCGATCAATGCGCGAAAGGTTTGGAAACGGCCGGATGAATCCCGAATGCCAACATTGGCGGTTGACAATAGTACTATTGACTTGTCTCCTAAATTGGTGAGGAACTGAATTTTAGAGTCGGAAGAAGAAGTCTCCGGGTCCGTAGGCGTCGTGGGGTGTTGATGGTGATCTTCCAAAGAAGCATTTTCGTCTCGATTGAACAAAGTATGGTGTTTTTGCAGACATTTTTGACATTTAAACAAAGATTTACAATCTTTAACCCATTACCTCCATGACGATGTCTATAGGCATCAAAAAAATAGATTTATTTATTTATTCACTTAAATTTACACACAGTACAATATGATACAAGATATAATTAAAATATTTTGTGATTATTGATTATTGTACCTTATCAGGTCGAAATTATTGGTTCCTAACTAGGCAAATTGCCCGTTCCAAGAAACCAAAAAATATGTGAAAGTAAGTGTGTGATTTGTCTATGTCTATAATATATCTCATTTATGTTTTTATTTGTGATGTTTAATCGTTACAATCTTATGATAGAGTCGAACTTGAGCTGTTGTGTATTTTTCAATTGTGTATGAACAATAATTAGAATAATGGAAGATATATATAGTGTGTGATTAGTCTATGTCTATTTATTACGTGACGTTTTTTAACATTTTTTCAGATTCTCCTCTGCCCAGTACAATCAACCAATTGGTTATTATTGGGCCTATGTATGAAATATTACATGTTTTAATGTTTGATTCAGAGGGGATTTTGTTGTACAATTTAGGTCCAAAGTATGTGTGTGTCTTTTGGTACTTTGCCGTATTGCTCGTTGGGATCATAAGGTCATTTCTGGTGTGGCTTCTTGTGATGTGTTTATGGTCAATTTTATTAATATTGTCTAAATTTTTATGTACATGGATAATAACATTTTTTATATAGTTTTGACGAACATCAAGTACATTAAATTGTTTAAAGAGCTCATCGCTAGAGAACCTATATGGTTTGCGCATTCTGACTTTAATTATTGATTTCTGGGCCTTCATAAGCGGATCTAGAATTCTTCCTGATGCTCCCCAGCCAATGCAACCATACATTAAGAGGGGGTTGCACAGTCCGAAATATATTTTTCTAAGATCTACTTTTCTAATTATGTTTCGCACTGCAAAGAAAATGTGAGTAAGTTTTCTTACCCTAGTTGTAAGATTGTCAATGTGATAATTCCACTAAAGATGATTGTCTATTATAACACCTAGGTACTTGATGTTTTTCACACATTCAAGATCTTCAAAATTGCAATGAGGTTCAGTATTATAGGAGTTACAGTCATGATTATGTGTTTTTATTGTGTGTGTTGTACTAGGTTGTCTCTTTATGGTTGAGCTGAATCTCATGTATTTGGTTTTAGAAGTGTTCAGTGTTAGTAGATTTTTGTTGAGCCATTGTTTTATCACATTAATTCCACTTTCAGCAAGTTTGTGTGTGTCAGTCCAGTCATCTCCTTCAAAGATAGCTACCGTATCGTCTGCGAATGTGATAATTTTACCACCGATTGGTAGCTCGCACAACTCATTGATAAGGGGTCCCAATGTGCTTCCTTGTGGTGTACCAAAGTTAGTGCCTAGTGAGTTACTCAAAGTTTTACCAGTTTTGAGTTGCTAACTTCTACCTGCTAGGTAACTCTTTAGCCATTCGTATGGCATACCTACAATTTCAACATTTTGTAGTCTTTTGAGGAGTATTTTGTGAGAAATTGTGTCAAAAGCTTTGGCTAGGTCTAAGAATATTGCGATGTTTTTCTTTCCACGATCTATATTATTAGAAATATGTTCTGTGAGTTGTGCTATGGCGTCGTCCGTACCTCTCCCTGATCGAAAGCCGAACTGATTTTTGCTTAAAAGTTTTCTGTTCTCTATGTAATTATTTAATCTATTTTTGAAGTTTTTTTCAGTAATTTTTGAAAAAGCGCTCAACAGAGATATTGGTCTATAATTGTTAACTTGGTTTTTTGGTCCACTTTTGTGGATTGGTACTACTATAGATTTTTTAAGATGATCGGGGAAAATCCCAGAGGAAAAGCTTTTATTGATAATGTTTGATAGAGGCGTTGCTATATTGTGTTTAATGATTTTAAGTATAAATGTGTTTAGATTGTCAGGACCTTTAGAGTGTGTAGTGTTAAGACTATCAATGATTTTTAAAACCTCTTCGTTTGTCGTAGGTGTGAGTTTAAATGAAAAAGGATTTTGTTTTGATTCTATTGACAATGCCAGTGAGTCTTCGTTTCCTTGGTGACACTTAAGATGTTTTTTGCAAGCTTAGACTCCACCATCGTAAAGTATTGGTTTGTGTGGCACGCAATTATGTTCGAATCAATGATGGATGTATTCCCAATTTGTAATTCGTTAATATTGAGTTCAGTTTTATGTTTAGTGTATGTAATTTGTTTGACAATTTTCCACATATTTTTGCTAGATGTATCTCGGTCGAGTCGTTGCTTATAGTACCGTTTTTAGCGTTACGCATAACATTTTTACAAATGTTACGGTACCTACGGTAAATCTGTTGTTTGAGAGTATCCTGTGGGTCTTTTGTCGCCAGTCTGTGTAAGTGATTTCTTTTGTGTATGGCTTTTACAATACCCCTGCTGATCCAAGGAGTAAGTTGTTTTTTATTATGTGCAGTGAGATTATTTGTTGAATTTTTAGTTATGTACTTGTCGATTTTGCTAATAAATAAATTGAATGCAATATTAACTTCAGTCACTTCACACAAATCTTGCCATGTTTCACCATTCAGATCTTCAATTGGTCCCTCATAACAGATAATAATATTTGTCTAATTTATATAGCGCCGTTTTTGTGAGAAATCACCTCAAGGGCGCTGATAGTTGATATACAGTGGTTAGTTTTTACTTGGTTTTTATGGGATGTGTCCGGAATGCTTATTGCGGTTGTGTAGTGATCGGTTATTGTATTGTGGATAATAAATGCGGTGGAGTCCGTAATATTTCTGGTATTTATGTGGTCTAAACATGACCTGCTATTACCTTGAATCCTGGTAGAAGCTTTAATATTTAATGCGTAGTTGTTTTCTGCCATGGCGCATAGGTAATCGTGACATTGTCTGTGTATATTTCCGTAGGTGTTGATGTTTATATCCCCCATTACTATTTGTTGTTTGAATTCACTAACTAACTAACTAACTAACCATCACGCCGTTTCCCCGCAGGGGTAGGCAGAGAGGACGGACCGCCAAACAACTCGGTCTTGGCACACACATCTTGCCTCATTCACATTCATACATCGTCTCATACATACTCTTCTGTTATTCTGACTCTTGACATGGCCCGACTCTAGTATCTGATTCACTTGGTCGTGCCATGTCTTCCTCGGGCGATGCTTTCGGGACGTTTGGGAGAGAGGCCGTTCATTTCGTGAATTTCGCTGAGAATAATATTTTATTATTATATTCCGTGGTGTTTTGAAAGCTGAAGACAATAGTGTGCTTGCATTAGTTAATTAATGAACAACAATTACTATAACATTCGTCGCAAACGTGTTTTTTTTTTTTTTTTTTTTTATATTTACTCCACACAGGAGGCCCTGAAGAAAATAATTTCCCTCAGGGCCTATTTCATCTTTGGGGATGCTGTGTGGAGGGTCTTTTTGTGGAGAGGAAGGAGTGAACATGGGTCTTGAAGAGTCCCATGTTGTAGGAGGGAGGAAACACAGAGGCCGGCAGTTCGTTCCACAGCCGAGCTGTTGAACTTAAGAACGAATCATAGAAGCGACCCGTTCTCATGTGACAAGTGTCAACTGTGTACAAATGTTGGGCGCGCGTTTGGCGTGTATCCCGACTACGCACCGGTGCCGAAGGGATCAATGACGCTAGTTCCTCAGAGCATCTTCCATTGTAATACCGATAGAACAAGGACAGCATACCTACCTGACGCCTGTGCTCTAAAGATTGCAGTCCGTTTGTTAAGATTGGGGAATCTATCAAACGGACCGCCCGTTTCTGCACAGAGTCAAGGGTTTTTTTCAGGTATTTTGGGGCTCCAGACCAGAGATGGCTGCCAAATTCGACAGTAGGGCGCACTTGCGATTTGTACAGGGTGAGCAGTTGTGTACTATTAAAGTATCTGCGTGCCCTGTACAGTACGCCCAGCTTCTGAGAGGCCAACTTTACTCTAGCTTCGATGGAGCCCCCGTACCTGAGCTGGTCACTTATAGTTACACCAAGCATATCAATGGAAGGCCTGTTCGGAAGATTGCTTCCGTTGAAGGAGACTAGATTATCATTTGGATCCCTTTTAGACGTAATCAGACAGGATTGGGTCTTTAAAACATTAAATTCGACGAGATTATTTTTACCCCAGGAGGAAATACTCTCGAGATAACCGTCCATTCTCTGCTTCAAAGCCCTCCGAGCCGTTGGAGTTTGTGTGCCCTTTGGGGGCTTGTCAAACAAAAAGCTTTTTAGCTTTTAATCGTGCCATGTCTTCCTCGGGCGTCCCCGACTTCTGCTACCATTCGCATTTGCATCATATATCCTCCTTACACTCCTATCTTCGCTCATTCGCTCTACATGCCCAAACCATCTAAGCGTCCCTTTCTTAATCTTACTCATTACGCTTACATCAGCCTTGCACTCTTTGCGGATCTCCACATTCCTCACACGATCAAACATGGTTTTACCACACATACGCCTCAGGGATCTCATTTCAACAGCATTCAATCTACTTTCATCCTTTCTTTGCCAGTTCCATGCCTCACTTCCATACATCAAGGTAGGTACCAGCACTCCGTTGTGGACTGCTAACTTTGCTTCTTTGGACAGTTTTTTGTTAGCGCCAACGGCGTTCAGTCCTCCATTAACGGAATTACCTGCATTTACCCTTCTTTCAATATCTCTGTCAGCCTTCCCGTCTCACGTAAACATACTTCCTAAATATACAAACTCATCCACCTGCTCCAAGTATTCCTCATTCACAATTATATTGCACACTGTTTTCGTACTCTCTCTTTCAAACACCATTACTTTAGACTTACTTACATTCATCATTTACTCATTCTTCATGCATACTTCGTTCATCCTAGACACGAGAGACTGTAGATCTTCTATACCAAGGCTGCCCAACCTTTTTAACAGTTGGGCCAAATTGACGATTTTGAATCACTGGCGGGCCACTGAATACCTGACGGTTCCTAAAAAAAATTCAAATGAGTGCTCCCCACTCCATGGGGGGGGGGGGGTGGTTGTTACGGAACTTCGCTGAGAAAAAATTCCGCGCACCCAAAAACATCATATGTGATTCTCCACAACAATTTTTCGAATTCCATGGGGGGGGGGGGGGGGTGTGGCTACAAGATTCATTTCGGACGCAGAAAATATTATATCAAAAACCGGTGTATTTTTGTTTAAAAAGTAAGTTCAAGAGGTTAGATTTTTTCGTCGCCGATTCTTGTTCTGAGTAGCCTAAATAGTGATAAATCGCCTTCGTTGGCAACACTGGTGACCGCGCGCAAGCTGCATTGTTTGTTTTACCGCGGATCTGCGACACTTTTTCAAATTGGCGGATTTTTGGAAATGGTTCACGCGGGCCACTTATAATTCGTTCGCGGGCCACATTGTGGCCCGCGGGCCTGGGGTTGGGCAGCCTTGTTCTATACTATTAGCAATCAGAACCGCATCATCAGCATACAACAGGCAACATACTTTCAAATTATTCAAATTTGCGCCCAATCCCACCTCTTTCAATTCTTGCATACAATTATCCATGTATAGATTGAATAACCACGGTGACATTACGCAGCCTTGTTTAACACCTTTTGTGATATCAAACCACCCCCTAAAACCACCGTTTACCCCAACACATGCAACGCTTCCCTCATACAGAGACGCAATTGCCTGAGTCAGATATGTATTCACTCCATACTTGGACAACACCTTCCATAGCTTTTTCCTGTCGACTCGGTCGTATGCTTTTTGTAGATCTACAAAGGCACAGAAAAGTTTCTGGTTTTTTGCCAGAAACTTCTCAGTGAGCATACGCAATGAGAAGATCTGGTCCATGCGCCCCCTTCCACTCATAAAAGCACCTTGCACATCCCATATTTTATCTTTTGTTTCCTTTCTTACTCTTTCAATCAAGATTCTACCATACAGCTTGCCAACTAAACTTAGCAGGCTAATAGCCCTATGATTCCCACATTCCATACGTGACCCTTTACCTTTGTATAATGGCATGATCACAGCCCTTCTCCAGTCTAAAGGCGTATAACCTTCCTTTAAACATTGGTTAAAAAGATTGCACAACCATGTGAGAATTATACGGCTACCTCCTTTAAAATATTCAGCAGCAATATTGTCAAATCCGACAGCCTTGCCATTCTTCATACATTTAATCGAACTTTCTATCTCATCCATGCTAATTTCGGTAACATTCACTCCATCGTCATTCATATCTGATTCACCACTGGAATCACTGTCACTCACTTCGCTTTCGAAGACTTCCTCGAAATAATTCATCCATCTCTCTTTTATTTTTTCCTCATTCGTCAACATTTTTCCATCTTTTGATTTTATCACTTTCATGATTCCGTTTTCTAGGCCACTCCGGGACCTTTTGACTTCTTTCCAAAACAACTTAATGTTTTCTTGGAAATGGTTTTTTCATTCCTTCTTCCTCTTCCAGGCGTTTCTTTCGTTCTTTCACTCCAACTCTTACTTTTTTCTTACATTCCTTATATACTTCTTTCGCTCGATACTTCTCTTCGCTGGAAGCACTGCCAGCCGCAATCAGACATAACCATGCTTTCTTCTTCTCTGAGACCAGTGCTTTAATCTCATCATCCCACCATGCATCACCTTTCTTCCTACCTTGCGCGCTTATTCCACAAACCTCCCTAGCAGATTCACAAAGACACACTTTTATGTGTTTCCATGTTTCGTCTATGCTTAGACCATCCATTTCCTTCGCATTCAATCTTATCTCTGCACAATTCATATACTTACTTCTCACATTATCATTTTGTAGTTTTTCTATTTTGACTCTTGTTGGAGTTAGTACCGTTTTCACTTTAGAGCGCCAACCGCGAAAGAGGTTTACTCTTGACACTACAAGAGAGTGGTCAGTTTCGACCTCAGCCCCTCTGAAAAATTTGAATTCACCACATTTTTTAAGTTCAGATACGAGATTATCCAGAAATTCCTGAATGTCAGTGAATGGTGGTGATCTGTAAATGGCTAAAATACATAGATGTCCATTAATTACTATTTTTAGACAGTTTGATTGACTGATATGAACTTTTTGAACTTGAGAGTGAATATCATCGCTAATTTAGGCTACCACTCCACTGTTTTGATTCAAATGTTTTGTTGTGTGGTATTCATGATAACCTGTTATTTGTTTTGCGAGATTTGAATCATTCAATCTGCATTCCGACAGTATTTTTATATGAAATCTCACAGTCATCTTAGTATTATCTAAGAATAGAAGAAAATCGTCAATATTTTCCATTGTGCGGATATTCTGATATACAATATCAAATGTATTATTTCTCCAGTTAAATTTTTTGAGTTCATCAGTACCTTCTAAGACAATTTCAGTATTTGGGTCCCCAATATTATCTAACTCCGAGTAAGCGTTTAAGATCATTTTAATTTGGATTTATTAGGAGGTGTTGTCATAAAATCACTGAGTATTAGGCCTGTATTTATACTTGCATGGCGGGAGTTCGAGCATATTATAAAACAAACATTAGTGTAAATACTTGAGAGATGAGAGAAGAATAAATTAATACTAGTGTACAATATCATGGTGGTGGTAAGACTCATAGAACAAAAAGAAGAAACAGTCGATCTAAATAATAATAATAATGATAAGTAGAGAGAGAGTACATTATTTTGAGTTTGTGTTATCTTTTCGAAAGTTAATAAGTCGAAAGTAGCCAATAGGGAAAGTGAGAATACATATTGAGTGTTATAAAATAACGGATAAAAGCATATAATAAAGTAAACATTACTGTAAATAGTTGATAGATGAGAGGAGAATAATTTATATCTCGTGTACAATATCATGGTGGTGTTATGACTCATAAAACAAAAGTAAAAAACAGTCGATCTAGATAATAATAATAATGATAAGTAGAGAGAGAGTACATTATTTTGAGTTTGTGTTATCTTTTCGAAAGTTAATAAGTCGAAAGTAGCCAATAGGGAAAGTGAGAATACATATTGAGTGTTATAAAATAACGGATAAAAGCATATAATAAAGTAAACATTACTGTAAATAGTTGATAGATGAGAGGAGAATAATTTATATCTCGTGTACAATATCATGGTGGTGTTATGACTCATAAAACAAAAGTAAAAAACAGTCGATCTAGATAATAATAATAATGATAAGTAGAGAGAGAGTACATTATTTTGAGTTTGTGTTATCTTTTCGAAAGTTAATAAGTCGAAAGTAGCCAATAGGGAAAGTGAGAATACATATTGAGTGTTATAAAATAACGGATAAAAGCATATAATAAAGTAAACATTACTGTAAATAGTTGATAGATGAGAGGAGAATAATTTATATCTCGTGTACAATATCATGGTGGTGTTATGACTCATAAAACAAAAGTAAAAAACAGTCGATCTAGATAATAATAATAATGATAAGTAGAGAGAGAGTACATTATTTTGAGTTTGTGTTATCTTTTCGAAAGTTAATAAGTCGAAAGTAGCCAATAGGGAAAGTGAGAATACATATTGAGTGTTATAAAATAACGGATAAAAGCATATAATAAAGTAAACATTACTGTAAATAGTTGATAGATGAGAGGAGAATAATTTATATCTCGTGTACAATATCATGGTGGTGTTATGACTCATAAAACAAAAGTAAAAAACAGTCGATCTAGATAATAATAATAATGATAAGTAGAGAGAGAGTACATTATTTTGAGTATATGTTTTCTTGTCGAATATAGCTAATAGGGAAAGTAAGAATACATATTTAGTGTTATAAAATAGTGAATAAAAGCATATTATGAAACAAAATTTTTACTTTCATTTTTTATTTTTTGTTATTTTTCATTTCCTTGTTTTATATATTAATATTTCTTTAGTTTAATATATCAGCTAAACAATAGTAAAAAAAAAATGAATATACATTTGTATTACCTTACCAACAGAATTTCTTCAATTCAGTTTCATTTTCAAATTCATTTTCTTGTTTTTATCTATTAATTCAGCTTATGTTATGTTAATTCAGTTATTATGTCAGCTAAATAATAGTAAAATATGTCGTGATATAACTGGAAGTATTCTAGAATATGAATATACATATGTATTTTTTTTTAACAACAGAATAGTCAACACTATAATGTACCATATATTACATGTAAAAACTTTATCATACTGGAATGTCCTAAAACGGGCAATCGCCTAGTTGGACATTTTAAGTTCATTAATTGTATTATGTAATATTTACAAACAAACAATAAATAAATAAATAAATAAATAAATAAATAAACATCAATGTATATACTTGATAAATTATAGAAGAATAATTTAAATCTCGTGTACAATATCGTGGTGGTGTTATGACTTATAAAACAAAAATAAAAAAAACAGTCGATCTAGTTAATAATAATATTAGGTAGAGAGCGAGTACATTATATTGAATATGTGTTTTCTTTTTTAAAGTAGCTAAGAGGGAATAATAATAATAATAATAATAATTGGATGACTTGTATAGCGCCGTTTTTGTGCAAAATCACCTCAAGGGCGCTGTACAAACTTATAATCTATGTTCTTACTTAACTACTTATGGAGAAAATATACAGTACAATACTTACCTGGTAGGTCACTTGAGATTAACACTATTAACATTATCGAATTGTTTATTGGCGGAATTAAGATACAGGATTTAGGACTTTATTGAAAAATTGAATACAACTGGACTTTCTCTTAGGAATGGTATATTTAATTTAAGGGTACGACAGCTCAAAAAGGTAAGTTTTCAGTTTAGACCTGAATTCTGTTGGACTTGTTATGGATCTTAGTTCCGGAGGGAGTTTATTCCAAGCCTTCGGCCCAGATACTCCGAAAGCGCGATCACCAAACTTAGTATTTGGCTTGCGCTGAGGTTCTATCAGTCTGCCTACAGCTGATGATGTTGCTGATCTAAGCGTTGACTGCCTCAGACCAGTGTTTTCCGGGACGCATAGTTCAGAGATGTAGGGTGGGGCCATTTCATTGATGGATTTAAACACCACCCAGCACAGTTTGTACTGGATTCTTTCAGGGCACTTGAGCCAGTGAAGGTTACGAAGGTGTTCTGAAATGTGTGAATATTTTGAAACCCCGGTTATGAGCCGTGCTGCTGCATTAAACACTGATTGAAGTTTGTCAATTTGATATTTTGGAAGGCTGGCATAAATGCCGTTGCAGTAATCGAGACGTGAGACTACGTAAGAGTTGACAAGTAGTTTTGTTGCTTCTGTAGGAAGGTTTCTTCGGACAGACTTGAGTTGTCTTAGGTGAAAAAAACCGGTGCTTACAGTCCTATTTATTTGACTTTTAAACGAAAAGTCTGAATCTAAATTGACACCGAGAAGTTTAACTGTTGTTTTTGGGATGATATCGCTGCCGGAAATAGTAATAGGTGAATTGTCTATGAAATGTTGACGTTTGTTTGTGGCTGCCCAGAGAAACTCAGTCTTAGATGGATTGAGCTTCAGCTTGTTTGAAGACATCCAACGAGTTATTGCTTCTAGACATTCAGTTATACGGATCTTGAGACTATTGATTTCATTTGGAGCACAGTAAAAATAAACTTGCTGATCGTCAGCGTAGCAGTGAGACAAGAGATCAAATGACTCGATTATTTTGGCGACATCATTTGTAAAAAGGATGAAGAGAAGTGGACCCAAAACGGATCCCTGGGGTACCCCTGAAGAAAGTGTTGCGAAGTTGGAGAGTTTATTTCCAACCCTCACGGCTTGTAAGCGATTGGATAAATAGGATACCAGCCAATTTTTTATGTCGGATTTCAAACCAAATGTTTCCTCTAATCTCCTTATGAGGAATTCATGATCAATCGTGTCAAACGCTGCACTCATGTCTAGGAGTGAGATAAGTGATAACTTACCTGACTCTACGGCAAGAGTTATGTCTGATAGCATACGAAGTAGTCCGGTTTCAGTTGAGTGGAACTTTCTGTACGCAGATTGACGTTTTGTGAATAATTTATTTGAATTCAAGTGACTGGTTATTTGTGCGGCAGCAATTTTCTCCAGGATTTTTGAAATAAATGGTAGATTTGAAACGGGTCGATAATTACCTAAGTTATCGGCGTCTAGTTTTGAATTTTTCAGGATTGGTGTAACTACAGCTGACTTGAGTGGTTCAGGAAAGTCACCCGTGCTTAGTGATTTATTGAAAACGTGAACTAGGAATGGCGCTAAAACAGTAGAACATTGTTTTAATAACCATGTCGGTATGGGATCAAGACTGCACTGTTTATTAGGCGAGCTTGAAATAATTTTTATTACTTCTTCCAGCGTTGTGGGTTTGAAGGACGACAAAATTCCTTTAGAATTTAAAGTGAATATTGGCGGAGGGGCGTAAGATGCGGAAGCACGAATGGATTCAATTTTTTCCCGAAAAAAAATTGAGAAGGCTTCCGGGGTAATATCTATTTTCTTTGGAACAGTGACTTCGGAAATTACAGTCTTTATTGAGTTCCAAAGACGTCGCGGGTTGGTTCGCTCAGAGTTAATCTTTTCTTTCCAATAGTCTGATCTTTTGGAATTAATTTTACACGTATACAGTTTTTGAGCAAGGATCCACTCGTCTCTTGTAGTTACAGAAGAGTTTTTCCTATAGGTCCTCTCTAATTTCCGCATAAGTCTCTTCTGGTTTCGACATTCATCGTCAAACCAGCCGTCAGACTTTCGAACTTTCCGTGTTTTTGATGATGTCGGGGCATATTTATTTAACAGACATGAAAGTGTTTTATTATATGTCTTGACAAGTTCGGTAGGGGTCTTTGTTTCCCAAACATTGGGTGTACATAAGAGAGAGGTCTGTAACTCTTCCAGAAAATCGCTAAAGCAAAATTTACGCCATTCCCTTGATACAATTG
This sequence comes from Hesperophylax consimilis, assembly GCF_061612785.1. Lineage (NCBI taxonomy): Eukaryota > Metazoa > Arthropoda > Insecta > Trichoptera > Limnephilidae > Hesperophylax > Hesperophylax consimilis. The sequence continues at coordinate 591,624 of NW_028301271.1, forward strand.
TTCTATATGGTACTCTAGGCGGGTTAAAATCAATATCAGTGCAAACGAGCCGATGGTCTGACAGTCCTATATCACGAATATCTGCTGAAAGCGGTGTATCACTGTTCTTTGAAATTAGTACATCTAATGTACCACCAGCATCATGAGTTGGGACGTCGACCCATTGGTGGCATCCAAAGCTGGCTAACAGATCTAAGAATTTAACAGTGTTTGGTGATGTCACGCGCTCGAGACGAATATTAATGTCACCTGTAATAATGAGTGCGTCGGAGAGTCCGACTGAAAGTTCCAAAAACTGTGAAAACTCATTATAAAATTCGACAGAGATTGGTTTCGATCCGGGTCTATAAAGGGTGCACAACATGAACGACGTTCCTGAAGAAGAAACCCTGCATCCAATATACTCAAACGTGTTAAATGTACCGAGAGCTACTTTGTTTAGCCGTAATCCTGATCGGGCTATTATCGCGACACCCCCGTGATTCACGTGTGAGATATTGTTTGATGGTAGGTCCCCACTAGGTCGGGCTTCTTCAAGAACCACATATCCTAAAGCTCTGAGTCTCTTAATTGAGTACGAATCACTGTTCTCGTGCCAAGTTTCTGTGACCGTAAGGATATGGAGTTTTTGGTCTCTGAAAATATCGTCCACCACCTCTAGTTTGTTGTTAAGGGATCGCGCATTCCAGGAACCAATCGCAAGCTGTCTGCTCCTGTAGTTGGCATGTCGTTCTAATCTAATTTCATTTGAGTTGTTGTGGAATTTATCAGAATCGCGGAGGGCTATAGACGGTAGGTAATTCTGTTTGTCTATTGGTCCGACTACTTGAACACCCTGTACTGACGGATACTTATTATTATTTTCATTACTATTGTTATTATTAATAATTATTGGAACGTATTGTTCCTCCCTGCATAAATATTTTGTTTTTTGTCCACCGCGACACCCCCTGTATCTAAATTTCACATTCGGATCACGGACTGGATTGTATATTGTTGCTTTTGCAGTCACTGAAGGGTTCAACACACTATCACTTTTAAAACTTGTTGTTAAATGTTTTTTATGATAGCGTCCAGCACGACAACCCCGAGATCTAATTTTATGAGTAGTATTATTATCGCGTCCAAGGTCATATAATGATATTTTACAGCTAATTTAGGGTCCGTAAAAACACTTTCACTTTTGAGATGTAGTAGTGTCGCCCTGTCGTATCGGATATTGTTTACAGTCACCATAGTTCAAAGAATACCCATTATAAATCACTTGACGCATTTACACTTGACACGGTTGCTCGGTTCTCTTTACACTGCACATGTGGCCTATTCCTTCGGCCGATTACCGATGCTCAGAGTTATTGTGCACTTCTAGAAACACCGTGGCAGATTTGAACATAAAATATTTGAAATTTTGTATTAAAACTTGAATTAATCTCGAATCAGTGACACTAAAATTATTTTATTTTTATACATCTAACTTAAAAATTATTGCGGTTATTTTACACTTTATCTACACCGAAAAAATTGAGAACTTCCCAAGATTTTCAAAATAAACGCGGAGCGCTTAAAAAAAGCAGCCGGCCGCCCCAAGAGCGCCTCTCTGTCCAAGCTGGCATTCCTTGAAAAAAAACACTCCAAGTGTAGACAAAACGTCAGCATTTCTTGTACAAACAAAACAAAATTGTGTGATCAACTATGGCTTTCAGTGAGTTGACACTATTCGAGGGGTGATCAATCCAAAATTTAATGAATGACCTTAGTAATACTTAATTTATAGTCTAATACTGGTATTAACAGTAAGACTCTAATGTTTATCACATTTAGACTTAAAAACTATACAGAAACACATTTTCCTGTATTAGAGGCAAAGTGATAATTCCAAAGGAATTAATTACTAGTTAAGCACGCCAAAGCAGTACTTACTTTGTTAGAGACAAAACAACTTTCTTATGAACTAAGACTTATTTAAAGAACTTTTAGGAAAGCTATACCATACTTAAAGTTTATGAAATACAACCTATCAATAATAGAACAAACAGAACTTTTGTGCATCAGAAAGTAGCTCAAGTCTCTGAAACACAAAATTCCAAGATATACATTCTGAAGTTCCCTGGAGGTTCAATGGGCCGATAAAAGGGCCTCCAGTGGACTAAAGAAAGAAGGGCATAAACTTAAAAATAAAAGTATTACAACATAATCCGTTATACAGACGGAACCAAGAAATAAATCAATGTGTGTGCATGTATGTAACTAAGTGTATTATAACCAATATAATCAAATATTTGAAACTACCAAAATCCCTAAACTAGTGCATGTTATTAATAACAAGAAAAAACATAGTAACGAAGAAAGAAAGACTTATCTAACAAAATTTGGGCGCCAGTGACCACAAGGATCACGTTCCAGTTTACCGAGGGTAAATAAACGGTTTATCGTCGATAAACTAGATTTTAGTGTCCGTACTGAGCACAAGAAATGGAGGTACCAAACTCCAAATCATGAGAACAGAACAGTCACAAAAGAAACAAATGCCATAATGTGAAGGGTTGGTAGGCCTACACACTAAAACATTAGCTTCCTTAAAGGAAAAAATAACAAAACTAATCTACCCGAACAATATCTTTTACGTGAAAATTGCCTACAATTTTACCTTGCATATCTGCCAAGGTGTATACTAAATCTGAAACTTTATTTTTTATAACATTACGCACGAATCTTGGTGCCAACTTATGAGAAAAGTAATCCGGACCACTGGATTGAACAAAATTCTTCCTCCAAACGACATCACCTATATCATAAACCACGGATTTACGGCGTAAATTATAATGTTGGGCATTCTTTTTAAAGGCCTGTACTAATGCATTTGAAACTTGTTCATAAATAGGAACTAAGTCTTCCAACTTCTTTGCAAAATCGGGTCTAGACTGATCTAAAGGTATGTCCGTGAGACTAGAAGAAATATTAAATTTATGTAAATTACCGTCAATAATTTGTTCCCTGCCGTGCATGAGGAAAAAAGGCGTGAAGCTTGTAGCAAAATTAACAGAATTATTCAAGGCTGACTGTATCTGAGGCAGAAATCTAGACCAATTACGATAGTCAGACTCGGTCAAGATAGACAAAGCAGTCCCGACAGTTTGGTTATACCGCTCGACTACATTGTTTTGCGGGGTGTAATACGCGTTATAAAAAGGCATAGGAACATTATAATCGGACAACAATTGTTTAAACTCTTTTGAAATAAATTGTTTACCATTATCACACACAAAGGTTTGAGGAACACCGTGAACCAGAAAAATGAATTGTTCAACATTTTTTACAATGCTTTTAGCAGTAGCATTTCTTAGCGGAAAAATCCAAGTGTATTTCGAAAAGACGTCAACAACCGATAAAATATACATAAATCCCGCGTAACTACGTGGAAGAGGACCAACAAGATCGATAGACAACATTTGCATCGGTCTGTTGACTATTTTAGGATTCGTAGAAATACCCGCCGGCGCTGATGTATTTATTTTATGTGCTTTGCACGTTTTACACTTATTAACAAATTTTTTGACATCATTGTACAAACCCGGCCAAAAATAACGTAGTTGGACTTTTTTATATGTTCTGAATACACCTGGGTGGCAAGAATTAATAGACTCGTGTTCTTTACTTAAAATTGCGTTACGGTCCTCAAAAGGCACAACCAACTTCCAGGCTGTATCCTCCTGCAAATCGAAACGAGATTTAGAATGTCTAAATAAACAATTATCTTTAATTTGGAAATTATTGAATCGTTGTGGATTATTCATACAATTGGAAAACAAATTATTATACCAACTATCAGAAATTGTAGGCGTAGAATCTAAGGCAGCAACGGTAAAATCATCTTTACGAGAAAGAACATCTGGAACAGTATTCAATTTTCCTTTTCTGTGCACCACATCAAAAGAATACTGAGAAAGACGCGTAGACCAACGAGCTAGTCTACCAGTTGGATTGGACAACGAAACCAACCACTGCAAACTGGAGTGATCCGTTACCACTGTGAAATGAACTCCTTCTACGTAAGGCCTGAAATGATTCACCGAGTCTAACACCGCAAGGAGTTCGCGCTCCGTAACGCCATAGTTTCTCTCGTGAACATTTAAACACCTAGAGAAAAAAGAAACAGGATGTTCTTCACCGTCGAACACCTGGGTAAGCACGCCGCCGATTCCAACGTTGCTCGCGTCGCAATGTATAGTAAAGGGCAAAGAAAAATCTGGGCAGCTAATAACGGGAGCAGAAGTAAGAGCTTTTTTAATTCTTTAAACGCGTTTTCTGCTTCTGGAGACCATGAAAAATTACCTATTCCCATTCTAGAACCAGTGAGTTTAGTCAACGGGGCCGCAATAGTAGAGAAATCTTTAATAAAACGCCTGTAATAACCGCACAGACCTATAAAAGCTTTAATTTGTTTAGAATTTTGAGGGGTAGGGTACGTTCGAATACATTCTAATTCAACGGGGTCTGTACGAAGACCTTTCGCGTCTACGATATAACCTAGATACTTCAACTCTTCTTTACAAAACTCACATTTTTTGAGGTTAACTGTTAGGCCCGCATCTCTTAAACGTTCATAAATTTTAATCAAAATCTTCAAATGTGATTCAAAATTCTCTGAAATAATAATCAAATCATCGAGATAGCAAAATACGTTCTCGTCGAACTCAGGACCAAAAAGGGCATCCACAAGACGCTGCAATTCGCTGGGAGCATTCTTAAGACCAAATGGCATCCTCAAAAAATCAAATAAACCGTGGCCTGGTACAACGAAAGCCGTTTTAGGACAGGATTCCTTATCCAAGGGAATCTGCCAAAACGATTTGGACAAATCTATTGATGAAATAAAACGAGCACCCCTAAGTTTATCTAAAATACGTGAAATATACGGAAGAGGATAGGAATCAGCCAGAGTAACGCTGTTCAAGCGCCTTGAGTCCAAACAAAATCTGACAGAACCATCCTTCTTAGGGACAATCAAAACTGGGTTTGACCAAGCCGAACGAGAACGGCGGACAACACCTAAATCCAACATTTCTTTTAATTGAGCTTCTAGTTGCTTCTGACGAGTTTGAGACAATGGATAGTAACGCTGCTTAATAGGATCCCCTGTTGTCTTTATTTTATGACGTACCAAATGGGTTTTTCCTAAACCTCGTTCTTCGAAAGAAATCGACTTGAACTTAAATATAACCGAATTTAACTTTAGATTGTCTTGAGGGGACAGCAAGGAAGCTGATGTTAATTTACGAACCTCACTGACAACATTCCCAAAATCAACATTGCTGTCAACTTTTGGAAACAACTGAGGGGCCACGTCAAATTGCTTCCAAAAGTCAACTCCCAAAACAATTGAAGAGGACAGAGACGGAATTATAAAAAAATTAATATATTTTTTAATATTATTATAAAATACCAATACTCGCATGGTACCAATTATATCCTGACGTTTGCCATCCGCGGTGGTAACGTAAGAATCTAATTTCTTTAACTTAAATCCTAGACTTATGAAAAAATTATAAACAGAACCCCCGAAACAACTGACAAATGCTCCACTGTCTAAAAGTCCTGAAAAAACCAAATTCTTAATTTTAATATTAACATGTGGTCTAACATCTTGTCCACAATCAGCTAACGGCAAATATGCGTCCATGTTGCGCATGGAAAACTTAAACTTAGATTTATTACTAGAAACTGCCGACGACCCCTTATCACCCTTGTGCACAGAATGCAAAAGATCGTTGGCTAGTTTTTTGAATTATACTTATTTGCGTCATTATGCTTAAAAGAGTCCCTTTTCCATTTTTGACAAAATTGTTTCGTATGTCCCTGTTCTTTACAATAGAAACAATTAAAAGTTTTCTTACTATTAGAAGAAGAACTTGAAGAAGACGCGCGTGGAGAAAAGGAAGCCTGATTATACTTAACACGTGGAGAAAACGACCCTTGAGCTTGAGGCGGATACGACGGTTGAGAATACGGAACTCTATTAGAATACGACGATTTAGGAAACGAAACTCGCGGAGAAGGATTAAAGTGTGGAGCGGGTTTTTCTACCGAAAGTTTATCAAATTTACTGCACACACTTACTAGGGCTGAAAGACTCTTATCCGAGAAATAAGCAACGGCCAAGGCGTATTTAGGTAGGAGACTGTCACAGACTAAGTCTACCAATTGTTCTTCCGAGAGCGGAACATCCAACCTCAAGTTTGCTAATTGAACATCTTCAACATATTCCACCACAGCTTGATTAAACTTTTGCTTCATAGCGAACAAGGCTTTTAAAGCTTCCGTTTGGTTGGTACAAACGTCAAAACGGGAAATGAGGAGCTTTTTCAAAGTTGACCAAGACAGAGAGTCGTCAAAAATAGTCCTAAACCAAGAAAGAGCTCTTCCCTCTAGGAGGTCAGAGAAAGCGATAACAACCGAGGACAACTCCACCTTCCGGCTTCTAGATAGTTCTTCAATTCGTAAAATGAAATCTCTGACATCCGAATACCCAGAAAATTTTAAACCCCAAGAATGGACAGAAGACGAAGTTGAAGGAATAGCCGACTGATAATAATTATTAATTATAGTTTTAGTATTTTCTGAAGAAACTGTATTATCATCCCCCACATCTATATTAGAACCACCCCCAACTTTCAGACTTTTATTAAAGGAGCGAGCCTGTTCGCGCATACTGGATAGAGTAGCTTCCGGAACGATGTTACGATCCGATAACAATTTAATCATTTCCTCCTTCGTCACCCCATTAATATCCGAAATCGCCATCTTTGTTAAACTGGAGAAAATGATAATTAGAAATTAAATAATTATTCTTTAATAAGAATAATAACTTAAATGTAATAATGAGATATAAATAATAATTTATTTATAACACATCAATTACCAAACCCCCTGTACAAGTCAACTCGACAAGTATAAATTGTATACATTAACACGAGACACAACAGTACCGTCAAAGTATCCTACTAATATTTCAGTGCTCACCAGGCGACGGTATACAAGTACGATTATATACTAGAACGCCAAGTACAATTACGAATCAAGGATATTTACTTTATTGTAATTTAATCAAAAAAAAACAATTATCCAAATTGTTATAATAATTGAAAAAGAAGAAGAAGATGCTCATTAATAGAAATAACACGTCGTTAATTTCGATTAGATAACCTGCAAAACAGTTGTCAATGTTTGTAAACAATGAAGTAATTACTAGTACCTAATGTCAGATGAAACCACAACAACAACATAATCAATAATTTTTTTATAAATTTAATTTAGATTAAATTTGATAATATTATTATTAAGTTCTGCAAGTGTTTTAGTTTTTTATTATTGTGACAGCTGTTTCGGCTTACAAGGCCATTTTCAAACTGTGGTTAGTCCACATTGAGACGACGTTTTTATACTATTTCAAATGTAAATTTTGAAGGTGCATACATTGATTTATTACTGGTTACACCGATGACATGATCTATTGTTGGTTAAACCAATCTATGTTTTCCCCTCAGTAAATGGTAATGGGTTCTTAATTATTTACTAATGACTTTATTGCTATGAATTATTTGGGTGCATTATACTGCTTGGGTTTTGTGAAAATACTAAGAAGTGGTGAGTAAATTATTTTCCGTACTTTATTAATTAGTGTTAAATTTGGGTCATTCGTTCGTTTATTGATTTCTAATTGTTCAAGTAAATTTAATCTAATGCCCTTTTTTTCTATATGCAATGGTTTAGGACCCTTGTTGTTAAGTGGGTTATGATTATTCACCAAGAGATGTTCTGCGAATTTTGAGGATGTGTTTTTATTATTATAACATCGTATATGTTCTTGGATAATAGTTGAATTAAAAATATTTTCCTTCACAAGTTTGCAGGCATTGCCATCTATTGATTCGTAGGCGTAACTTAGTTTATTTTATAATTTTAATGCATTTAGGTATTTACTGACATCTATTGACTAGTAGAATAAATATGCCATATGTAGGTAGTGTATCCAAATAATTTGTTAAAATCTCAATTTTTAAATTTTTTTAAATGAGTTTCTCTTAAGAATGCGGTTCAGTACATACATAAAATAAGTTCCAGAATTTCCGCCGCACTATGATGCACAGATACACAAGTGATATAATGTTTCAAACAAACTTTTTGCGCTTTATTCCACTATTTTATACGGAGAAAAATTATACTTGACGTCTGTCATTGACTTTGTTGTAATGTTATGCCTTTGCCAATAACTTTCAAAGGATTCCCTGCGTACCCAGTAATGATACGGTTATCCGCCAATAATTTTAATGAACCAAAATGACGCTTAAAGATTTCTTCCTGCATTACACTTAACGAA